>NC_142185.1:4436045-4761670 GCF_026936395.1 Plectropomus leopardus
TAGGGGTCTTGTGAGCTACACTTTGTCTGGTCCCTCCCCTAGGACCTGTTTGCCATGGGTGACCCTACCAGGGGCATGAAGCCCCCGACAACTGAGCTCCTAGGATCACTGGGACACGCAAACCCCTCCACCACGATAAGGTGGTAGCTCAGGGAGGGGATGTTGCCCAAAAATCATCAAAAATTGTCAAAAACGACATAGTAATGTATGTTGCCCAAAAATCAATAAAAATGACATCATACAGTATGTCGCCCAAAAGTCATGAAAAACTTAATAGTATTATATGTGGTCAAGAAATTGTCGAAAATGATAGAGTATAGTATGTCGCTCAAAAATTATCAAAAACGACAGGGTATATTATGTCGCCCAAAAATTACCAAAAACGACATAGTAAAGTACGGAGCCCGAAAATCTTAAAAAACGACATTGTATAGTATTTCGCCCAAAAACCACGAAAATCGACAAAGTATAGTATGTTGCTCAAATATCATAAAAAATGACATAGTAGTATTGCATGTCACCCAAAAATCCTCCAAAATGACATCATTTGGTATGTCGCCCAAAAGTCAAGAAAAACTTAATAGTACAATATGTGGTCAAGAAATCGTCAAAAATGATATAGTATAGTACTGTATGTCACCCAGTAATCATCAAAAATTATCAACAATGACATAGTATAGTATAGAATAGCATGTCGTCCAAAAAAAGCAAAAACGACATAGTCTAGTATGTCGCCCAAAAACAGTCAAAAATCACCAAAAAGACATATTATGGTATTTTGCCCCCAAAATCATTAAAATCGATAAAGTACAGCATGTGGCCCAAAAATCTTATGAAACGACAAAGTATAGTATGTTGTCCAAAAAATTGTCAAGAACTACATAGTAAAGTATGTGGCTCAAAACTCGACAAAAATGACATATTGTAGTATGTCGTACAAAAATTGCCAAAAACGACATGGTAAATTATTTCGCCCAAAAATCATCAAAAAGTATAGTATGTGGCCCAAAAATCCTCAAAAACGACATAGTAATGTATGTTGCCCAAAAATCGACAATAATGACATCGTATAGTATGTCACCCAAAAGTCATGAAAAACTTAATAGTATAATATGCGGTCAAGAAATCGTAAAAAAACAATATAGTATAGTATGTCGCCCAGAACTCGATCAGCCCAAAGATCATCAAAAATTGTCAACAACGACATAGTATAGTATGTCATCCAAAAATCATTAAATCATCTTTTAAGACATACCATACTATGATTCTTCATGATTTTTTAAAGATATAGTCTTCTGTGTAATTTTAACATTTTTTAATGACATACTATATTTGATGTTTTTATGATTTTTAAAGGCCTACTATAGTGCGATGTTTGTTTTTTTGTCATTGACAGAGTATACTTTGATATTTTTATGGGTTTTTGTTTGTTTGTTTTGTTTTGTTTTTTTGAGTGATATACTACATTAAGAAGTTTTGTAATGTTTTTCAAAAGACATACTATACTGGCCATGTCCAAAGTCTGGCCTGAGGATCAATTGTGGCTCTCAGACCAATTTTGAATTGCCCTCTTTCTCTTTCAAATGATACCATATGATTAACACGACTCTGGTTAATCGTGCAAGATCTCTGCATTTTTTTTTACATTCAATCGCAATGGCAGGACAATCATACAGTTTCTAGACACACACTAAGTAAGAACTATGCACGCATAGTTAATGTGTTTTCATCAACAGATGGTAAACAAGCCTACTAGTGTTTATTTTACACTACATATTTCTTACAAGGTAGCAGACATGCGACAAAAAAGAGTTAGGTTGACAGAGAGGGTTTCCACTCTCAGAAGTTGTGGAAAGTTTAATCTTTTTTTCACTAAAAGATGAAAGAGTTGTGTACGTGTCATTTGTACCCAGCTAGCAATTTATGTTTTTAAAAAGGTTCTGAAAATGTTACAGTGCAACCAATTTAATGTTTTAGTAACGTCTTCAGTTTTTTGTTTTGTTTTCTTTTTAAATTGTTAACAAATCTCACGTCAGCGGCAATGACACCCGGTTATGCCATAGAGTCGGTGTGTGAGTACGCAAAGACGATGTCGGACACCGTAATCTTATCTGGCCCCCTCCCCAATGTGACCAGTGATGACATGTTTAGCCGCATGTTATCACTCAACTGCTGGTTGTCGAGGTGGTGTCCAACAAATGATGTGGGCTTCATTAATAATTGGCACTCTTTTTGGGGTAAACCTGGTCTTATCCTGGGGGATGGCACCCATCCCACTTTGGATGGCACTGCTCTTCTCTCTTGGAATCTGGCCGAGTTTATTAGAGGCCCAAAGCCTTGACATCCCAGAGTTGGGACCAGGGTGCAGAGTCGCAGTCTTACACGCTTCTCTGAGCTTCTAGAACAGTCACACACCCATAATGTAAATGTTATAAAAATGGTGTCTGTCCCCTGACAACTTCATTTGTTTAAATCTAAAATAAATAAAAGGAGAGTTGTACAAATGTACAAATACATCTCCTGTCAAACAGCATCATAACAGGAGAATTAAATGCGGACTCTTATTGTTTGTTGTTTATTGTTTATTGGATCCCCATTAGTTGTCACCATGGTGACGACTATTCTTCCTGGGGTCCCTAAAAAAATAAGACAATTCCCAAAATAGAAATCACGAAAAATACAACATAAAATATAAAACAAGCACAAATTATTCTCATAAAACTAACTCAAATCATAAAATAAAAATAGATATACAGCATACATCATAACGTGTCCATGCACACACCCTCTCACACACATCAAATTCTTAAAGGGTCATATAATATGCATACACAGTACAAGTATACAAACATAGTACAAGCACCTACACATGCACCTACACATACGTACGCACACATGTGCCCACGCGTACAGACACATTCAGAGATCAGCTCATTAAGAGCTGTCTCTATACAAGTTTAAACTAAAAATACAAAAATAAGGCACTCTGCAGCTTTACAGACATCAGTCAACTAAATTTAACCTAATTTCTTTACTCAAAACCGCTTTTTTCAATACCCTTCTAAATCCTGATTTTTTACACTTAAGAATGAGGCAGTATGGAAGTCCATTCCAATATGCAATAGCTCTGTACAATACAGTTCTTTTCAGTGCATTTGTCCTAAGTTTAGGTAGTCTGAAACGACAGCTTAAGGCCTGTCTGGTTTCATAATCATGTGTGATCTTTATAAGTACTAATAGAGAAAATAGGCTACTGGGTTTACGTGAAGTACAAATATTATTCAAATACAAGATAAGGCTGCACGCCAATCTCTCCTCTACTTTCATCCAGGAGAGTTTATCATGCATAGCAGTTACATTATTCCTGATAGAACAGTGAAGTGCCAGTCGTGCAGCTCTATTCTGAGCAAGCTGGAGTTTAGCAAGTTCTTTTTTTGAGGTGCCAGACCATATTGCAGGGCAGTAGTCAAGGTGGGATAAGACTAATGATTGAATAACAAGCTTGATTGTTGTGTCAGTTAAAAAACATGCACATTTTCTTAGGTTTGAGAAATCTTTTCCTCATTTTACTGACTATATTGTTGAAAGGAGTAGACCAAGATAATGTTTCATCTATAGTAATGCCCAGCAGTTTGGCTTCTCTAACTTGCTCAATAGCTGCACCATGTAATGAGAGGACCAACTTCCGATTAGATCGAAGTGAGTAGTTAGACCCAAGTACCATACATTTTGTTTTAAAAATATTCAACTTTAACTTGTTTGCTGTAACCCAGTCAGCTATCAGTGTTAGCTCATCTTGAAGTATCTTATTAACTTGTTCAGTACTGTTTGCAGATGTAAAGATGGTTGTATCATCTGCGTACATTACTATACCCGCATTTCTTAACACATATGGCATATCATTTACAAAAATAGAATAGAGGAGAGGTCCGAGGCAGCTCCCCTGGGGAATACCACGTTGAAGTGTCTCTATATCTGAAAAAGCACCATTAAACTTAACACATTGTCTCCTGTCAGTCATATAACTTCTCATAAAATCAATCACAGAGTTTTTAAAACCATAGGCTGAAAGCTTCAAGAGTAACAATTCATGGTCAATCAGATCAAAGGCTGCACTAAAGTAAGCAGATCATCAGTGAGACATGTCAGAGCAGTGCTAGTGGAGTAGCCTCCCTTATATGCATGTTGGACATCAGAGTTCATATTATTTGCTTCAAAATGATGCTGAATTTGCTTAAACATGATTCTCTCCAACAGTTTGCTTAGCACAGGTAACACACTTATTGGCCTGCTGTTATGCCCTGTGAGTGGCTCTCTGCAGTTTTTTGGCAGAGGACTGACTTTTGCAATCTTCCACAGATTTGGATAAACAGATTCTTTAAAACATAAATTGAAAATATGACATAGTGGTTTTGCTATTACTTTTGCTGCAAGCTTTAAAAGTTTGCCATCTAAATTATCCAAACCACAAGGTTTGTCACACTTAATTGTAAGAAGAAGTTTTTCCACATCTACCTCCCTAAGAATTTTAAATTCAAAACAACAATCTTTATTAACCATAATGTGATTTCTTATATTATCTATAGATGACCTGTAACATCCCGGCAACAGCTGATCCCTAATTGAATTAACTTTTTGTAAGAAGTATTTGTTGAAATAGTTAGCTATATCATAGGGTCTAGTAATTAATATCCCATTGTGTTCTATAAAAGAAGGGGTTTTACCATTTTTACTTCTGCCCATAACTTCATTAATTGTTCTCCATAGTCTTTTACTGTCACCATTGCACTCATTGAATTTGGATTTATAATATTGTTTTTTCTTCTGTCTATTTAATTTAGTTACCTTATTTCTTAGCAAGCGGTAAGCTTTCCAGTCTACTAAACAACCAGAATTAATTGCATGCTTTTCAGTTGATCCCTTCTTTTCATGCAATTTCTTAATTCCTCATCCAGCCATGATGCTTTTTTCGATCTTACAGAGAGCCTCTTAATTGGAGCATGTTGGTCACATACTGTAGAAAACAACGTCATAAAGGACTCCAATGCAGGTTCTGCATGCAGCCTCTCAAGTATAACATCCCATTCTATATTTTCCACACTAGAAACAAAGTCACTTTCAGGAAAAGTTCTGTAAATTCTCTTGTAAATGACCTTAGGCCCTGCTTTGGGAGCCTTTGTTTTTACAGCCAAGGCAATAATATTGTGGTCACTGAAACCCACAGGTAATGATACAGCTTTTGAGCATTTTTGTTCACAATTAGTAAAAAAGTGATCAATGCATGTTGATGTAATTGAGCCATCACCATTAATGCTTATTCTAGTGGGTAAGTTAATAACTTGAGTTAATAACTTGAGCATATATTAGCTGCATCAGACAAAGCCCTTTTCAATGAACAGTTATCAGAAAACCAGTCAATATTCATATCAGCAAGAAAAAAAATGTCATTACTAGTATCTGTTGCATTATGGAACATAGTACATATATTGTTCAAGTATTCAATATTCGAACTAGGTGGTCTATAGCAGCAGCATGTTAGTATAGACCTGTGATGTGAAGTATAAACTTGGAGCCAAAGGGCTTCCACTCCTGTCATGCCAAGATCATTTCTAATTTTTACTGGAATATGATCTTGTATAAAGAAAGCAACCCCACCTCCAAACCTGTCTCTATCTAACCTGAAAACATTGTATCCTGGAATTGATATAGCTGCATCCTCTATAGTGTCATCTAAATGCGTCTCTGAGACAGCCATTACCTGAATATTATTATCATGCACAACAGAGCAAAGACCATGGACTTTATTTTTTAAACTGCAGATATTTAAATGAGCAATTTTTAAACCTTTTTTTGGTAGGTTAATGGTCATAAAAAGAAAATAGCTGCAAAAGTTTAAGTTTAAAATTTACAATTTGCAAGTGGGGATTATCAACCTTGAGACATTCACCTTGGCATATCCGTCTTGGGTGGATGTGAAAGGCACACTGCTCTCCCTTTGATCGTGACGCCCTTTCGGTGGGTAGGTGATAAGGCGGTCATATTTGAGGTAGGCAATGTCCCCCTTGTCCCATGCCTCTCTCAGTTTGGGCAGAAGTTCTTTTCTTTTTTGCCTCACCACCTCTGAGAAGTCTTCATTGATGTACACTCCTGGGGCAGTGGTTTTCAGCTCTTTCCATTTCCTCCAAACCAGTTCTCTGTCTTTAAAGTTTAAAAATTTGACCACAATTGGTCTAGGCCGCTGCCTTTCCTCCTTGTAGCCCAGCTTCCCCACACGATGGGCCCTCTCAATGACCATGGCACTGGCATCTAGATTCAGCTTCTCAGAGATAAGTTTCCGGACATGCTTCTCTGAATCCTCCCATTTTTCATGGAAAGATTCTTACAAACCATCAAAAATGAGATTGTTCCTTCTGGATTGGTTCTCGAGGTAGTCAGCTTTAGATTCAAGTGTGACAAGACAGTCACAAATCTTGCAAAAGCCGTTCTCCAGAGTGTTGTGATCCATTGAGAGCTTGGGCACTTTGATTTTAATTTCATCAACGTCCTTTAGAGTGTAGTGGATGCTGTCCTTAAGCTCCTGGATGTTCCTGTTCATAACGTCCAGTCTCTCATTAGTGGAGTCCATAATCACTTTAACAAACTTGTTAAAAGTATCAGCTTGTCTATCAAGCATCTCCACAAAATGAGATTTCTGTTGTTCTAGTGACTGGGAAATTAGCTTTTTGACAGCATCCATATTGATAATTTCAGACTCTTCAGTCTTTTCCAGCCGCCTCGCAATCACCTTTATCCTTCCTGCCTCCCCCACCGCGAGGCATCCTTCGATATCCACAGGTTAACCACACACTAGCTCAGTGGTGGTAGTCTGAGCCAGGGCCTGGGCCTGGCCTGGGCCTGGTGGATAGGCTGCAGATGAGTCGTAGGTTGTAGGCCACAGCAGGAGAATCAGGCTAATAACTTCACAAATTCCGCTTTACAGTCACAATTTCATTGTTTTTGTGTAGCAAAAACACTAAACAACTACTGGTGAAACTTTAGTAGACTAGATAATGAGGATTACACAGATTTCTGTTCGATTATTTCCTCAGGTTCAGCAGCTCAGCAGCTCAGCCTCTATGTGCTCTGTGGCACTCTTAAACATTATATCCCTATCAACCAAACGCTCTTTTAGTCATTGATATAATATTGGATAACCATATTGATTTATTCTGCCTCACAGAGACCTGGCTGTGTCCTGATGAGTACGTTAGCCTGAATGAATCCACTCCTCCTGGTCATATAAAGAGTCGTGTTGCGCGCGACACTGGCCAAGGAGGGGGAGTCACTGTTATTTTTGATTCAAGCTTAGCAATTCATCCCAAAGCTGAGCTAAATTATAGTTCATTTGAAAGCCTTTTTCTGAGTCTTTCTCACCCATCCTGGAAAACCTTAGAGCCCATTCTATATGTTATAGTGTACCGTGCCCCCGGCCTATACTCCCAGTTACTATCTGAATTCTCTGAGCTTGTATCAAGTTTAGTGCTTAAATCAGACAAGTAATTATCGTAGGAGATTTTAACAGGGGAATATGGGGTTTCGGACCCCCTGATACGGGCTGTCCGTTCCCTGTATGACTGGTGCCAGAGCTTGGTCCACATTGCTGGCAGTAAGTCGAACTCGTTTCCGGTGAGGGTTGGACTCTGCCAGTGCTGCCCTTTGTCACTGATTCTGTTCATAATTTTTATGGACAGAATTTCTAGGCACAGCCAGGGTGTTGAGGGGGTCCGGTTTGGTGACCTCAGGATTAGGTCTCTGCTCTTTGCAGATGATGTGGTCCTGTTGGCTTCATCAGGCCGTGACCTCCAGCTCTCGCTGGATCGGTTCGCAGCCGAGTGTGAAGCGGCCAGGATGAGAATCAGCACCTCCAAATCCGAGGCCATGGTTCTCAGCTGGAAAAGGGTGGAGTGCCCCCTCCAGATCGGTGCAGCGTCTGCAGTAATGCAGACTCTGCACTGATCTGTCGTGGTGAAGAGGGAGCTGAGCCGAAAGGCAAAGCCCTCGATTTACCAGTCGATCTTCGTTCCTTTGGGTAGTGACTGAAAGAACAAGATCGCGAGTACAAGCGGCCGAAATGAGTTTCCTCCGTAGGGTGGCTGGGCTCTCCCTTAGAGATAGGGTGAGAAGCAAGGTCATCCGGGAGGAGCTCGGAGTAGAGCCGCTGCTCCTCCACGTTGAGAAGACCCAGATGAGGTGGCTTGGGCATCTAATTAGGATGCCTCCAGGACGCCTCCCTTGTGAGGTGTTCAGGCCACATCCCACCGGTAGGAGGCCCCGGGGAAGACCCAGGACACGCTGGAGAGACTATGTCTCACAGCTGGCCTGGGAACGCCTCGGGATCCCCCGGGAAGAGCTGGACGAAGTGGCCAGGGAGAGGAAAGTCTGGGCTTCTCTGTTTAGGCTGCTGCCCCCGCGACCAGACTCCAGATAAGCAGAAGAAAATGGATGGATGGATGGATGGATGGATGGATGGATGGATGGATGGGATTTCAACATTCACATGGATATTAATAATGATAGCCTTAGTTCTGCTTTCTCCACGCTTTTGGATTCAATTGGCTTCAGTCAGTGTGTACATAAACCCACCCACCGCTGCAACCACACCCTAGATCTTGTCCTAGCATACGGCATCGATATTGAAGATTTATTAGTCTTCCCTGAGAATCCCGCACTGTCAGACCATTACTTAATAACTTTCAATTTTTTATTACTCGATTACAAGCCTCTCAGTAAGAGTTATTATTCTAGATGCCTATCCGATTCAGCAGTGGCTATATTTAAGAAATTGATTCCTTCTGCAGTGACATCATTACCATGTCTTACAGTGTGTGAAAATTAGCTCCATGGTTTAACCCCCAGATCTCCAAATTGAAACAAACATCGCAAAAATTTGAAAGAAATTGGCGTTCTACCAACTTGGAAGAGTCCTGTTTAGTCTGGCTGGAAAGTCTTAAAATGTATAAGAAGGCCCTCCGCCATGCCAGAGCACATTATCACTCATCATTAATTGAGGAAAATAAAAACAATCCCAGGTTTCTTTTCAATACTGTAGCCTGGCTGACTGTGAGTCACAGCTCCATAGAGCCTTGTATTCCTTTGGCCCTAAGCAGTAATGACTTTATGAGTTTCTTTAATGATAAAATTATAACTATTCCAGATAGAATCCATCACCTCTTGCCCTTCACTGACCTGACCCCGGACTCAGGTAGCTTGGATATGGCAGCAAGGCCTGGAATTTATTTGGACTGTTTTTCCCCCATTGACCTTCGCTGACTCTCTACTCTGATTTCGGCATCTAAGCCATTAGCATGCCTGCTAGACCCCATCCCAACCATACTTAAGAAAGCTTTACCCTTATTAGACAATTCTTTATTAGATATAATCAGTGCGTCTTTATTAACAGGCTATGTACCACAGTCCTTTAAAGTAGCTGTCATTAAACCTCTTCTAAAGAAGCCCACTCTCGATCCTGAGATTTTAGCCAACTATAGACCAATGTCTAATCTCCCCTTTATTTCTAAAATCCTTGAGAAAGTGGTTGCTCATCAACTCTGTGACTTTCTCCAAGATAATAGTTTATTTGAGGACTTTCAGTCAGACTTTAGATTTCATCATAGTACAGAGACAGCACTAGTAAAAATTAATAACAACTTATTGATTGCTTCTGATTCAGGTCTGGTCCCTGTTTTAATCCTTTTAGATCTCAGTGCCGCTTTTGACACCATTGACCATCAAATCTTGCTGCATAGAATGTAACAGTTAATTGGCCTTAAAGTAACAGCACTAATCTGGTTTAAATCTTATCAGATCGTTCCCAATTTGTTCATATCAATGATCAATCCTCTGTGCATACTAAGGTCTTCTTCAGAGTGCCACAAGGTTCTGTGCTTGGACCAGTCCTTTTTACTTTATATATGCTTCCACTAGGCAACATTATTAGTAAACAATCTATAAATTTTCATTGTTATGCTGATGATACGCAATTGTATCTATGAAGCCAGATTAAACTGATCAGCTATCTAGGCTTCAAACATGTCTTAAGGACATAAAAGCCTGGATGATTTCTTGAAGTTGAATTCAACCAAACTGAAGTTATTGTTCTTGGCCCCAAACACCTCCGAAACTCCCTTTCTGACAATGTAATTTCTCTTGATGGCATTACCTTGGCCTCTAGCACATCTGTAAGGAACCTCAGAGTTTTATTTGATCAAGATTTATCTTTTGCCTCCCATATAAAACAAACTTCAAGGGCTGCTTCCTTTCACTTGGGTAACATCGCAAAAATTAGACATATCCTATCCCAGACAGATGCTGAAAAATTAGTACACGCATTTGTCACCTCTAGGCTGGATTACTGTAATTTCCTTTTATTCGGTTGACCCAACTGGTGCAGAACGTTGCTGCACGTGTTCTAACGGGAACCAAGAAAAGGGATCATATTTCTCCTGTTTTAGCTTCGTTGCATTGGCTTCCTGTAAAATCCAGGACTGAATTTAAAATCCTTCTTCTTACTTACAAAGCTCTAAATGGTCAGGCTCCATCCTAACTGTCACAGCTCATAGTTCCTTACCAACCCTCAAGATCACTGCGCTCTGAAAATGCAGGATTACTTGTGGTTCCCAAAGTTTCCAAACGTAGGACAGGAACCAGAGCCTTCAGCTACCATGCTCCTCTCTTATGGAACCATCTTCCAGTTTCAGTTAGGGAGGCAGACACCGTTTCCACTTTTAAGGGAAGACTTAAGACCTTCCTCTTTGATAAAGTTTATAATTAGGGCTGGCTCAGGTTGCCCGGACCAGCCCATAGTAAGGTTACGAGGCTAACCTGCCAGGGGACTTTCTATAAGGGTCAGAGAGCAGTGGGACTAACACTGCTCTCTGACCTTTATATTTGAGTCATAATAACTGATTAGTGACCGTAGTTTCATTAGTGTGTATACTCCTGGAGCACAAGTTTCTCTTCTGCTCAGTTGAAATCCCCGTCCGTGTGACGGGGAGGAGGGGGAAGTGACAGAGCTTTCGGCCCGATCCGTCAGGGGTGGTTTTGAGTCTGTTCAGACCTGCATCTCTGGCTCTGCTTCCTCTCTCTTTCTTTCTTTTCTATTACTGCTCTCTGGCATTCATATTCAAGTCGTGTTTGCTGATCAGAGACTCTAGGATCCTCATTGAGTGCTTATCCTATACTGTACCCCCCACTCGCCCTGATCGTGGTCTTGGTCCTGGTTGCGCCGATGCTGTTATCATGCCTTTGGACACCTCCCTATCAATATATGCATGAGACTCTTATCAACACCCATAATGTAATGGGGGCTATGGATAAAGTTGAATGAATAAACCAGATGCTATTGTAAACCTTTGAATAATGACCGGGTGGAGCACACTTTAAAATTGCCAAGGAGGACAAGAGGAAGATGGTTAAAATAAAATAATTTAATACAAAATGTGGCTAAAAACAAGTTAAAAATGCCCACAAATAAAAATAGTTTTTATGCTAAAAGTCCATTAAATTTATATAAAACAAGTGGGCTAAAAATGTGCAATATAAGAGTTAAAATGTTCGAAGAGGGTTAAAACAGCACCGTCCTTGAGCGGGGGTTAAAGTGCAGTCGGGGGTGCAGGCAGCTGGTCCTTCCGATCCAGGTCGGTGGATCCCTCGGTCACACGCACCAGGTCACATCGGAGGCAGAGTAAACCTCTGCCCCTGCGTGTGTTCGGCTTCGCGACACTCCTTCACTCGTCTCGAAATCCCACCCGGCTGGCTTCTCCTCCGGCACGCTGGGAACCCTACGCGGACACAACAACAGGCGGCAGTATTCGTTCTTGTACAATCCGACAATGTAATTAGCTTAGCTTGTGTCCGACAAGTGCTACTACTTTCTTTCTCGGTACTTACACGGCAGGCAGGGACTTTGCCCTGCCTCTGCGTGTTGATCGCATCGTAACACCTGGGCCCCAGCGTGCTTGTGGTCCCCGGTGCGTGTGCCTTTCCTCAGCTTTGTTCCCCGTGGTGCAGCTCGGCCCTCGGCGTCTCGCTGTGCGTGTTCACCCTCTGTTTGGTGGCTCTATTGCTCTTTGGTTTACCGCCACAACACAGGTAAGGCTGATTACTCCGACTCAGTGATTGGGGGAGAAAGTCATATGATTGTGGGTGGTCATGGCAACGGCAGGTGGGTGGCGACACGTTATTGAACATGCAGATACACAGCAACCAATAAAATCATAAATACACAGCAAATAACAAAATCACAGCAAACAAGGTATAAAAAATATAAAAATACAAGGATAAAACACCACACCCCCTTGTGCCGGATCACAATAATATCATCGAGTGCATTTGGTAATTTCACACCTATCATTATTGTAATATGACGTGTCTGTTTCCACTATTGCTGTGCCTCTCTCCCCCTCTCTCCCCCTCCCCCCTCTCTCTTTCTCTTTCCTTTTTGCCACAATTGTATTTCCTTTGTTATTTACGACATCTATTGCACGCCTGTCCATCCTGGAAGAAGGATCCCTCATCATCCTCTGCCGCTCTTCCTGATGTTTCTTCCTTTTTTTTTCCCCGTTACAGGGGTTCTTTTTCGGGAGTTTTTCCTTGGGTGATGTGAGGGTCTCAGGGCAGAGGGATGTCATACACTGTAAACCCTCTGAGGCAAACCATGTTTTGTGATAATGGGCTCTATACATAAAATTGACCTGACTTGACTTGACATCACACATTTTCATTTAAAAAAATGGCCTTTAATCTCAGTCCTCAATAACATGTTCTGAATGTTGCTTTGAAAATGTTCTTCCTTTGTTTTCATGTAACATTGTGGGAATGTTTTTTTAAAAGGACATAGCTGGGACAGCCTTAAAATATAGTTACATGATTTTAATGCCATCCCATCTAGCAGGGAATGTTCCCACAACATTGGCTAACATTAACTACAAGTTGCAAAAATGTGTTAACCCTCGTGTTGTCCTTGGGGTCATTCTGACCCCAAATGAAATCTTTTGCCATCAAAACGTGTTTTTTTATACATATGTAAACAAGGTCTATTGGCCCTAAACTTCAAAACGAAGGGAAAAATGTGTGGTAATGGGTTGGCCCTAAGTAAGATTAAAGGTGTAACACAGAATTGATTGACAATTTATACAATATGCTTTAAATAACAGTCAAAACAGGGTGGGGTCAGAATGACACCAGAGGACAAAAGGTGTATGGCAATCGGGAGGACATTAAATAAAACATTTTAATCCAGTGTTCAAAGGACCCTTTAAGGATGTTTATCTTTTCAAATAATGTCCCTATAAGGTTAAATACTGACTAAGATGTAACGTTGTAACTGCAAAATTCTGAGGATGTTTTGGTGATGTTGAGGTGACAAATCATAGCATTTTCTTTAATAAAACGTTCCCACAATTTTACATGAGAACTAAATGAAAGCTTACCAAGGCCTTTACAGAGGAAATACTGCAGCAATTCTACCACTTGCAGATGTAAACAGAATTCTATTGCCTTAAAATGCAGTCCTGTTCTGTAATTTATGGCATTCATTGTGACAAAGACAATAAAACTGAACAGATGCTTGTAAGTTTTTGGTGTCTATAAGCCGTCTCTCCTTAAATACTGACATCCAATCTCTTACAGATGTTTATCGGTTGTTGAGCCAGCTGCTGCTCTGACACAGCGTGACACAGACTGGGTGTGTCTTCTGGGGCTGAGGACCTGTGCTCAGAAAGGCCAGAAAGCAACATACATATTCAGCAACAGGCTGCACACCTCCATATCATCATGACCCACATGGTAACACAGCATCTGCAGCACCCCAGAGGAGCTTGTGTATGCAGGTCTTTGTATAACAGAAATGCAGAGCGAGAGACAGAAAAATGCCCTGTTGACCAGTCAAACCTCAGATGACTCCACAAGTCAGACTGTCCATGACCCAGAAAGGTGGGAATTCTTCTGTTTGGTGACCCTGCGACTCTATCTCCTGCCACAGTGACGCATCATCCACCACCTCAAGTTCACTCAGAACTCTTTGTTATTATTCACCATAAATGAGGAGATTCTCAAATGTATTAGCACCCTATGAACCACCATTTTCACCTCAGCTGCAGGCCTGTGCATACATTTTTTGATTTGAAGCATATTAAAATATGACACTAGGGCTGGGTTTTGTGTTATGATCCAAATATCAATGCTAGTACCCTTAAAATGATACCAGTACTGAAGGACATTTAAAAAATAATGAGATATATATCATGTATCGCGATATAGCCTTATACTGTCATATTATTTTAAAGACATACTGCCCAGCCTTACAATAGAGTAGTTCCTTTGGTACCTTTTTTTCTCCTTCATTTGAAACCCATCATTTGCATGGAGGCATTTAATCAGGTAAAATGCCATCAGAGCCATACAGAACTGCCAACTCCAAATACACAGCACTCGACTTCAACACACCACAGACTGTGTTGGAAGAAGTTGTCAAATGATTGTTTGTGTTTTTTAAATCATGATTAGAAAGTAAGGTTAATTGTAATGAATCAGATTTCTTAATCCCGATTTTGATTCCATTATTTTGCATTCCAAAAGAACTCTTTTTAAAAAAAAAAAAATATATATTAAATTATTAAGAATTAAAATAAATTAAAATAATTTTGAAATGAAATGATGAAAATTTAAATGTCTTCATTTTTAAAATAATTTAGAATATATCATTGTGATGATGAATATATAGTTCTCTGAATTATTTTTCCTTTCTTTTTTTGTCTTCACAATTTGCAGGGCATTTCTCACCAAACTGGTCTTTGCCTGTTTGCCCATGTTTCTGAAAAAAATCAAACCAGTCTGCTCAGGATTAAAACATTAAAATACTTGTGAAAGGTGTCTGAAACCTGGATCGACATTACTTTTCTTGTGGTGCATCCAAAGGGTTGATGGAGTTATTCACTTCATATTATCAATACATGGTGGTATAAAGCTCAAAGGGATTTTAAGTTTGCTTTAACATATTTTTTCCTAAATTGAAACCTGCTAGCCTCATCTTTTGATTGGTCTTGTACAATATCTAATATTGCAGTGCCATCACAGACACAGAGACACACATTAAACAGGGGTTTTATCATTTCTGAGGTTGTGCTGCCCTCTTGTGTTTGATACAGATAAGGATATTCTTAACTGGATAACTGAGCCCAACACATTGTAGTACTGTACCATTTATGGGGATATGTATTACAGATGCATATGTATGTGTTCAATGTGTAAATCTTTATGTTCTTTCTATAACTACATGAGTAGACTACACTAAGGCATGTAAACAAAATGAAACCAACTAGTACAGTACACTAAAATGCACTTCTGACACTGAGTTTTAGGATAGCACTGTGTTTGTCAAGTGTTTCCCTATATAACAACGGTTTGTGCACATGGTGCAGTTATTTATAAATGAACTCTTTCATGGTAGTGTTACAGTACATTTTAATCTTTATAATTAGAAAGGTATTGCAAAATTCAATGTTTGTAATTGTTTTTCATGGAATGCAAAAAAACAAAACTTTTTTAAACAACACATTATCATTACATAACCATAAAAGGTGAGTACAAGTACAAACACTGGATCTGTTTATGTATGAAGACAAGAAATAAAAAAATTAAAAAAACTACAATATTCAGATACAAGAATATCAGTTAAATATAAATGAGATATTTTTATGTGAGTAAAAAAGTTGATGTAAAGTAAATTAGTTGAATCAATAGTGGAACATGCATGATCAAACAAAACATAAAACATTGCAAATTCAAATACACAGTTGCTTTAGCACACAATTTTTCAAAAGTAAATGTATGGATATAGAGAATGTCTTTCATAGAACATCATTAAATTGCTATATAACTCATTTATTTAGTTAATGCAGAACATGACAAAATGTAATTGTTCAGATGTCAGATTATTTCATTATGTAAAAAAAAATCAAGTGAAAAAAAACTTATTTACAGTGACTTCTGAGCTACAGTACAAATTTCAACGTAAGACATTTTAAAGAGTTTGAATTCAAGGTTGACAAATGTTTCCTTTACAAAACATCAATATCATAACGCACAGTGCCAGGGATACACACAAAAATGTCACATAGCACGACATTCATCAATTTCGCAACTCACTTTCCAAAGTATACAAGGGTGTATTATAAAGATGGATCCACAATAACTGGTTGAAAGCGACAGTATGTTGGAACAGGCTGTTTTCAAAGTTTAGTTGATGTCAAGTGCAAGAGGGCCCATCATTGAGAAACCGATAAAGAATGACACTGTAGACCCCTGGGCAAACCCACTGAGCTGACTTTGAAACATTGGGGTGACCTCGAGCTTCAGGCCTGAGATATCTGCCAGTATCAATCTATTCTTCACCTCCCCAGTTAACCTGCAGAGGCGATCCTCCACCTTCTTGTCTTTCCATATTTTGCCATTTTCCCACATGGAGGCAAACTCTTCCTGCCCAGTTGTGAAGTAGCTTTTGATCTCCCCTAAGTGGACCAGTCGTTCATAGCCCTGCTTCTTCCCCAGGAAGAAATGGATGATGGGCCTTTTGCCATTGTACATTTCCTTCATCACTATGTGGTAAGAGGTCCTTATCTGTGAGATGTACTCCCCTAGGTTTCTCCATGTCTGACGGTGCGGCTGTGGCCACAACAGCACAATTGCAATGAAGAGCAGTGGCAAATTCTCATCCAATGGGATTTGCTCCTGCAGAACTTGGCGAAGGAGACTGATCAAGTCCTGGTACGCCGCTAAGTATGGCGAAGCCAGTTTGATGCAACTCAACACAACATTGAAGAAGATGAAGTTGATTCTCTCCCTCACAGTTGGCCTACGTTCATGTGCACAAACAAAAGCATACTGTTTGGCAATCTTCATCATTATTTCAGGTGGGATGTCATTTGACAGACAACTCAGAATCCCAGAGTAGGTATCAGCTTTTTGCATTTCCAGGAACTGTCTTGCCTCATGTAGTTTCAGCATGTTGGGCATGGTTTTATTCCTCAAAAGTGCTGCAGAATCTGTCTTGCAGAAAAGCTTTGCATACTGTTTGAAACATCTGAAAAGCTCATTTTGGGTTATCTGCTCACGACTGTCTTTCATTCCAGATCTGGATCCCAAGTTCACAAAGAAATTGTCAAGGAAATTAAAGTTCACCTTCATTCTGTATCTGAGGTTGTAAAGTACATCCTGGTAGTCTTTGAGAATTTTGTAGTAGTTTGTGTGTTTGTGGTGCCGTTTATCATTTGTCTCTATATCCTGAACTTTCATTTCTCCAGAGAGAACTGCACTCATAATGTCATGGCGGACATTGTCAGAAGAAAAGATGGGGGTCTTCGCCAGCACATCAATGACAAGAACTCCAACCTGGATCTCTCCCAGGCACCCGGCTGAATTAAAAGGGCAGTTGTCTGTTTTGCTTTGTAATCTCTGAATTGACTCCTTCTTTGCAAGGTTCTGTGTTTCTTTGAATGCCTCTATTGCTGACTGGGCCATTTTAAGAAACATGTCTAATTTTTCTGGACTAATAGTTTCTTCTTTGAAGGTTGTGATCGCATTCTTCAGCTCATGCTTGATAACTTGTGCTGATGTGTCTGCAAAGAATGAGTTGTCTTTGGAAAGATCTCTTGCTTTTTTTGCCCAAACCTCTGCCTCTGAGAAATTCTTCTTCTTCAGGTAATAGTACCTGGCAAGTAACTGAGAGACAACTGCATCTTTCTCAAATCTTTTCGATGCATTTTGCAGCACTATCTCTTCCAGTCCTGGGGTTTCACTTGCAATGTGTTGAATTAGTGGCGCAAACTTAGATTCCTCATCGGAAAAATTTCTCTTGACCAAAATGTGGTGAACATCTTGTAGGAGTTTGTCTTTGCCTTGTGTGCTTTCATAAAACTTGTCTGTGGTCAGCAGACGGTCGGTAATATCAGCCTTGGTCACATTGTGTTTTGTCGTAAGTTCTTGCAAACAGTGATTTGCAATACTTGAATGGATCATTTTCACACCTTTGAAAACCACCTTACCCTCAACTGAGCAGGTGGTAACTAAGGTGGAAAATTTCCCAAATCCTTCTTCCACTTTGATGGTTCCACAAACTGGTTTTGGCTGAAGACCAAGAAATTCCTCACACAGAGAGACGGAGAGAGAGGCACCCTTGCAGTAAACGTTCAACAGAACTAGAACAGACAAGAGTTGTGCATTTTTCTGATTTATGTTGAAGCTCTTCAAGGTATTGCGGGCCACACCCTGAACATACTCTGTCTTGAAGTTTTTCTTCATGATCATGAACCCATAGAAAGTTTCTGCATTCTTGTGTGTCTTCTCTATTTCTATAAGTTTTTCCTCAAACAGTTTCTGCTCCATCTCAGAGAGACTGTTTCCAATAAATACTGTGTCCTCGGTTGGTTCAGTCTGTTCAGACAGCTCTGACCTCATACAGTTCAGGAGAATGACCTGTGCAGACTTAGACTGAATGTTTTCCTTTGCACATTGTTTTTCAATGAGCTGCTGCAAGTCAAACACCTTTTCTTTATCTTCAAAATCATCTATCATCAACAAAACAGGAAGCCTTGGTAATCGCTCCCCATGGTCATATATTAAAAGTTTGACCACTTGCTCAGCGACCTCAGCGAAGTCAGCATTGCTGTCTCTGAGGACAGCACATCGGAATCTGTCCCGGTGAGCCCATAAAGTATGCATTGCCAAAGTTGTCCCACCACATCCAGGCACATGCATGAGATTGAACAACACACAGGCTTTGTTCAGGGAGCACAACTCTGGCAGGACTGTGTTCATGATGAAGTCAAACTTGTCCCGTTTGATAAATGGTGTGGATCCAGGCTGCTCTGAGAAGTAGAAATTCCACCATGACACTTTCCCCCCTTTGTAGAAGTTCTCTTCTATGGCAATTTTGTCCTCATTTCCTCCTTCGCATTGGTTCACGCAAAGGACCTCTAAGGTATTCAGGCTCCGCTCCTCTTTCCTCTCAAGGAGCACTCTGCCTCTCCCACCACAGGGCAGAAAACGTCTGGATCTACGGTTTTTTGACAAAAGACTGAGGACAGTGCCGTTGACTTCAGCAAAACTTAGCTCATATATGCATCTATGAGAGATGTTGATTCCACAACGAGCCTCAATAAGGCCCACCCAGGAGGTAAATGCTTTTTCATTGTCACATATACAAAGGATTTGATCTGTGCCTCTGAGCTCTTGCAAGAATGTGGTAAAGGTCTCAACAAGAGGGTCCATCTTCTCACTCACTGTTGACAAAAGTAGGAATATGACAAGAAATCTCTTATTTGGAAGCACATCTTTCCGGCACAAGAAAGAAATCACATCTCGAACAGACGCTCCCTTGTCCATCAACCACTCGTCTATGTCTGAAGGTGCCTCATCCTCAATACCTCCATTGCATAACACCCAGCTGGTGTTTCGAGTTAATTTCAGCTTGTTTGCAATGTCCTCAACTCCTTCAGTGATTTTGTACTGTGCTGGTGAATGTACACTCACTGTACTCTGCTGTTCAAAGTGACATTGTAACCCATGTACAGCTGATTCTGGATCAAAGTCCAAAAATGCTGTTGGGTTGAGCTCTACAAGAAATTCAAGTGACTGAAACTGGACTGAATGTGATTTGTTAGTTACTATCACATACCCCTCAAAGTGTGACTTATCTAAAGAGAGGGTTCCACCAGTGATCATCTGACTTAATCTGGAGCCTTGGGTACCACTTTTTATCACACTGAGGTGCTTCTCTTCAGCTTCTTTTCGGAGTTGTGATCTCTGTGCCATACTTTCAAGAAACTGGATGTGCTCTGTAAGTTTGACTGCTGCAAGGAGATCCCTGCTGCTACCGCCATCTCTGACAAAGAATTGTTTTGATGCTTTTGTTTCATTTGTGCCTGTTTCTTTAACTTTTGCTTTTTTCTTTGATTTTTTTGTGTCCATGTTGAAAGTGTGGTAGACGTTTTCTTCACACAATGTAGAGTCAGGAACTATGTCCACTTCTATCACACATTTGTCTGATGATGTCATATTCTTATTGAGAACCCCAACAAATCGCGGTGGTCTGATGCAATTTTGAGCAGTCTGTTTGTGTTTATACTCAAAATTGCCATCAATAGCAGATTTCAGTTCCTTAGCATAAGCCTCTCTGTCCTTAACAACCACTCCCAAGACCTGGCCATGCCTGAAGTGTGGCTCATCTCCTACTCCAAAATGTATGGTGCCATTGGTACGGCTATTCATGCAGGCAGCTGCAAAACGAATTGTCTCTTCTGTGAACTTGATCATTTCAGTTTCATCTGTTGTGTTGATGAAAGCTTTATACTCATGGCATGGCTCAATTAAGTCAGACGGGCCTGATTCTGTAATATCAAGGATGCTGCTCTCCATGTATCTATAGGTATCATGGTACCTACAGAATGGATAAGGTTTGCAAGGTTTCCCAGGCTGATTTGTAGAACTTAGTGGCTCTTCTTTCTTTAATTGCACTAACTCATCTCTGGCCTGAATAATAAGTTTTGCTGGTCCTAAAGTCACACCGATTTCTTTTAAGTCCTCTTTATCCAAAAGCAGAAGACTGGGTCCAGAAATGTCTTGCTGAAACAGAATCTCTGCAAATCTGTCATCCACATCATCCAACTTCAGAGCCCATTCTCTCACTTTATGTTTACTCCAATCCTTGATCTCAGGTGACAGATCCTCCTCATGACTCTAAAATAAAAAATGCTGTTATGTTTTACCCCATTTTCAACTAAAATTACAGCACACTGTAACAACAATTGTTGATCGCATTCAGTGTTGAAGTATTAAGTGTTATAATGCACAAAAAAGTTAACACATTTTACAAAGTTGTGTAATTGGCAAATTCAGGCATTCCAAAAGTGTGAAAAACAAGGAGGAATTACATTTAAAAGCCTTTATCATTGTTGCCAAATCATGAAAAAAGCCAACGTGCTTCAACCAAACACCAGTCTTTGTCAGGGCTTCTAAAACATATGCATTGTGGATATGGCCCTAACTACGTAGCTGCAGGAGCCAATAAAAAATGATCACATAACCACATGATTGAATGATAGAATTATTGAATGGTAAAAACAGGACAAAATGTAATGACAAAAAGGAGCATGAAATCATATGGTTCCCAACCCTCCTAACATCCCATATGGCCAATTTCAACATTTTAGACATATTTGTGATATTGAGACAGATTTTGTTGAGCAGGCTGAGGCTATGTCATATCACTTTCTTAACAGAGCTTACAAACCTAGGGTTGTCAATCAGGCTTTTGACAACCTTGAGCGTCGCTCACTTCTGCAGAAGAACACCAGGCATCAGCAGTCACATCAGTCTCATCCGTTTTTCATTACCACATACAGCACACATGCTGAACAAATCAAATATATCATTAGCAGCTGGGTGCTTGTAGGTATCCTGGCCTTTAATGAAGACATTGATTTCACATTTCCTGTGAGTTGTCTATTCACAGCCTTTTGCATTATGGATGTATTGTGTGTGTGGGTATAGGTGTATGGATATGTATGTGTGTGTTTATGTATGCATGTATGTATATATTTGCATATTTATAAACTGTTTTGTGGGACTCATCTGATGTCATGCTACTTTTAGTCATTATATTTTGTCATCATTATGTTTTTACCTGTCATTCAATCATGTGGTTACATGATCATTTGTTATTGGCTCCTGCTGCTATGTAGGTGGGGCTACATCCACGATGCATATGTTTTTGAAGCCCTGACGAAGACTGGTGTTTGATCAAAACATGTTGGCTTTTTTCACGATTTGGCCACTACAATAAACACATTTTTGGAGAGCCTGGATTTCCCTGTCGTTTACCCTGTTGTTTCCAGTCTTCCATGAGCACCCAATACAATTTCGTGACCTACATTTGTTTGTAGTCTACAGAGCAACCAGTCATCTCTCTGTTTTCTTTTTGTAATTGGCAGTTGGATGGATTAAGGTACAGGAGCATCATCCTGTAAAATGCTAATTGTTTTAACTGTTATTTACCTTCATTTTGCCTTCTTCTGCCTCTGCCATTCTGCCTCCTCTTCTTCGGTTCTTCCTTCACGAACGAAGATCACTACTGCTACAAAAATCATTTAAAAAAGAAAAAGGAGCAAGTGATGGCACTGATACTGTACTGCAAACATGTAAAATACAAAATATTTCACATATAAATACAAAATTTCAGCTTTACCTTAATTTTCTCCTGATCATGATACCACCATGATAGCTGGCTTACTTTTTACAAATCTTGACCACCGATGCTGCAAAATAAAGTATAAATATGAATACGTTGATGTATAAACAAAAGTTTGGAGTATTTAGAGCAAGGTATTTAATCTCAATTATTTGACCAAACTACACAGTAGTACCCAGAACTGAGAACATTGCTGTTGACCTTTGTTATGGAAAAAACTTGAATTTATCTAATATTAGTAACAGCTCTATTTCAGCTCTATCTAAGTGTGCAGGTTCCACATCCCTGGTACTGATCATGCTGGCTCACTGGCACAGCTTTGTGTTTCACAAAGTATTTTGGTTTTGTTTCTTGTAATATTGTTTCTATCTATTTGTTAATCAAAATGAAATTGACCCCACATTGAGCTTTGTGCAAGGCAGTTGATAAGAGAACAGGACCAAAGCACTGGGCTGGGCAATATAACGACACTATTTTGGCACTGTGATATCAGACTAGATATTGTCTTAAAGTGCTAGGGCCCAAATCCTCTGATGTGTTGTGTAAACCGAGGTATTTTGCAAATGTGACGTTTCATCCAGATGGAACAGTGGCAAAAAATCCTAGACCCCAGACCTTAAAACACTCAATTATACCAGCTGTCATGTGGATTGTCTAATGTAACTCTTGTATTTATTATTTCATTTCAATTCTGTTATTTGTGCTGTTTTTACTTCTCTGAACATTTGACTTTGACTCTTATATCTTGTTTATCACCACGTCATGTTACACTTCTTTTATTGTGAAGCACTTTGAGCTGCATTCCTTGTATGAAAAGTGCCCTATACATTAAATGTATTATTATTATTATTATTATTATTATTATTAGTTCCTTGTCCTGCTTGGCTCTCTGTCTGCTGCACTTGCTCACTTCCTCCAGGGCATGTCCTCACCTCTCATATGCTATCCTTAAATCATCCACAAGATGTCCTCAGACTTTCTTGCCAGACATTCCCAGTCCTTATTTCTGGACCTGCTACCCTCACCAGTAAGCCAATAAGTACATTTATTTTTGTCAGTACATTTTTCAACTGTCACCATCTACCCCGACTGCCTGTATTTGGTTCCTATTCCTGTTGCTCTATGTCATGTCAGTATACCTGTTCCCTGACACCTGGAACACTACTGTGAAAAAAAAAATATCACAACTGTTGGTTACAACTGCTCTGTGCTTGTTATCACAGGTCATACACCAAGACAGAGACCTATTGTCTCACTGTATGCAGTACTGACATTTCACCAACTGGTACTGTAATGACAAAGAAATAAAATAGATAAATACCCGACCCAACCCTTAATAGAGCTGGAATGGAACAACATTACATAATCATTAATAGATGTAAGAAGACTGGTTCGATTAAGTGTTTAACAGCAGAAGAGGCAACAAAGCTTTCTCTTTTTTTTTTTTTTTTTTTTAAAAGCGGCTAGGAGACGTCAACAACCAAAAGTATCAGCCCTAATGTCCAAGAGACATAAGACTTGCTTGACTAATTTACTGTAAGCATTGATGAATGCAATAGTTAGACTACAATAATGAGTTACTGAAGGTTTCAACACTAATTATCTAACTAAAAAACGGACACTGCAATTTTCGTTTAAAAACTGTTTACTTTATGTCTTCTGATACAGTGATATGCACACAGTGTGGGGGAGTAACTAGTTACATGTGGGCCTAATGAAATTACAAAATAAATGTAAGTTACCAAAAAAAATCTATATTTATATATATACACACACACATATACACATAAGGAAATTACAATTAACACTGATGATGATTACAAAAGGGATACTATTTATTCTTTTCTGTAATTTGTTCAATACAGAATAGATTATTTATATTGTTATTATTATTAGGATGATCAATATTACTATTAGTGGTAGCAATTTTGGGGAAGCAGGGTAGACATGACAGATATGTAAATCATTAGTATAGGAGAAGGGGTGGGATTAGATAAGTTTCGACTTCCTCACACTCCTTTTTGAACATGGATCACTTTTTATCATCTGTTGTTGCATTCTTTTCTTTTTTTTTCTTTTTACTTTTTTATGTTCAAAATAAATCTCAACCAATCAATGAAAACATTCCTTCAGGTCGTTTGCATCTTTTCACCATGCAAGAATGCTTTCACATAAAAATTACATTACTCTGATAATGTGCTCAAAAAAGATATTATCAGTTACATTTTAACTGAGTAACTGGTCATCTGTAACCCAATACATTTCAAAAGTAACCTTCCCAACACCGGATGCACCACTGGTTAAGTTATATGACAGTCACCTGATTTCTCCCCTGCACTGCGAGGCAAAGTGAGGTTAGAGTAAAACCAGAAGGAAGTTTCGATTATAAAACTGCGCAACACACAGGTACATGGTTTATTTTAGCAAAAAATAATGATCAGAGTGTATTTGTAACAATCGATTGGGAGTTCAGCAAGGCTGTCCCAGTATTGCAGTGGATGTGACAGAATAAATATTAAATCAAAGTGGAAACAATTTAAATGCAGGAACCATAGACATCCACCTAGCTAGGTTAGCAAAGGCTACACCACAGAACCGAGGAAGCGCTGTTTTCATTGTGACACTGCCTCCATAAATGCAAAAGTACAAACAGGAGACAACTTACCACCATATTTTAGGTGAACTCTGTAGTCTGCTGTCCGCGTTTCGTCTTCAGAAAGAGTTCAAATGACAGAATTTTTGAAGCAAGTCGACAGAGGACATCTTTCCGTGTTTGCTCGCAGGGAGAGAGCAGACTTATCAGCCCCAGCTGATACGGAAGACAATCAGTCCTCGATGGGCGGGCAGCTCTGAGAAACGAAACCTAAGCGGTAGTTTGGGCCCAATTCCAATCCTGTCTCTACAGCCACAGATTCATAGCAGCACCGCTACACCCTGTCAGTGACAGGAGCGTGTGGTCACAGGGTGCGTCTCATCACACCTCCTTCCAGGGGCGTTCCTGCAATATGAGGACGCTGGGGGGCTAACTCGGACCTTAATGGGGGAGTTAAGGAATTCTTTGGGTTTTTCTTTGTTTGTTTGGTTGGTTGTTCTTTTTTAATGAAATAAGCTATTTTTTGCTTTTTTTGCTGAAGCTTTTTTTTTTAAAAAAAAAAAAAAAAAAAATCATTTCATTTATTTTATCTGTAAGGACAACACATTAATCAACATTTCTGTAAATGTGACAGGCAAATTTTCACCTGTAGTCCTTTGGTGAAATGTATGGAACTTTTAAAATAATAAAATTCACATAATGTTCCCTGGCACCTTATTTTCCCTTGAATAATGTTTTCTTTGTACTTTCCAGATTTATTATGAATTGTGATGAGTAAAATAGGCTATAAGTAGTTACTAAATAGCACTGAGTACAGAATACATAACAAATGCAATCATTAAAAATGTATTGACTAGAGTTGGAAAAATAGTTACGTGTGTGTCTATGTTAAAATAGTTGGAATGTAGTTAAGTAAATCTATTAAGCATGAGCAGATATTTGTGCTAAATCACAAGCACAAATGCCAGCAGAGCATCAGTAGCTCAGGGGAAAGTAAATTATAGCAGACCACATCTCTTGCTCCTCTGAAGTAAATTTTAGTTATAAATATTATTTAATGATTCTGGGATGGAGTGTTGTAGATGAACATGCTCACAGAATTGTAAACCACTTAACATCTACAGCTTTTACGTAAACCAATATAAAATTTGATTAAGCTCTATTTGTATTTGTCTAATTGTCTTGACAGCTTTTTCACATACCTAAAAAAAATATACAGACTGATAGAAAACTGTGCAAAATACTTTATTTTGAGTGAAATACACTCAAAGTCATAGAGCCATAATGGCCACATTATCCTGCAAACTGCAACACAGACAGAAATGCAGTTTTTGTTTTTACAGTAGGCCTATGTGCATACATGTCACATTTACCAAATTTCAAATTACACCTCGTCAAGAAAACTGATCATTAAGCATATTCATTTGACATGACAGTATTTCATAATTGGGACAAGCATGAAAATAGAATCGAGGGCATTGCATTACATTAAAACAACATAAACACTTTTGTTCATTTGTCTTTTCTATTTGTCGGCAAGATGATGATGATTTATTCTGCTTTATTATCAAGAAAGTCATTCACTTATATTAAAAGGTGTTTAGGCCAAAAATGTACATGTGAAGGAGTAAAACAGCAGTGTTAAACTCTAATTATGAGTTATATCAAGTATAAATCAGTAACCTAACAATGCAAATAAAACAGGAAAATTAAAAGAAACATGAGCACAACAGCATGTTACTGTACTGTACATCTTTGTCTCATATTGTGTCTAGAAGGACTTATATACAGGCTGTACACCTCCACTGACTCATTTCAACACAACGTGGTAGCCATCTGTGGTTTCGTCTGGGTAACAGAAAACAATCAGGTCAAAAAAATGCTAGCAATAAAGCTACACAGGATGGATGGTGAATTTTTAAGAGTGAATTGCTGTATCAAAGATTGACAGTAAAAATAATTACCTCTTATAGTGCTGAGGATGAAGCTTGTTTCCTCCCTGAAGTTCTGCACCATCTGAAACAAATGCATCCACTGATGTAAACACAGATCATTGCAATTACCAGAGTGTTAAATATAAAAATTCAGAAAATCTCGACCTGTATTTCCTTATTATGTAAAATGAACAATTCTCCCTAACAGTCATACTTTTACAGATGTCATAGTTTGCATTTGCCAATTTAAAAAATAGAATACCATAGTTAAGAGTCCTAAAACCCAGAAATTAGTTGGCCTTTCAGTAAGAATGTAACAATTCACTCAACTCATGATTCGATCAATTCATGATACTGTGTTGTTGATACAATTTTTTCATTATTTTTTTAAATAAAAAAAATGAGATTACAGAAAAATTATGACTGAAAAATATTCTTTTAATTATTTCAAACAAAAATTACACAACTGAATTTCTGAATTTCTCTTCTTTTTTATATCAAATTAAAGAATCCCTTATTATTTCAGAGGTGGTATAAATGAAAAACACAAACTATGCACTTCTCTGCAATGAATGCATTTCTGGACATTCACAATGTCCCCTGCTGTTAAAAAAACAAACCCTTTCACTGGGACAGAAGTGGCTGGTGTGGAAAGGTTTGCTTTTGTTAGAGGGGGAAGCAGAGAGGGGGAGTCTGAAGAACTAAGTTGGTCTTTTCCCACTCCTGGGTGATAAGCTGCACACTGTTCATTTGGGCAAGCAGGGTTGCATCTCACATTTTTTTTTTATTGATTTTCAACTGCCTCCCTCCCTTTCAGCACCTCTGGTTCCCTCATATCCAAGTTAATGGGTTTTTGGTTCGATGCCTGAAATATGGTCTGTGGTTACCACAAACTAAGGAGATTTTTACGTCTTATTATAAGACACATAATACGTCACTCCACTGAAGAACTTTTAAGTTTTTATGTGTCTTTAAAAAAGACAATTGCTAACATGTGGCTAAATCAGACTAAAAAACGCCATCACGCTGAGCCGTGCCGAACACGGCATTATTGCCTTGTTGTGGTGGCGATGTCAAGTCATGCAACTGTAGTATAGATTGTTTATAGCCAAAGGTTAGCTTTTTATTTCTGTTGATTGCATTTAGGCCTAAAAACTCCTAAAAGTTGTGTTCATTTGTGAAGATTATCTTGCTGAACCAAACGTGTAAGTATCATAAACATTTGTTTACCATGGATCTTATTTTCTGTAATAATCAAAAATCCAATGGAAAAAAACCCACATATGGGATTTACAATGGGCAATATAATAGTGCATATGTCAGGTGAATGGATGATCTGAGCTAATTAACAGGACAGTCATTAGTCACTTGTGTCAAGTAAATATTCAGGTTAGCAGAGGTCACCAGGCCTCGACCCTCAAACATTGTTTGTTTGTAAATAGTTCAAACACATGATGAGTTAGTGGTTGATAGAGACGATGTAAGGATACCTCATCAGAGACTAAGACGTGGATCCCAGTGGGTTTTTGCCTGTAGATGTGTGTGATTTGCTGTGGGCTGATGCTGTACAGCAGAGCAATCTTTTCAGAGAGGTCCAGCAGTGTCAGCTCCTCTAGGTACAGAGCGTGGTAGACTGATAGGAAGACAGAAAAGAGAGGAGGGAACACATGAATGAGCTTCATGAACAGTTCCACGACTACATTATTCATGACTGCAATAATGTTTCCCTTGTGAGTTTTAGTGATGTTCAAAAACAAAATCTGATATTTGCCTGTTTGGAGTCTAATTTGTCAGAGAGAACTATCAGGTTCAACTGTCACTATATCCACACTGTAGCGCATGAGAAAGAAAGTCAAAGTGAAAGTAAAGTGAAAAATATTACGTTCCAGCTCCTTCTCTCAATGCTTCTAATATCATTTGCTGGAATCTACTGCTACCAAAGAAGAAAACAGCCAATCAAATCCGAGGAGTCTCTAACGCAGCTATCAACTGTGAACTACAGTCAGGATATATAAATCAAGATTCAGTTACTGCATTGCCTATTTGCATCAAATAGCTCTAATGTCTCATTGCCTCAGAAACATATTTTAGTGTACTGTTTAGTTGTAAATGAGAAACCTTGAGACCTGGCCGCCGTGTGGAAAACAATAGAGCCAAAACTAAGCAAAACCCACCGGCTAGAGCAAACTTTCTCATGTTACAGCTAAACAGTACACTTAAATATGTTTGTGAAAGCATTTATGGTGAGAAATGGGCAGGGCAGTAACAGCATGCCATAGCTGGTGAAACTGGTGAATGAGGACTGGTGAAAACAGTGTGTTCCTGCTGAGGGTCACTGTCATTTGCAGTTCAAACGCAGGTGCAGAGCAGCACTGTCTGTGTTCGGGAGGAGCGACCATGCAGCTATCTTGTCGAGGTTGGGATGCTTGGACAGTTAAATCATTCCACAACCAGAAACCAGATATTAGATATTATTATTATTAAGTTATTTTTTTTTAGAAAAGATACCAACTACAGCTTTAAGGAGCATTCAAATAAATTAAACAGATGTGTAAGGATAATATTATTCAGTACACTTACTGTCTCCACCCCCTGGCTTGATGGGAGGTTGATGTCTGGCCTGCTGCTGACACACATAGATGGTAAGACGCGGCTGTATACACCTGGAAAATGTGAGCAGAAAGTGTATTACTAGTAGAAGAAAGTACAATTAGGTAATTTATAATTATCATTATTATATATTTAAAGTACTGGTGCAAGATTATTATATTTTTTAAAGCACATTTCCAAGTCTTCTTCTCCTTTTGTTTGTTTTTTGTTTTTGTTCATTTATTTATAATTTTCAGGTACTTTTATTTTACGTTTTTATTAATTTGTTGGTCATTTTTGGGCTAATTCCTCTTTAAGCCCTTTTTCCGAGTCGTTTTACCCTTGTTAGTATGTTGTTGTTTTTGTATTTATTTATTTATTTGTATACTTTACTAATTTTCAGGTAACTTTCTTTTACTTTTTAAAAATTTATTTCGAGTTAATTTTTGGGTCCTTTCTTCTTTCTTTGCTCATCGTCCTCTTCCCACGTTTTTGAAAGCCATCAAGCCAGTTTGCTCAGGTATAAAAGGGTTAAGAAGCTCACAATGTGCAGTTTTTAGTGACTTTGTCAGAAATGTGTAACTTTATTTTTTTTTAATGTTACATGAGAATATTTGGGACATGTCTGATGTAGTTTAGTGTATACCTTTAAGTACGACCTCAATACTAAAACATATTGTTGAAATAAACACATAATTGGCATAATAAAAGTTGACTTTATGTAAAAAACAGTTATATTGAGTTGCATCATATTATTTTCCATTTTTACCAACAACCTATCTCTTGTGTTAAATAAATCATCAATAACAATGTACGCAGATGATTCAACAATATACAGCCTGAGCCAATTAAAAGAAAAAGTTCAAAGTGAACTGGACTGTATATCTGACTGTGTAGATAACTGGTCCTAAATATAGCCAAAACAAAGTGTATAACTTTTGGTTCAAACAATGCATTAAGAGATGAGTTGCCTCTGTCTCTTAGCATGAAAGGTATCGCCTTGGAGCAGGTTCATGAGGTACATTTCTGAGTGTCGCCCTTGATGAGCAGTTGAACAGGTCTCATCACATTAATAGGATTTTAATGAAAAGGGCAGGTAGGGTATGGCAGTGTCCACAGTGAAAAGATGTGCTCATTTTATGACTGATCATTCAGTCAAACAGGTTTTACAGTCATTAGTTCTATCTCATCTGGATCATTGTTGTTGTTGTCATCTGGTCGAGTGCACCAGCGAAATACCTGCTCAAACTCCAGCTGGTGCAAAACAAAGCTGCAGTTCTGGCTCATTAAGGGTGAGCATCAATGGCATGCACCAGGCTCTTTCTTGGCTAAAAGTTGAGGATAGAATTTAAAGAAATCTCCTTGTCTTTTTTCGTAACACATGCATTACAACAAAGCCTAAAAGTTTATACTCAAAGATCTCAAATCTCAATAACAGGCACCGTCACATCACTCGACAGGTCATGCGGGGTCATGTTGTAGTTCCTGCATCTATTATTATTATTATTATTATTATTATTATTATTATTATTATTATTATTATTATTAATGACTCTAATTACGTCCTTCTTGAGGGAAATGGTTTCATTTCAATGCCACATCATTTATGTTCACTCTCTCTGAATGCATGTTATTTTTGTTGTTGCTGCCATTGTATATTTTACTAATTGGATGAGGTGCTTAAAGGCGTGAGGTGTTATGGGGTACTGGGTGGGTCAGGGGACTTGGGTTGTGGATATTATTGTCTTTGGTATTTGATATTGTGTATAATGGTGTATATTCACTTGTGGCATGACCCCAGGATGAGTTCCTGCCCTGGTAGTAACTAATGGTGATCCTTTAAAACAAATAAACAAATGCAGGTGTACCTAATAAAGTGGCCACTGAGTGTTGAGGTATATTTTAATGTCTCACCTTCCTTTCATTGTGTTAAAAAGGCGAATGCCATCAGCTGGACCACAGATCTGGATCAGATCCTCCCTGTTCATCCTCAACAGATCAGCACCTGCAACAACAGCAAAAACATCTGCTCGTCTATCTTTCTGCTCCAAAATATTCAGTAAATTCTCCCTTTTTTCTTATAATTGAGTCACTCAGCTGCTCTCTCCTACTGTTTAACTGTTTCAAGGATCAAAATGTGTTGTGATGTTTTACCCTTGTTACCTGAGAAGCTGCAGAAGAGCCTGGAGAAAGGTGAGAACCTGTGACGGTGCAGCCACTGCTGAGTGTCCTGCGGCGTGGACGATGGCACGAGGTGCTACATGTCAAAAAGAAGAAGAGCCCTTGAAATGAGTATAGCAGCACAGCATCCACTGTCTCCAAATAATGGCCTAAAGGGAACGAGAGAGCAACATTAACACTCTGACACTGCACTGTTCTTACTTACATCAGAGCAGGCGGGCATGAGCAGCTCCCCTTGCTGGTTTGGAGAACAGTTGCTACAGAAACATCCACATGAGGAAGAAAAAAGCAACCTGTGATCAGGTGATGGGTGTGTTCACACTGCTCTAAACAAAGCTGGCTTCTTTTACTCTTTTACTCAGTGGCCACTTTATTAGGTGCACCTTTATAATGTTATGCAGCTCAATATAACTGTTTTTCCATAAAGTCTCCTTTTATTAGGCCACTAATGTGTTTATTTCAACAAGTTTTAGTGTTGAGGTCTTACTTAAAGGTGATGATGCACTTAACTGTATTAGATGTGTCCCTAATATGCTCATGTATTTAAATAAATTTACACAAGTCACAAAAAACTGTGCATTATGAGCTTCTTAATCCTTTGAATCTATTCAAATACTAACAGACATTTTATCCTTACCATGACAACATGATAAACAAGTAACAGTAAACATACAGTACAACAACAGTAAACAACAATAGAGCACACACATACACAATAAACATCAGCACAGCTTGCACATTAACTACAGCACAGGTGTTCTTTTATGTCAGACTTAAATTAATGAAATATAAATATGAATGAAATATAATTTTCTAAATCTGCATCTGCTAAATCTTATGGTTTAAAAAGAAATCACACTAATTTGCACAGGTTTCAAAGGTTCAGATACACGTGATACTGCTCCAGTTTTAAAGGGTTAAATACAGATGCTCTGGCAGAGCTGTTGTAGGACTGTATTTGATTGTACAGGTGTACCTAAAAAATCAGCCACTGAGTGCATGTAGAAGTTCATGCTTTCAGATAGTGCTGAGTGTTCCTGGTGGGCACCCATAGGGGAAGCTACCACTGTTAACATGACACCACTGATGCAGAGCTCATCAGCAGGAGAGAATTTCTAGTTTCCATCTTATTTTAATCTCTGAATTTGTAAACAAAGCCACAGAAACCCAGTCAGACTAAGTAAAACATTTCTAAATACATTTCAAACTGCTTTGATTTCTCGAGAAGGCAATGAGATGTTGGCAGTTCAGTAGTTTTATGATAATTTTCTAATAATTGTCCTCCATTTATCAAAATATATCAATATCAAAAATATACTGTTTTTACTAATGTCTTGCGTTTTGTGGGACATTGCTACAATGTGGCAAGATATGTCCATGATGAGATAATGTCCATAGTAAAATAATAATAATACGATCAAGGTTTCAAAGGCTTAACCCTTTGAAGTCTGGATCGACATCACTTTTCTTGTGCTGTGTTCAGACACCTTTCATAAGCGTTGAAACCTTAATCCCAGAGCAAACTGGTTTGATTTCTTTAGAAAATATGGGGAAAGAGCAACGAGTAACTAGTAACATAAAATGTTGGACAAATTGCAAGGAATCAGTAGATTCTGAAAATTATTAAAAATGAGATCGGAAAAAATGTCCAGAAAACTACATTTAAAATTAACATATTATATATTGGAAATTATGTTGCATCATTATTGTGTTTTTTAAGCTTTTTCAAGTCTTTTTAAATATATTTATTATGTTAAATTTCTGCCAATTATTTCCCCTAAATCCTACACACTGGACCTTTAATGTCAGTTTTCCTACAGAGCTCTACAAAACACAATCTACTCAGTCAGTGCAATAAAAATGGTGATATTGGGCGTAAATGCTGACTCACCCATCTGTGAAACTACAGGAAGTGGGCGAGCTGTGGTAAACTGGTGATGGAATGCTGCTGCTGCTGCTTTGGCTGGTGAGAGTCAGGGCATCGGGCCAAGGTGAACACTTGAGAAAGAGAAACAGAAAGAAGAAAGAAGATGTTCTCATTATTAAAATATGTGTCAGTGCAAACACTGCTGGGTGTAAGCATTTCCAAAAAATAAATATGAAAGAAGTCCAGTAATAAACTCCATCTAAACTAATTAGAATTAAATTGTTGCTTAAATGTTAATTCATCACTACTAACAATACAATCAAATGTAACCATTTAACAACTACACCTTTCCTTTAAAAAAAAAAACATGGTATTGTTATTTTTCTTTCTCATCTTTATAATAATAATAATAATAATAATAATTGTTATTATTATTATTATTTAATTAATTATTTTTTATTTATTTTTATTTTTAACTCATTATTACTCATTTTTGTATCTATATATTACTTTGTCTTGATCTACTTCTTTGTTTTTATTTCTATTTTAATAATAATAATAGTAATATGTTTTACTTGAAACTGATGTTTTATTTTGAATTAATTTATTTAATTTTTGCATTCATTATTACTCATTTTTGTATCTATATATTTCTTTTTCTTTATCTACTTCTTTATTTTTCTTTCTATTTTTAATAATGATAATTAATTATAATAATAATTATTAATATTCTCACAATTATTATTATTATTACTATTACTATTATTATTATATCAAAAATATAAATATAAATAAAATACTAGCAGTACAATAATTTTTGGTAGTAGTTGTAGTAGTAGTATGGTAGTAGTATTTTATTATTGTTGTAATTTTATCATTATTAGTAGTAGTACTAGTATAATTGTCTGTGCATTAAAACTTGGACCCTGAATCATCTGAAAATTTCATTAAACGTGAAAAAATAATAATTATTGTTATAATACAATTATATTAGGCCTATGATATAACAAAAATCCTAGGTCCAATGATTAAGAAAACACCTAACTCAAATTATAATGCCATATTTTCTTTAATTGTGGCATTTGTACTTTTACTTCAACAAAAAATCTAGGTACTTCTTGTAGGAGTGATTTTCAGTGATCTCCTTTTGAGGACATACGGTGCTCTGATCAGGTTTGTTATTCATCCAGATGAATGACAAAAAAATGTACAGACAAGACAAACAGTATAGCACAAACTGCTGAGTCACACAGCACTGAAAGACACTGAAGAGATGCTCCCAATCATTGACAGAGCTCAGCGCTGACGCTAAGCCACTCTTAAACAGCACAACTCAAAAGAAGTAAAGCAACACATTAACACACAGTGGTGTACGGGTTTAAACTCAACATGGAAGGGAAGTAAGAGGAGGGAAATAATGTTACTGGCAGATAAAATGATGTATAACTGTGGGATCAATAAAGTTACAGCATTTCAATGTTACTGACAAAACGCAAGCAGCTGTGCTCTGTTATATAATGCAGAAAGGCATGTCTCACCTCTTTTAGCAGGGTGTTCTCATGGGACACTTGATACTTCTCTCTGTCCTGCAGGGCCTTTTTGTCAATCTTCTCTCTGTCTGTCTTCAGTTTGCGATCAGCTCCTTTAGGCTTCCAAAAACACCCAAAAACAATGAGACATTAGAAGTGAAATACAGAAACCTGCTACAGCTTCCTGAGACCCAAGCTTGTGTTTGATGTGTACTTTCAATTTCTCATTTTTTAAAAAAATTTAAATAAACTGATGAGTGTATTGTCACTGATCAGTAAGTGAAAAATTATGTCCTTCTATGGGGACAATGGGTTTATTTTTGAGTAATATAGTATAAAACTGATCATTTCAATACCAGAACACTTTTTTCCAAAAACTAAATTGCAAACGTAACAGTTTGTGTGTGTGTGTGTGTGTGTGTGTGTGTGTGTGTGTGTGTGTGTGTGTGTGTGTGTGTGTGTGTGTGTGTGTGCACGCATGTTTTGTTTGTTTTGTTTGTTTTTGCTATGCTATGGGTTAGGGGTCACTGTTCAACTGTTCAAAACTGGAAATAGCATATTGCACTTGTCTGTAAAAAGACTGTAAAGTCAGTTGGTATCTTAAGTAGAGTACCTTTATCATTCTTGTATATTAACCTTTAATTACAGCATAATTCATCCTCACATTATGTGTTGTAATACTGCTTGGGCTGCCACATGTTCCACTTATCTCAGTAAGATTTTCCAATTCTAAAGAAATTTTGAGTAATTAGCTAAAAGATGTGACTCAACTCCTCCTCTCTTTAGAAAATATCAACTTCTGTCAATTTTTAATGTGAACATTTAGCGGACTTGTGTATTCAAATATACATATGTACACCTAACTCACAGTTTTTCAGAAAGTGTTCCTTAGATGTTCACTCATGTCCAAAGACACTCCACAGTGACTTTCATCATATCATTGACCTACCCTCAATCAACATTCATTGACAAACATTGACCATCACTGTGGAAAGACCTACCTCCATCCCTTCAATCAATGTCCTCATATAAGGATGCAGGGTTGCAGGAGGACATACGTACATAAATAGTCATATTTGTAATGGACCATATGGCCCAATGATTATTAGAGTAAAGCATAACTTGGTGTAACACAAACATGATGACAACGGGCAGGCACATTTCATACCTTAAAGACTTTGACCTGGCAGCTGGAAGAATGGACATTCTCCATGTATTCTCCATGTTCATTGGTGGTGAAAGTGTCCACCTGGATACGAAAGGGCACTCCTTTCTCCCCACCGTGCTTCCTGGGGGTGAACTCGGTGCTGATGCAGTTGACCTGACAAATGACCGGCTGTAAGTTCACCATGTGGGTGAAGAATAACTCCCTTTAGACATTTGACCAGAATCTGTGTGTACCTGGATGAAAATGGAAGCGTTCTTGACAGGATCCCAGAGGAACTCAATAGTGTTGAGATGAAGAGGGTGGGAACGCGGCTCCAGTATCCCCACTGACAACGGGACATCTGTAAATAAGGACATTTGCAATAAAGCTCCTAAAACTTGCAATCCATGTGTTGCTCAACAGTGAGGTCATAGTTAAGCACACAGTTTTTTGTTAGAGCAGCTTTGGTTTTATCCATAGACTATATCTATCTTTATTTACAGTCTATGGTCTTATCTCACACAGGCTCTGCCCTCTGCTGGACACTTACTGAGTAACACTCCTCTGATGACGAGCAAACATTCGCCAACTGAGATTTCCATAAACATAATATGTTTAATTTTTTTAAAGAAAAAGAATTCAGAGCAAGAGTACAACTGAACATTTTAACATAATTTTGGGACTGTTAGATAGATTAGATTAGATTAGATTAGATTAGATTAGATTAGATTAGATTAGATTAGGTTAGATTTGTGTAACTTTAGGTCCATAGTGTGATGTCATCATTTCCCATTCCTATAAATTGAAAAAGGGATGTCTGCAAATCAGTGGATCCATTTCTTGATCCCACACAAAATGACTTGTTTCACTATCAGAACAGATCCATTCTGTCCCATTAAAGAAGTATTTCACTGACACAAAAAAGTTCCCACATACAAGAAGACAGTCTCTGCAACAGGATGATAATACGTTTACACAGCAATGGTGCTTGCAGGAAATTTTCAACTGTTGTTGTTGTTTGGCCTTTCATTCACAGGTCAACAGAGTTTTCGGGGGACAAAAATGCAAACTTTTGAAACTGTGTTTTAGATTACAGTCATTTAAAAAATAAAATCTCTTCTGTCGCAGTGTAAACTGGCAATGTGCAGAATGGTGACATCACGGCCGCACTTCATGCATGCACGTGGTGTTCTTCTGTGGTGTGTCTTTATAAAGTTACAGCGCCAGCTACTGGCCTGGAATGCATACTACAATTTTTCAGTTGTTTTTGCATATCCGCGCACGCGAAGATTGTTTTCATAATGTTATCAGGTGAAGATGCTTTTTTTTAACGCAAAAGAAAGGCTTTTCCGCTTTCGGAAGGGCTGTTCTTGTCTAAACGTGGCCTTATACCTGGGCAGTCAACCGTTTTGGGTGTCACGGGTTTCATAGCTATGAATGGGTACGCCTCCAATGCTGTTACCACTTCTTTTTGTGCATCCATAATATGGAGGCCAGTTGTAGCCCTGAATACCATAAATCTTGTACTTTTGTCAGGAGTCAGGCAGACAGAGTACACAAATGCATTTCTTACATAAGGGACTTATGATTTCAACTATTCCTTTTTTTTTATCGTCAACAGTGGGTTATCAGAGTTTTTTGTCAAATCAGAGAGCTATGAGGTAAGATGTTGGTACAGTCAGCTCACCTATGTCCAGTATTCGGTCTCCAGGTCTGTTCCACCTCCATCCCTCCAGCTGCTGGTGCTCCATATACTGCAGTCGACGGTCATGAAACACCACACGCACAATGCTCTGTGAACAGGCAGGATCAGATATTTAGCCCAAATACATGGACAGCTGAAGCGGGGCAGCTCACACACAACCCAACAGCTTAACTATCGGGCAAAGTGCAAAAAGGCTCCCCTCATTTATTCATTTAGACATACTGAGGCAGTTTCATTAGGCCAGGGTAAGAATGTAAATATTTCATCTCCATTCCTATCCACCATACATTTGTCATCAAACATCAAAAGAAAATCTGCATATATTAGAGGGGAAACTGACCCACTGACAATGATGTGATACCTTTGACATGCAGCACAAATAGTGACTTTCTACGTAAAAATCAGGGCTCCCACACCCATTTAAAGACCAAATTTAAAGATCCCATTAAATGAAAACTTTGAATTGAAAAGTTGATAGTACCTCTTCATGGATGCATGAGTGGACATAAATGAAAACTGTTCAAATCAATACAAATTCTTTAACTTTCTTTAATTTTAAAGAGTACTTTTTCAAACGTATACTCACACCCAATAATACAATTTGTATATCAGTTACTCACGTTGTGTCACCTTCAATTTGGGAAGAATTGCATGCCTCCATGGTGAACAAAAAATCCCAAAATGGTGAACATTCTTGATGAATAGAAGTCATCGGGGTCTACATTTAACAATAGCAAAACTACATCATGACATCTGTTTACAAATTCTCACAGAACTTGCGCAGTATACCTTAAGTATCGTTTATGCAGTCATTTTTGCAGTAGTTCCAAAACACATGCATTTTCACTTAGACCCTTATATATTATGTATACTTTTTTTTTAAATTAACCTGGACAATAAACAGCGAACACAATTATACACAATAATACACCCCACAGCAGCAACCCAATGACATCATAAGAGATTTTATAGAATCTGCTGAAGATAAAAATAAAGAAATTATTTTGGGAAAAAATTAGACATAAAATAAATAAATGAAAAAATACAAATTGGACTTAATAAGAAGTGAATATGAAGTTAAGTTATGTTAGACATACAGAGTCTATGACTCAGTGTTATGCACACAAGATCTTTCAATCTTTCGTTATACCCAGTAAGGATTGTAAGTAAAACCCTAAAAAGAATCATACTTCTTTATTAACTGTCTAAGAACAGCCCGCAGCCACTCGGATCATACTGCATGAGTTGTGTGAGAGTTTGTAACAACATTTGTTGATATAATCTTGCTGTTGTTAATTTGTGGACCTCTATGACTTCAGTTCATCAAGAATTTTCTCTGTTTTTTTTTTTATTCTTTATTCACTTTGAAGGCATGAGAGACACAATATTTTCTTCACAAATTCAACATAACACAGGGGGAGTAAATTATTTACAAATGGGGATGTGAGGGTGAAGTCTTCCTTTAAAAAAATCCTTACAATGAATGAAACTAACCCTGATGATGTCACTAAGAGACCTGAGTTTTGAACAGAAAGCCTGTGTTACAAACTGGGGCTGTGGGGTAAAGGCCATTTAGGAGGCAGTGGGGGTCAGGGCATCCAGCTAAAGTATGGGAAATTTGGTATCCCCTATTTGTGACCCATTCTGAAGACTAAAAGTCAGGACATATCAGCCTCTGCTGCTTTAATTTGAGCCATTATTGTGTTACATCTGGCCCCCAAATTCATGAAAGTGCACTACTAAAACACTGCAGTACGTCTTAAACAGCAAGCATTATAAATCCTGCCAGGACATGACAAACATTTTACATAACCTGTAAAAACATGCACCACTGGGATGTTTATGGAGGGCAGCTCATGCATGACTGAGCACCAGAGCTAAAAAAGCCCTGCACACAGCACGTCATGTGTTTGCATAGACACAACCTGTCCCATTCCTGTGTCTCCAGGATGCTACTGCTAACAGTCTACAGTCTCGAGCACCTGACGTGCCTGACGACAGAGACATGTCAAGTGGACACTCTCACACAGAAATTAAATAAAATGACCACTCCTTACTTTAAGTGAGAGTGCAGACAAACGTCTTTTGCAATAAATGGAGTCACATTTCACTCGCATGGGAAATTTAGTCAGTAACACTTTTACATGTCACAAAAACCGAAACAAAAATGTAAAAACAATCAAAGTTTTAATAAGAAAACCACAGCATCTCTAATATACCACTTTTTCTTCAATTATCCCTTAAACATCTGTATCGACATCACTTTTCTTGTGATGCATTCAGACATTTTTCACAAATACTTAAACCTCTGAAACCTGGAAAAAAAATTTGGTTTGATTTCTTTTGAAAACATGAGGGAAAATGTTAGAAGCAACTTTGTAAGAATATCCTGCAAAAAATTGTTATTATTAAAAAAAAAATGGGAACACTGTCTGGAAACCATATTTTTATTTCTTATAGTTATATATTTATAATCATGTTAAAGAATAATATCTATGCATACACATATATTTCTATTCTTTTTATTTTTAGCAATTTCTTACAGTTATTTTCTTGGTTTTAATTTTTTAATTTTCTTTTCTTGATGCTTAATTTTACATAATATTTGTGTAATTTCTTGCTCATGTTTGGGCCATTTCATATTAAGCTTATCATTGCCTTCCTTCCATGATTTAAGAAAAAGGATGCCAATTTGCTCAGATTTCATAGGGTTAAAGAAACACAGTATTTTCGTAAATAATATACAAAAAAAGATGCCCAGATTCCCTTTTTGGGAAAGCAAAGAAAAATCACAATCATGTTGATAAAAGCAGACTCCTATTTCAAGAGGAATCATAGAGTGCGTGTGTAAAAAAATGTTAAGGTAAGATGAGTTGTGTGTTTCTAAGTTTGTTTGTTTTTTTGTGATTTCTAGGAAAAAGGAAAGGTAAGTTTGGGTGATAGTACCAAGCTCTCCGAGGTCGACACCCCACCCCTGAAGTGGAAGGGAGGGTCGAGGGACCTGTGACAAACCAGGAAATGGATACATCAAAACAGATAGAAGAAGAAAGATTAAGAAGAGGTCATGTGAAAGTCAAAAACACAAACACCTTACACCTACCTTTACATATTTGCTGCTTATATCTGTATACTCCACTAGTTTTCTGTTAAGCATACGGATTTCGTAGGACTGACCTATACATTTTAAAACATTAAAAAAAAACCTGATTAAAATTGAAAAATGGGAAATCAGTCAATCAGAAAAGAGTGGAAATAGAAATTCAATCAAATTAGAAACCTTTGTAGGCAGATATCAAGGCCAGAAACTGGGAAACTTTTACATCCCCACCCTGATCAATTAAGTTTTACATTACAAGAAAAGATCATTAAAATAGCCAGAGAGGGACACTAGAAAAAGCTTTTTCAGCGTATTAATAAACTATGCTCTGATGGCAATTACCCTCAATACATGTCATCTTTACATGGCAATGTAATTGTTCTATGCTACAGCAAGCTCACTTTTATTGTGTTTTTACTTCAACTAAATTACTGAACAGCAGATAAGCTGGGCAATCTTGTACATAAATAAAGGTAAATACAGCAAACATTTTTTAAAAAATGTCACTTTTCCAAAAGAGACAGACACAATCAGAAGGTTACACTTTTGGAGAATTATATGAAGTAGAAGGAAAAGTACAAATGGGAAAGAAGAAAAGACAAAAAGAAAAGACAAGAGTGTGAATCAGATTAGGAGATGAAAGTCAGACACATTAAAACACACACAGGAGCTCATGTTGCACACATGATTCATGACTTTTAAATCTTATTACAATGATTCCAGGAAGTTGTTCACAGTTGTTTGTGGGTTCCTGTTTACAGTATTTCGCACTCTTATAGTCCTGGACAGACAGCTTGGTCTATATGTGCCTATTAAGATCTATGGAGGCAAAGAAAAGCCAAAATAATTATCAGCAATAGGGATGATAACAATTATTAAATGAACTATTAATCGGTCAAGATTTTAATCGAAGATGTGAAATGTAATTGATTAATCCATAGGCTTTGAAATGCTGTTACAATATATGCAATATGTTGCTGTGAGCTTTGATTGAGGACAAAACGCATTTGGTATTGTTTGAAATAAGCAAAGTTTTTATGTTTTTTCAAATAACAACTAATCGATCGTTAATTTTAGTGAGTAATCGATAAAGGAAAGTGCTTGCAATTTGCAACCCCAATAAGCAACTGCATGACATAATTGTGAAAATTTAACACCTACTGAACACCTCATGTTGAAACTGAATTACCACTGAATTTATAGCATTAATAAATTTTATTTGAAACCCATCTTCCTGCATTTTAGGGCTGTCCCAAATATCATTTTCTGGGCTTAAAAGCTTCAGCAATGATTAACAGCGAACACAGCGCCATCACCTTGAGCTTCACGGCTTTACTGTCAGGTGGGGAAAGACCTTGCGTCAAGTGAGAGAGAGACACCCTGCGCCATGGAGATTCAGTGTTACATGAGAGATCCCAGTGCGCCTCGAATTGCTTAACAGCTTTGTGACAGTTTTCAAAGCCTGAAAAAACTCCAACAGCGATCAGTACAGCAATCTGTGTCCAGTGTTCTAAATTCGTCTGTTAAATGCTGTTGTATGTCTGCAATTATAAGTGTTGATGCTGCTTTCTTTCTTTCATCAAATATCAATCCAATATCATCACATTATTGGCTTCGTATTTGGTTATATGTATGCACTAAACAGTGAATAAAACTTTGAAAAGGCTATGATCATGTGACCAATGCACTGACGGGAGTAAACAAGGAAGCAGGCCCAAGCAGTCTTGCAAGGAGGCAAATTAGAGTGGAGAGGAGTTCACAAAAATCTAAACTCTCATGTTCAGAATTGTTAAGGTGTGTCCTCACAATGTTTGTTTTACTAAACCTAACCTCTGTAACATAACATTTATGACATAACTTTACATTGAGAATATAACATCATTCATGGGGCGCTTATTCATAGGATATCCTAAGATGATGATCATATGTGTGTGCATTTCTATAGGAGATCATACGAACCATTCTATAAGGATACGCTAAGTTTGTAATGCATCATGAACAAAATGATTAATTGAGAAAATAACCAAATGATTATTTAGCGATATGACAATCATCATGAATACAATTATTATGGCCTTTCTTTGCTTTCATAGAACTAGATAATCTAGACTTGGAGTTCTAATGTCATCAAATCATAAAATTGAGATCTGCAAGAGCATTATAGCAAATGGAATCTATATAGCGAACTGCAATTGGTTTTACTGATTGTTCTGTTGTAGAATAAAGCTCGTCTGGTAATAAAACAGCTCCAGACTCTGCACACAAGCCTATTCCATCTGCTTAATGGCCTTGAGAAGCAGGTGTGTCTATTGATAGCAGGGTCCAAAATAGTAAGTCAAGTAAAGATGGTTTAATTTACCAAGATTCAGCCTGAGCCTGAGTTATGGTGGATTTGAAATCCCTCATCAGCATTAATCTCATCCTGCTGCAGCTGCTGGGATTACATGTAACAAAATGAGCTCCAGTCTATATAGTGGACAACATGGACATGGACATTCAACAAGCAGGACAGATAGCTACCTTGGTTGAGATAGGTGAGACTCTCCTCCTGCTGTTTGACAGCCGGCGAGGTGGCTGCACACAGAATGTACTGGAATGGGCTCCTCTTGGCACCAATCTCTGCCATAAGCCTCGCTTCTTCATTTTTCAAGAAAGGTGCCAAGGCTTCTCTGAAAAAGAGCAAAAGTAAAGAAGAGGGACTGAGTATGAGGGGGGGGTCCTTTCCCTTTTTTATCTAATCATTTAATCAGGGGAACAAAGGTGCAAACGGTTGATGTTACAAAATAAAAAGTTTGTCATCCAGCTCCAGTTTTAGTGTACTAGTTTGAAAAAAAGGCTTGATTTCTTTCAAAAATAAAGAAAATTTAAAAAATAAAAATAAGAGGGGAAGACGGTAATGAGCAATTTTGGGGGAAAAAATACCCACAAATTATCAAGAAATTAGTAAAAAGTACAAGAAAATTACCTAAAAATTAAATCATAATCACTCTATTAAAATAATCTATTAATTGTGATCATTTTAAATATGGTTTTCTGTCCATTTTTCCCCTAGCTGTTCTAAAATCTACTATTTTTTTTCTTTTTTTTTCAGTTTTTGGGACATATCTTGCCAAGTTGCTCATTCAATTTTCCCCATGTTTAAAAAATTAAATCAATTTGCTCCAGGGTAAAATGTTTAAATCTTTGTAAAAGGCATCTTTTTGCAGCAAAGGAAAAATTATGGCAATCCAGGTTTCACATGTCAAAACTTAAATGTGCTACTAGATAATGTAGTACTGCAAATGTGCACATTTCAGAAACACATTTAAGTCATATGAGCACTTCTCTCCATATATTCTTGTGCAAGTAAACATCACTGCTTTGCACTGACCCTTCCACTTAACCTGCTGTAGAAAGAACTTTTCCCAGTTGCAAGAGCCTGAAATCCACAAGTTTGTAAAGCTTCTGAGCATGGCTTGTGCTTTACCTAATGTAACTAGCAGAGTGCTGGTGGTAGGACTCAGGCTGGGAATGGCAGAACAGCATGTTATCCAGTGTGGTGTCTTCTTGTATCCCAGGAGCACAGGGGACAGGACGTGGAGACAGCCGGAGCTAGCTTTGCACCCGCAGGCTTCCTCAGGTTTCAGCTCAGAGAGGTTTGGAGCCAGACCTCACTGCCAGCCTCTTATATTGTCCCAGTGATGTCATCAGGACTCCCACTCTTTCACTGTACCTTGTATGACCTCTGAGAGGCGGAGCGTGCTGACACACCTCCCACTACTAATGTTTAGCTGGGTTGATGCATTAATAGCAGCTTCACCTGACCAGCTGTTGACACTGCCAATACGCCCTAAAGCGAGACTTTAAACTCACTTAGGCTAATGATGTTTGGAGGAGCTTTTTGGAAAACAAACAGGAGAAAAGCCCGGGGTTTTGGGCCGCAAAGAGGAGCACGTTATGAATGGGAGTAAACATGATTATCTTACATGTGTTTGTGAGGTCTCAGAACAGCCATGGAAGAGTATTATTTTAGCTGTGGTATGTCAAATCCTAAAAATATTTGGTAAAATCATGACTTAATATCAAAATGCATGTTCGATATTAAAAACTCTTCAGAACTCAAGCAAATTGGCTTGATTTCTTTCAAAAAACATGAGAAGAAATTACCCAAAAATTAGCAAGAAATTAGTAAAAAAGTAAAAGAAACCTTTAACCGGTTGTAAAACCTGAAAATTAGAAAGAAAAAAAAGGGGGGAAAAAAAAAAAACATGACCTGGGAAAAGTGCTTTTAAATTCTAATAATTCCGTAAAATAATTTAAAATATGTAATTATAATAATTATAACATAGTTTTCCCCTAGCATTTCCCTTTTTTCCCCTCGACATTTTCCCTATCTTTTTCAAAATAATTTTCGGAATCTACTGAACCTGTAAAAGTGGCCTAAATCTATATAGAAAAACTGACATAATTTTAAATAAGTTATTATGATCATATAAATCATACAATTTTTTTTCTATAGCTTTTTTCCTTTTTTACCTAGCATTTTTCTAATAAATATTTTGAATCTACTAGTTTCTTGCAATCTGTGGAATATTTCTTACCAACTTGCTCACTACTTTTCTTCCCATGTTTTCAAAAGAAATTGCACCAATTTTCTCATGGTTCAAAGGTTTTCTGTACTTGGGAAATGCATCTGAAAGCAGCACAAGAAAATTCCAGGTTTCAACATGCGCTAACAAACTAATTGAGGACAACAGTTTGGGTACAAACCCCTGCAGCTGCTGTCCCGGTCTCTTCAGAGCTCCTCAAAAGGGCCAGAGATTAGCAGCAGGTCATCAGAGAGTCTGCTCAGGTTAATGTTTATACAGAGCAGCTAAGCACACCTCAGCGCTTCGACGCATGTGGCTGTAAATGGATGGACAACTGGGCAATAGTGATGCCAGAGCCCCCGCTGGAAGTCACAGAACAAGGTTCAACCTGCAATACAAGGGGAAGAAAACAGAAAAGATACAAAAGCTTTGAATGACTCTTTAAAGGGGAACAGCATTTAAATGAAGAATTCCAACGTGTTATTTCCATGCGCTAGTAAAATCCAGCCAGTATCTGTCAATCTGAGCTACTTTCTTGAAGCCAGAAACCAGAGAAGTAGGTCTCAAACTTGTGATGTCATTGGGTGTAAACTCTGCTCCATAAACAATGAATGGGAGATTTTTTTTATACCTAAATGAGCTTTAGTCTACTGTAGTGTTCTCAGTTCTGAAACATAAAATGTCCCCGTATAGACCTAATCATAACATCCATTTACATTAACTTCTGGGTGGAAAACCACCCTGTCACGTAGATATAATCAAACAGTGCTGAGAAAACTCTGTCTTAATTGATTTGTTTTAAGCAACCTAAAAAATCAGACGTTTAAGTATGCACTTAGAGCATTTTCACCACTTTACCTTGCCATATGACAGCCCTTAACAAAGGGGATTTGAGGCAGATACGTCAAAAACACCAGATTTGATTTATTGAAGACATTACCAAAGCAAGACAGTTCATAAAAAAAATCACAACAGAAACGTCATGTAGGTCCGACCACCATGTTTATCTCTGGATCTTTATTTTATAGTTATGGCTGAAAATGACAACAGAAATACACAAATGCAAGTGACTTTTGTTGTTGGTGCAACATCACAGTGATTCTGTCTATCCTCAGATCATTCTCCTGGGTGCTTATTTAAAACATCATTCACCATTCTTTGTCCAGCAGCTCCAGACTTTATACCCTATGACATCACAAATTTGACTTCTAGCACTTTAGTTTTAGATTTGGGAAAGACTTTTAAGGTTTACTAATATTTTTTCTAACTGTCTTCCATAGGGATGTCAGTTAATTTCGCTTTTGATAGCCCAACACCCATAAACTCACCAGTCAATTTTTAAGAAAAAATGAAAGTGAATACAAGAGTTTTTTTTAACGCGTATTCCGGTGCACCACTTACTCAGTGAGCTTTAGCTCCACATTTCAAAGCACTATCCATGTAGAGGGGGTAAAATTGAAATGTGTTGTGTTGTAAATGTGTTGCCTTTTATTTTCTGTTGGTTTTGCAGACGGACAGCTGACTATCTGGGTTCACATGTGGAAATATTGGGTGCTTTAGAAAACACTCTGTGCCGGAGTGCCGGACAGATTCTGGCACAAAAATGGGTGTAGTTCCCCTTTACATCCTGCACAATATTAAACTATATGTTAGCAATTCTGGGATGAATAACTAAAAAACATTCAGTGCAAATCAGTTCTTAGTCTGTTTATTTCTAGAGCAAACAATTTCTTTACATTGTTGCAAACCTATCACAGGTGGAAGTTAACAAAAAAGAAACCCTTCTGTACAGTTTATCATGAGAGACCAAAATAAAATAAATCAAATAAAATATATAAATACAGGTATACATGACCGATTGAGACAAAAGAAAGACAGTGTACTGTAGAACATGCATAGTGAACAGTTTGCAAGGAATACCATGTAGTCTGTTTCTAGGACCAGTAGTGTGGTAACATATGCTAGCGGCCGGTAGTGTGCTGACTGGTGAAATTTCCGACTTATTGTGGATTTGTTTTTAATTGGCTTTAAAATAATACAAGGCTGTTAAACAGTCTGAGACTGTTGGGGGGGATTCAGGAGAAAGAAAAGTCAGGCAGAGTGCAGACAGGCATATTACAGAGTGTACAGGGCTGCATGTTGCTGATATCAGTTTCAGTACCAATACTTAAAAAGCTAATTATAACACATATTAAGTCTGTACATTCATTTACTTAAATAACCACAACTCTCAGTGGATTCCCTGAATGAAAACACCACTCAACTAAAAACAGTGAGTCCAAAATTGTCCATCCAAGGACTCAGGCTGTCCCCAGGTGATATAAGGAGTACTAATAGTATGATTCATTTGCTAGACGTTAGCAAATGAGATGACGGAATTTAAAAGGCATGAGACTGACCCCTTTCCTACAGTAGATTAACTGTACCATGATCATCCAAATCATATCCAACAGTAACAAATCTGATCAGATGGGGGAAACCTTTTCCCAATCAGGGATCCATGGCTGGACACAGATCTCTGGGGCTAAACTACGGGAACCCATCAACTTAAAGAGAGATCTCATTGCAAGATCCAACGTTTTAAAGCTTGTTGGTACCTCAAATTTAACACTGAAAAGAAAAAACAAAATCACAGCCGTGTTCTGAGGTACAAATTCTCCGTATCCCGCCTGAATAGTTCTACCTGCCTAAAGAGTAACTAAACCCCAAAACCACTTTTTCAATTGAAAACCAATATATATGGTTATCTAGAAATGCTGTTGATGGATTCAGGTCCAACTCTTTGAACTTGAGTGTGAAGTATTAAAATTCTACATATTGTGTTATCAATGTGCATAGTGACTGCCCTCTAAAGGTTGAAACCTGGCTACTGCAGCTGAATTTGGTCATTGGCTGATCCTGGTAGCCGCTGCCTCCTCACCGACCAACTACTTTGTGTGTGTGGGGGTAAGGGAGGTGCTGTGGATCAAGAGGCGGCACGGTTTTTTGACTGTGTGTGTCTTAGCACCCCTCTCAGCCCTGCCTAATTTTTGAGACTTTTTTCACATTCCCGGGAAGAAGCATTCAAGCCAAAAGTAAGGGGGTTTAGTTACTCTTAAAATCTATCAAACACATGGTTTGGGTCAACAGTTGTACCTTTTACATATGAGTGTGACTAATGTGACTACCTCCTATGCAGAAACATTAAATCAGAGTTGAGTAATCTGATGATGTCACAAGTGCACTTTAACAGCCAAAAACCCTGGGCCCTTCAAAACAGCAAGTTGGCATGTGCTGTAGGTTACATGCAAGCTATTTTTGCTAACGTGCAAAAAAGTGATCAACCTGTTCACTTTTCCTTTTTTTTTTTTGTTCATTGACATTATGTAAAACCTTGCGAAGCAGTGGTCAAAAAGTGTATGTACAAAATACCTTAATTTGTGGATTTATTGCAGAAGCTGTGGTTACGTGAAGGGGAACTAAAGGAGGAAACAACTAATACTGTTTGCATCGTCACAGGTCGAGAACACTGCCAGGGGTCCGTTTTCCTGCAGATTTTCTTTTTTCTTTTTTTTGTTTTGCAGAGCCAAGAGTTACAGTGCTGTACATCCCATTCAGTCCCAACCGATTAACATTAGTGTGTAAAGTGAATAAGGCCTGGTAATGTCTTTTTGACTGTCTCGGATCGCTTGTCTCTCTCCCAACTCCACGCAGGGAAAACATCCGCAGTATTTACAATGGACTTCCTCTTCAAACACAGTCACTGGACTGAGCAGCAACCTTGGAGATTAACAGGTAAGATGCCACAGACTGGCAACCATCAGGCAACCGTTTCTGAAGGTATGTTGAACAAAATGCAGTTTTCAAACTTGATGCAGAAAGTTCGGTGAGAAATGCAGGCAACAAAATTTTACTTTCCACGCATTTCTTTCTTCTGCTGATTGTGAATTTAAGACAAATTTTAATTGTGCAGTTTAACAGCAATTTCATTTACCGTACCTCAAAAGCAATATCTGCACAAAATTTAAAGGATTGTCAATTATGTTGCTAAATCTTTTGGCAATTTGTTACTTAACTTGAGCGTTAAGTTTCTGTGAAAGGGATATTCAATTGATTAAGCCACTCTTAATTACAAATTTAAAAAAAAAAGACCACAATCGATGCTCAGGCTTCTATGAACCGCGATCATGATCAATAAAACATTAACTAAAAATCGTCATACAGTACTTTCTTTTTTTCTGTCACATTTGTATCTTTTTTCTTATAATATTTGGTTTCTATGCTCCCCAAACCATAATCCATCCCAAAATCTAAGTTACCATCACTGGGCCAGCCAAATGACATTTCATCCCAAACTGTAGTCGATCTGACAGAAATTTCTCCACTCTGATCATGAATACTTCACGGCATCATGTATGAACTATTTCATCTATCAAATCTGAGGGCTTAAGGAGAAAGAAGGTGGTTTGGAGGTTGTGGGAGCCGAGGACGAACAGAAAGTGCATTTCCTAGATCCAAAAACTCCAAATGTGTCGATTCCCTCCCCACCAGTTTAAACCCAATCCACAGTTACATTCAAAAGTTTCTAAAGCAGGAGGTGGGGAGGATGAACTGAATGACAAAGAGGTTGCTGACAGGATCTCCTCGAAACTGCAGAAAAGCGCAGTGAAACTCAAGTTGAGATGAGAAAGAGGAGGGGAGGCTGAAAGAAGCATGGCGCCCATTCACAGGGTTTCCAAATGAAACCTCCCTCCATTAACTGTGAGAGGAGACGTCTGAGGAGCTGCTGCTATTGCTGTTGGTCGTCTGGGCCCGCTTGATGTACAGGTTCAGTAACTTCATCTGCAAACAAACAATGACAAGACAAATTGATCTTTTTTCTTGGCACTGTGAAATTATGTATTTGGAGGATTATCACATCTGACATGCTTTTTAGGTCTTAATAAACTTCTGAAGAAGCTATACTTTTCAATCATGCTGTTTGAAACTGAATGAAAAAAAGGCAAAAATGTAGGTCAGTGGCTCCAAGTTTGGTATAGTATCATGCCATTATTCCAATGGCCCATTATTCCAAATCCCCAACAGTCGTAAAAATGCTTTAAAGGCATAAAAATTCAATTGATACTGGTATCCTTGTTTTGGTATGTTTTTGCAATGACTTGATGCATGCTCATGATAAAGTGTGGCAGAATTTAATAAATTGTATGTTCAATTAGTATGTATTAGTATGTATGTTCAACTCAGTTGGAAATTCCGACATCATTATGAATCTACCGACTACTTTCTGTCTGGACCTCACAAGGTACACGGTGACGAGAGGAGAGAGCTGTTTTGTTTGTACTTCGATTACATCTGAGAGAACAACTTGAGAATGTGACGGTACTTCCTCAGCCACGCTCAATTGATAACCAGCTGTCCAAGGGATCAGAGGGGAGGGTCCTTTCATTCAGGTGAACCTGACCCTCAGACCTCAACCCTTACATAACCCAAGGACACATGTCGGAGTGAAAGTGGGGCAGATATGACCCCGTGCTTTATAATTGGACAGCCGGTCTAAACCTGCTGAGAAATAACAACATGGGAAGACGATAAGGTACTGCGTCTGTTCAAGAGATGTCGGTAAAACTGTGTGTGTGTGTGTGTGTGTGTGTGTGCGTGCGTGAGCGTGTGTGTGTGTGTGTGTGTGTGTGTGTGTGTGTGTGTGTGTGTGTGTACATGCAAAACATTGCTGCAGTCATTACCTTGCTGCCCGTGAGCTGTGCCAGGTGGGGTTTGAGATCCTCACCAATCACAGAGTAGATAGCCACCAAACAGAACACGCTGGCCTTGCGAACGCTGCTCTCTGTGTTGTCATAGCCCTGTGGAGAAATGAGGCGGCACCAGGCACCACGCGCGCACACACATACACACATACGAGGGGTCAGCAGGAACGTGGGAGGAGTCACACAGGGTGCAGAGTACTCGCAAACATTTCCAGGGACAAATAAGGCAAATAGTTCCCAGTGTCCAAATATGAACATTGACCAAATATGCCTTTTTGGAGTTTCTGCTCTGCAGTCTCCCCAGAAATCTCTTGCTTTTGTGTTATTTAATTCATACAAATTAGAAAAAAAACATTTAATTCCTTTTTCAAAAAAAGAGTGTAGTTGTTTAGCATTTTTGTAAATTTTATCAAATTTTGTGGAGTCCAGTCAAAAAAAACCCAAAATAAACCTTTTTTGAGTGACTAATAGAATTCATAAAAATGAGTAAATACAACAAACCAGAGGTATACTTCCTTAAAAACTTGCTCTTATTGTCTATAGTATGGGTCTTATGGAGTATGCAAAAGAACTAATATGAATGCAGCTCCATATATGTGGAGTTTTCTGCAGAAAGACTTAAAGCTGCTCATCGGTTGCTCGAGGCCCTTTTGGTCTTTTAATTGTCTTGTTTTTCTGATTTCTTTCTAGCGTATATTCACGTACTTTTGAGTCCTTCCTTGTGATAAGTTTTTGGTGTTCTTTTTGTGTTTTATATTGTTACTTTGGAGTTGTATATTTAGATTTTGTATTTTTGTTCCATGTTGTCTGTCTGTAACTTCTGTTGCTGCCTGTCTTGGCCAGAACACTCTTGAAAAAAGAGATGTTTAATCTCGAGAGGTTTTTCTGGTTAAATAAATCAATATATATGAATTGTTCTAAGATGTTAGCTGAGACGCAGACCTGTAGGAGTCCTGGGATGATGTCAGGCAGCAGCTGCAGTAACGAATCCTTGGTGATGCGTTCAATGACTTTGGTTTGCATCTTGATGGCAGCCAGGTTGATGGGGTAGTCGGCCGTCTGCACGATAGGACACAGCACCTTGATGCACTGCTCCGGGTGGATGGAGCCGGCCAGGGTGGACGCCGCCTCCTCGGCTGCACGCACTACCTAAAGGCACACCGACAAATATAACACATTATTGTTTATGACATAATGTGGGAAAAACATGGAACATGAAATATTTTGTCCATCCATAATTAAAGACAAAAACACAACCAGTTAACCCTTTGAAACCTGAAGCCACTTTTTTTTCTCGCTGTCAGACACCTTTCACAAGTATTTAAATCTCTGAACCCAGGGCAAATTGATGCAATTTTTTTTTTTTAGAATTATTATAATTTCTGAGCACTTTTTTAACATTCTTTTTTTGTTTTGTTTTGTCATTTTCTTCTTTTTTTCTTTCTTTCCTTTTTTTAACTAATTCTCAGTGGGGTTTTTTTGCACTTTCTTACAAATAACTTGAACATTTTTGGATCATTTCACTTTCCTTGCTCATTGTCTTCCTCAAATGCTTTTGAAAGAAATAAAGCCAATTTTCTCAGATATCAAAGGGTAAAGACCACTTACATGAACACCCTAAATGTTTATTTAGAAGTTCACAAGAACAAGTTTGTATTCTGGATGCTGTATTTTTGATGGATTGGTTCAATTTGTTAAACGCTGATTCTTGATCCCAGACTGTGGATTAATATTGATCTTGTGGTTTCATCAAAGGCTGGTCACACTGGTTATTTTGTGTATTCTATGTTCAATTTCTTATCAACATTTGATCTTTGTTTACACAATCTGTGTACCCGCTGACTGCCCTCACAAAAAGTTTACCCTGAGTAACCCCAAAGCTTTCTCCTGTCTGTTACATAGTTAAGGGTCAAAGGCAGAGGTTATTATTATTGAACTATATTAATAACCAAATTGACTTCAGGATAAGGGTACTGCAGAGTTCTTTAAAAACAACTGTTAATAACCTTTTTTGGTTGTCTTAGCCTTGCCATATGTTGGTATGTGCACACATTTAACACAGTTTGAACGTTCTACCATGGTTTTAGTAGAAACATACATTATTGGTTGTTTTTGAATTTATTAAGGACAATTCAGTTTTATCTCTCATTACAATCAAAATGCATGAAATCCAGTAGAACTACATTTTCGTTAAAGTAGAGTTTGTGAACGTAGAACATAGAGAGGCTGTGATCCATTCTTTTTTAAAAGCTGGACAAAAATATATAATTTTAATATTAACAATGGATCAAATGTATTATATGAAAGGGGTCACTTGTAGTGATAAACCAATAGAGAATGATCCATAACAGATACAATATTTCCATCAGGAGTTGGTGAAGACCAATACACATCTACTGTGAAGGTTGGATTTTATATTTTTGGAGCTGGACTGTTCATGAGTAAGGCTTCTGGAATATATATACCATTCAGTTATTAATTGCACCATACTCTCGGAGCACAGAGTGTACTCTGGGCACAGACGAAGCAGCAGAATGTCAGGCATTTAGGTTGACAAAAATACATTTTTTTCTCTTTATCTGCTGGATGTATAAATAGACTTAGAACTTATGTATGGTGGTAGCTGATGACAGGGGGGTCAGGGAGGGGGGTGTTGTGTCAGCAAACTTCCATTTTTTTTTCCTTGTCTGTGTTTATCTTTCTGCGTCCCCTCTCTAAATTTGTTTTTGCGGGTCCATGAATACGGCGCAGGTGGATTGTCATGAGTTCCTTTTTCTTTAGAAGCAGTTTGAGTCACAGGAGGATAGCTGCTCGTCGATCCGATCAGAGCTGATCAGATCGAGAGCAGCAGCTACTGTAGAGGTAAGTGAAAGTAATCTTTTAGTCCCAGTGGTAAAAATAGTTAAGTTTCACTTTAGTTAAGTTTAACTTTCACTGCCCCTGGTTTCCTGCTGCTCAGTCTGTGCCCAGAGTACCCTCTGCGTTGCTGATGCAATGAATGCCCAAAGGGTATATATACTTAAATAGCGCACCTAATTAATGGTCCAGCTTTAAAAGTATAAAATCAATATGTGGCTGCAGACATTTTATTTGTGGGAAATCCTGACATGATATATGTATGTCAGTCTTATGTTTTCAGGTTGTTCTTCTGCCCCCGTGTGAAATACAAACAATTAATGCAATTTTATGTATCGTCCAGTGTACCTCCTTGTGAGAGTCTTTGTGAGCCTCCAGGGTCTTCATGATGGTTAGCTCAGCGTAGTTTTTGAAACGGGCTGGCTGGTTCCTTAAAATTTCTTTCAGCACACGCAGGGCCAGGGCTCGGATGGTGTGCTATAGGGGGACATAAAAATTCATTTAAGGCAGAAATATCATTGCTAGATATTCACACTTGCCTACATTCACTGAATTTATTGAGATAAACAGAAGTGTGACTCCAGCTGGTGCCTTTAAACTCAGCAGAAATCGGTCCTTTACACACAAACATTCACACAATTGTATTGTACGATATCAAATTAAATTAATCTAATCTAACAAATAACATACATCTTTATCACCCAGTGTCTCCAGCAGCAGGAGGAGGATGGTTTTAAAGTGCTCATCCCACACAGCCAGGCTGTCTTCTCGTGTGATCTTCAGCAGATCCACCAGGGCGCCTTTACGCTCCTCAGAACGCTCGTTGTGATTGGACAGTTCCTTGAGCAGGTCGGCTACCAGGTCTGAGTGGTCCTGACCGACTGCTCACCAAGAGAAGTGGACAGTAAGAAGTTATACATCAGAAATACAGTGATTGAAGCTACTGCTAAAAAATACCCAACCTACAACATTTAAACTACAGTCAGCCTTTAATTTATCAAGACTAAAATAATCTCAACCAATGCTGTGGGAAAATTATAAAGTAGTTAGTATATTCTAAGTAATATTGTGTGTGTGTGTATATATATATATATATATATATATATATATATATATATATATATATATATATATATATATATAAATATATATATATATAACAAAATTGTTACATTCATATTGTTAAGTGTGAAAAATGTGCCACGGAAACCCATTCAAACTACAATCTTTGACAGTGGCATCATGACAAAAACCTGGTATTTTAAATGAATGAATATTTTATATTCCTGATTAGAACTGATGTTAGTTATAAAACAAACTCAATGAAAGCGGAAAATCATATTAATGTATATTTTTTTTATAGCTTGATTTTGAAAAGCGCATTTTATGAGCAGAGTAATAGTAGTTTAATATCAAAGTGGGCCCTAAGGGCTGATTTAGTTAAAGCCATGTATTGTGTTGTGCAGCTGCAGGTGTCAACATATGCAGTGGTTTAGAATATATAATTTGTTATGTCATAAGCTGGATCTCTAAAGCAGTATTAGACACCCTAACAAAACCACCCAAACATTCAGTTCATTAGAGAAAGCTGCAACCATTAGTACAAGCATCAAGCTGCTAGCTATAGCAGGACAGGTTGGTGAACACACAGGTATTAGGTGGAGTTAAGAGAAAACCATAATTAGGTGGTGATGGGAATTGAAAGGGCTGATTGGTTAATGCAAACACACACAAAGGGTGAGTGGAGTGAAGTCAGTAAGTCAGTCACAGTCGTCAAGTCTGTCTGTCAGTTTGTCATGTTTACCAGGAGCAAAAACCTTGGGGAGCGTCATCTTGTTTTCACCACTTTCCTGACGTCGGCCTGGAGAGGAGGGGGAGGTGAAGGAGGGATGGAGGTGTGGGTGGGGAGGTGAGAGGCAGAGGAGGGGAGGGGACAGGAGGATGCAGAGCAGAGGATGTGATGACGACAACAAGTGACACACAGACTGCAGATCCTCTGCTGCAACAGGAGCCAGACTCACACACCTGGGTTTGTGTAAAACAGGGCTCTCTGTGACTCATAGTTTAGCCGACTAACCGAGTGAAAATTCAAAGCTGGCTGCACATAATTCCTACACCCTTGACGGTTGAGGTTATTTATTGTTCCAGGTCTCAACATCACATTACAGCAGAAGCCTTGCAGGTTGTCTTCCTTTATGTTGTCAAAACGACATGACACATTACACGGTGGGAGAATGATGGTCGACAGAGACATGTCAAGACTGCTGCCTTGTGATTCTTTTTCACAAGTGCACTAGGCAGATACAACTCCTTGTTACTCTAAAAATGTTTTCATCTTTTTTTTATCAGAACTATGAAAGGCATAAAACAACATAAAAATTACATTATCATCACACAAAATAAAACAGAAGTACCACGATTATATGCCTCTATAAACCAGACAGGTTGCACTTTCAGTTTACATTATGATGTCACAGTGAAGGTAACCTTTGAATATACAGTGTCATCACTCTATCATTATATCCTATTAAACATGTGTGTGAAAATGTGGCTTAATTACTGTATGAACATGAGTTGTGGCCAAAACCATGTTTTATGAGGTCACAGTAATCTTGACCTTTGACCACCAAAATTAAAGTATATTATTATGTAAAAATTGCTATGTTGTTGAGATATCAAGATAACAAAAAGGAGACATAAGGTCACAGTGACTCCAGACTTTGACCTCTTACCAAAATCTAATTCATTCATTATTGAGTCTAAGTGGACGTTTGTGCCAAATTTGAAGAAATTCCCTCAAGGGATTCTCAAGATATGGTGTTCACAAGAATGAAACAGATAAGGTCACAGTGACCTTGAACTTTGACCTATGACCACCAAAATCTAATCAATTCATCATTGAGTCCAAATGGACGTTTGTGCCAAATTTGAAGAAATGCCCTCAAGGCATTCTTGAGATATCGCCTTAATGAGAATGGGGGGGTGTATGTCCAGAGTAACCCGAAAACATAATGCCACCAGCCACAACTATCATTTGGCGCAGAGCCATAAAAATTTAATATTTTCTTCGCTCATGCCTTTAAAATGTCAAAGGTATGACACATTGTGACCGTTGGTAGTAACATATACTGTAGGGCATTGAATAAAAGTATGTTAATAAAAACAAAACACTTCAGTTTCATTTTTAAGCACCTCAGTGTTTCATGCAAAAACTTTTAGAGAATGTAACATTGTAGTGTTGTTTATGAGGGTGCCTCAATACTGTGTATACACATTTTATTTAAGTCTGCTGCAATAATCACTCCCCCAAAACCACCTTTCACTGCTTCATTATAGCATGAACTCACAGTCACGGAACTGCTCCACGTCGTCGTCAAACACCGCCTCCTTCAGGGCACTCTTGTCATACGTGCAGATGGTCTCTCCGTAACCGTAGGGGGCGAACTCGCGGCTCCGTGGCCCGGAGAACGAGCGAGGTGACGGCGTGTTGAGTAGTGAGGTCTTGTTGTCTAAGGCGGTGCGTCCCCCTTCCACCATGTCTAAGCCCAGGCGGGCGTCAGAGCCTGGAGAGGACGCGACGCCCTCTCTTCCTGCCTGTAAGACAGAGGGGGAGGTGGGAGAAAATGAGACAGGATTCTGGAAACCGTTCGTCCTTGGGAACACCTGCAGCGCTCAAATCACTTGATTTGGTGTTACATAACAGGGATTCTGTGCTGAGACTGCTGCCTCTAAGAACCTCCATACAGATGCCCAGTCCAGCCATGCAGCTGTCCACCTCTGAGAGACTTCCCTGCCTCTCTCATACCTGCATCCTGACTCCAAACTGATCATTTAGGTTTGGTGCCTGTAGCTAAGATTGTGAGGCTTAGCAGTCTCTGTTAGACTCATCAAAGTTGCAATCTTATTAACCCTTTTAAAAATTCTTCATTGCCTGTTTTTCCATGTTTTTGAAAGAAATTGAACCAATTTGCTCAGAATTCATAGGCTGAAGACTGGTGAAAGACATCTGAAAGCAACACAAGAAAAGTGATGTTGATCCAGCTATCCAGCTTTTTTTTTTTTTTTGGAGACCTGACCACTCCTTCCCCCCTCGTAAGTAACAAATTGTTTCTAACCCTACAAACCGAGTCCAGATAAAGTTCCTCCGAGGACATGACAGAATAGCGTGACTTCAAATGGCATTATCTGTTTGTGCTAGACTGATTTTGAGAAATTCGACTAAGAATGATTTCAGTCAGACTAACATGTTTACACATATTTCAAAAATCTAGTTTTAGTCTGACTAACAAAATAATTCCACTTTATCTAACATCATGTAAACATACTGGGTAATTTTATCATTGTAAAACATACTTCATTCAAAGACAACAGAATCAAAATAAAACTCACTAAAGCTGTCTTAGTTCATCTAATCATCATTAGCCTCAGTTGTTTTAAATAAAACAAATTTAACCACTTAGATGTTAAGATATGACGGCTCTGTACACTAAATTTACTGTTTATTTTAACCTAAAGATATTTAATTTAATATATTATAAGAGTCTGGTGAGTCTGGCAATGATGAATTCACTGCTTACTGTTTACATGGTGTTTTTTTTTTTTTTTAGCCCTTTGACACTTTTGTGTTTGTACGATGGCCTTCCCCTTTAACTTATCAGCTGTGTTGGTTTTTAGTGGCCCTCTTGTTGTTGCAGCGAGCCATGTGCTTCTGTTCAGTGTCTCTGCCTGATCTGATCTAGAGTGTGTCTATGTCTTCGTTTACATGCTGTGTATTTTTGCTGTTGTTTCTGTTTTATGTCTATGATGACAGACTAGTTTATCCTTTGGCGACTTATAAAGTGACTCCTATCCTTTCCTGTCCTATTCAGGTGAAACAAAAAAGCATCTTTCTCTTTTAACAAAGAGATCTATCACCACAGGGATCCTTTCCATAATGTTGTCAAACAGCATGAACATGTTCCCAGTGGCTACATTGTGGTTCATTACAGTCACTCTGATGACAAGCACAGAAAATTATAGGAATTAGAGAAATAAGTACCAGCACAGGTATGTAAAAATATAAAATAGAAATACAGTTATTGTAAGGAATAAGTACTAGTATGTAAATTTAAAAATAAAAGTATGTATAATATGCAGAGCATGTAAAGTATGTAAAAATATAAATGTAAAAAAAAACAGTAATAGACAATTAGCACCAGGATGTGAATGTTCAAATTATAATATGGATAATGTATGTGTATATAATAAATAAATAAATAAAGTATAATAAATAAATTAAGGAATTTTAATTTATTGTGTGTCTAAGTGTCTAAGTCTAAGTGCCAGTCTTTTGAGTCAGAATGTCAGACGCTCTGAGGGAGGAGATTCAATACTGGACCAGTTTCAAAAACTACTGTTCCCATTAGTAACTAAGAAACAAAAACAGGGCAAAAATTCAGGTTCCTAGTGGAAACATACCAAACTGTCAATTTTCAAGCAAGAATATTCAGATAAAATGCTGCTTTGAATGCTCTCTGACTTACAGCGTCATCCCTCTTGCCCTCCTGTCTGATTGGCTCATTCAGGTCCTCCTGGCTGCGGTAGCTAAAGCTCTGGATGGCCTCGGTGACGCCTCGCAGTGAGCTGTAGATCTCCTCTGAGTTCATGTTCTCTGTGTCGTACTCCATCATGCTACCACACACACAAACACAGAGAGAAATACACACAATTTATATATAATGAATATCTGAAAAAGCATGCGTTTTTGCTTACATGCAAAGTGCTTTAGTGTTGTGTTTGTCATTCAAACTGAGCAGTTACTACAAAAGGAAAAGGTCAGATGTGAGTAAATGTTAATGTTATTGTGTATTTTGAATTGAACACACCTTAGAAGCAATGTTAAATTATATTTTTATTTGATTATTGATGATGGAGTAATATGCATTCAGGCAGAAATTGACAGATATGCTCTACTGTCTTTTGAAAATTTGGACAAGAAGAAGGATCAGGGTCTGGCTTCTTTCACGTTACATTGCCTTTGTGTCTCAGGCCGCCTCATTACCTGGGTGAATATGCTCTGCGCAGGACCCTTAGGGAGGGGGCAGCAGGGGTGGAGTGGGGTGGAGGAGGAGGAGGGGCAGGGGGATGCTTTGACAGTCCGTCGACACCCCAGCCCCATAACCGACTGTTGCCGCAGCGCAGCCGGGAGGGCAGGATGGACAGACAGGAGTGAGAGAGCGGGGCAAGGCGGATGGAAATCAAGAGCGAGTGGAGACCACAAGACAAGACAAGACGAGGGAGGAGAAGGACAAACACAAGTGTGTGGGAAGAAAAAGAGAAAAGACAAAAAGAAACTAGTCTGAGCGTTAAGGTTAAATGAAAGTGTTAATTTAAAGAAGAGATTAGGAAAATAGCAGAATCCCACAAAGTCAGCTAAAATTTCATTTGTCCCATCACGGGGAGGGGGGCATTTTTCACATGTTTTAGCCAGAATGATCATAACATGAAGTGTACTTCAAGTCCAACTTAGTAATAACCAGGAGATTCAGTAGCTCCTTGATCTGTGTTTATGGGTTTCTGCTGGCAGGTAAACAGACTGTACAGTGCCTCAAGTGAACGAGCTGCTCAGTGAGACCGAAATAAACTATATTTTTGGGAACTCTTATCATCAGTTCGTGGCCAAATGAAGATCTTTTTTCAGACGTGGAGCAATTGACATGTCTAGTAAATCATTTCAGTGAGAAAGGAGTGAGCAGATATGGAGGCCCCAGATACCTAATAGGTGGAGCAACAAGCGCCCGCTGCCAGAAATGAATTGTCCTGTATTTTTTTTTACCCCACGCACTGGAAATCAACAAACGAGAGATTGATACTTGCCTTATTTGAGTTCCCTGATGTATGTAATAAGGCTTGGATGCTATCATGGTATTACAGTTTACCAGGGTATTTAGAAATCCTAAAGGTATGTTTTTCAATACTTATAAATACAGGCACTCCTATTTCTATTCAACTCAATGTATGCAACACAAGATCTAGTGGTGGAGGGAGAAGTTATAGGACTGTAAACAGCTGGCATGGAGGCCAGTCCCTCTTTCAAACTGTGCAGACTGATTTGGATTGATGTTTGAGTGCTGCTTGGGTGGAGACGGATGGTATTTTGTGGTGATGTGTCATTGCATCTAGTTGGTTAAAGGGCTATAATTAGCACGATCACTCAAGTGGTTTTGCATTTCCACCGAAGCTGATCGAGCCAGACCTGATACGTGCCCCTGCCTACTGCTGAGTAATTTGGCCCATGTGCTTGTGACCTTACGCTATACATACAAAAGCCAAATGTTAGCAGGTGTGTTTGCTCCCGCAATGCTGGTATCCTCTCTAAAATCTCACACAGAAGTTGTTGTTTGGGAAATATGCAAAGGAGGCATAAAGAAGGAACTTGGAAGCGGCCCTATTGCGCAATCTCGGTGTAAAAAGGACTTAAGATAACATCAAAGCGCCTCACAGCTTTACAGCATTAGCCATTTCAATACTAAATATTTTAGCAATCAGCCAAGTGGGCAAGATGTGTTCTGTAAGGTGAAACTGATCAAAGCAAAAGAATATTTGGCTTCTTAATTCTACTATAAAAAAGTTGGAGGAAGTTCTAACCTCTCTGAGCAGCTCACACAGTTTCATGCTTCAACCAACCCACCTGTTAGGTTGTGTGTTAGTTTGACTACAAGTGAGCGATCAGGACAGCAGCAGATTCCCCTATGGTTAAAACACAGCCATGCATTGTGACAGGAAGTGTGTCATACACAGTAGTTTACCTTGGGGACAGTCCTCCGTGGGAACAGTTTGTTGGAGAGGTGAGGGGGCTGGTTCTGCTGGGGGTGTGGCGCGTCGGCGTCCGGCCGATGGTGTTGCTTGGAGACCCCTGGAAGATGAAGAAATGATGATGAAATCTAAATGTGGGAACCCCACTGTCTGATGGTTCTACTGATCTACCAACACCCAGCATGATGTTTACTACTGTATGGTCACCATCTGAGGATTGGTGCACACTTTTTCATCCAAATTAGGCTTTTGTGTAGATGCAGTCAAATACTACAGTTTGACTTACAACACTGCTGCTGGTATTGCTGGAATTCTTCAGGTGGTTGTGCAGCAGTTTGGTGGCTCCGTCCTGGAAGGTTTTGGGAAGAGCTCCCAGCAGCATGGTGAACTCTGGGGTGTTGAGCTCAAACAAAGCAATCAGCACCACCTGGGCCGCCTGGAGGCAGTGCAGGACAACAGGTCAGCATGGGGGATACAACAGCTCAGATGGTTTCCATGGTTCCACAAATACCTTGATCATGTGTTTCTTACAGCAATTTCTCCAAAGTGAGTCAGAGGAGCTGCACAGATTATATAGGTTGTGACTGATTTATGAGCTGAGCAACCTGAGCAAATTAACTTGAATTTTACAAGAACATGGGAAGAAGGCAATGAGCAACAAAAGAAAAAATGACCCCAAAATTTGCAAGAAATCAGTAAAAGATGCAAAAAAATTACCTGAAAAATACCAAATAAATAAATAGATGAAACAAATCAAAACAAAAAAGAAAAAGAAAATAAAAAAAATCCACACGAAACATAAAAAGGAAATGGCCTGTAAAGGTTAATTAAAATGTATAATCATTTTGTGATATAATTTTAAATATGTTATTCTGATAATTAACTTTTTTTCCCTTGATTTTAGAAATAACTTTCTAAATCTACTTATTCCTTGCAATTTGTGGACCATTTCTCATTAGTTGCTCACTGCCTGTTTCCTAATGTATTTGACAGAAATTGCAACAATTTGCTCAGGGTTCAAAGGTTCAAATATCTGTGAAAGGCTCATGAAAGTAGCAAAAGGAAAGTGATGTCACTTGAGGTTTTAAAGGGTTAATAAAGGTCAAAACAATTCTGATGCCATGGAAACCATCTATTCAGCTCTGTAGTGCACTTTTTGATAGATTTGCATATCCATGAGCCTGTAGAAAGAAACTGTTACAAAGTGAGAGTACAAAGCTGCATTCAGTGGAAAGCTAATGAAGAATAGCCAACAACTAATCAAGGACACTGTTGATACATCAACGTTGCAACATGCAAGTGAGTACAGATCAAACTTGAAATAAAAAAAAAAGTTGAATAAAAACATTTAATGGAACCAAGATTTTTTTTTATCAAAGGGCATTTAGACAGAAACTAAAATTGGTCTAAAATGTTTCTCTCAAGAAGACATAGACATGAGGGATAACAATCACTGGATACTGGTTACAGCAACTTCCTTATCCTTAGAAGATTTTGCTTATTTTGTTTTTCCTACATCTGCTGTATATGCCAGAAAAAAAGTTTTTTCTTTTTTCTTGTTTTCTTTTTGGCTTAAATGTATTTTGTGATTGCCAACAGGGTTCCCATCATGCTTCTTGTGATGCAAATGTGAGGTTAGGTCATAAGTTGGGCTGACCTATACATAAGTACATACATAGGCCATGTATTTTGGCCTTTATTTTGTTATATATTAGTGAATCTGCTTCATTAGCTAACAGCAGGTCATGGTTTGCTGTGAGCATGACTATGTAGACACAATCACCTTGAATTATTTGATGCCAAACACAAAGCTAAATTGGGATTATGAGTCAAAATCTGAGGTTGCAAGAAACATTAAACACATCATTCATACTATGGAATACCAATTAATACTATGGTGCCCCAGTAATGAGACCTAAAACCTAGAAATGAGTTAGCATTTTAGCACTCCCAGTTCTTTCGTCTCAAAGTCAATGGGTTTTCTTGAATGGGTATTTGGTTAGAAGTCTTAAATGAGGTCTGTGGTTAACAAGCTCAAGAGACTTTCACGTTTTATTCTTCAGCATAAAATATGTCAGTAAATGGCCCACTGTGAAGGTTGACGCTTTTATGTATCTGACAAAAGGTGGTTGCCAATAAATGGCTAAATGAGACCACAGAACATCATCATGCTCAACACAGTTTTACAGTCTCGTTGTGATAGAGATGTTAAAGCCTCTGGGAACCCAAATCACCCAAAACACTCTTAATATGTAATGTGTGTTAGACATTAGCCTCAATACAAATTTGAAATATTGTCATTTTAGTTTTTTAACAGTTTCCTGAAGCTGGGTTGATTTGGGCATGGTTGTCCCCGATCCATATCACATATTGTTCATTAATTCATGGAGAAATGGAATGCCCCATGGCTCTGAACAGCAGCTCTCTCATTATAGCATCAGATTGGATTTAGAAACGCAGCCAGAGTCAGAAGGCTGGGGCACCATAGTATCAAAAGCTGATCTGCAATGCCCACACAGTCTGGAGAAATGCTGTTATGCTCAAAGTGAGCAATTTTCAGCTTGGTTTTCTAGTAATTGGGAATATTTATTTTCACTCAGATATTTCTTGATACTTAATGAGACACTCTACTTTGATAAATATGTGCATTCTTACAATTTCAAGCTAAGTTTCCAGGGGCTTTAAGACATGCAACCACGATGTAGCGCATTTATATGCTTACGTTAGCTTTTTACTTCTGGCTATTGCATTTAGGCATAAAAAAATCTTAAAATGTGGTGTTTATTATTGAAGATTATTTTGCTGAACAATACATGCAAGTATAATCAATGTGTTTTTACTACAGAGCTTATTTTCTGCAATAATCCAAAATCCAATGGACAAATCTCATGGGCTTTTTTGACAAGGGAACCAGAGAGATGCTAACTTGCGTCGGCCTACAGAAAAACATCATAGCTGGAGCACTCTATTATGGAAGTGGTTTTATTGACTTGTGACAAAATAAAATAGCGTGTTAAAAGATTGATTGACTTAACCAATCTTTACATACATCAGGCCAGCAAATTTAAGTGGGATGGAACATGTGACACAGTTAGTGGCCACTTTATTAGGCACACCTTTACACTTTGTTGTAATTCAATACAACAGCTCTCCTATAAATTCTACTTTTATAGGGTCTATAATGTTCAGCTTTTGTTTGAAAACACTTACTGCATAATGCTTTGGACAAAAGCAAATAATCATAACATCATGCGATGTAATGTATATATTTTAAATACTGTTACTTGGTGCAGTTTATACAGATATACTGCCGTTAAGTTAATGTAGTTTAAAGCCATATTTTGAAACTCTTCTTGCACAAAAACAGAATGTTAACAACATGCAGGTATGCAGGTGGATGAGAGGTTAGGTGAGTCAGAAAAACAAAAAAAAACGTGTTAGGCATACAGTAATAACAGAAGAGCATTCCTATCAATGTTGAGCAATAAAGTTGGCTTCAAAGCCCATTCACACAAAGCAACAAGAATCTCCTGACATGTTGCAAAAAAGGTTAAACCCAAGTCTTTTGTGGTTGCACAACAAGCTCAATCTATTTGGTGAGTGATCAATTTGCAAGGCACAGAGTGTTTTTTTTTAGGTTATTACAGTTAAACAGCTGGAGCGTAAATGGTAGAGGTGAGTGACAGATGCCACACTCGAGTTGTCACTGTCTTGAAGGTGTTTTTGGTTAGGTACCGGGCAGGCGAAGGGAATTGCGTGCTTATCGTGTTGTGATTGGCTGTCGGGAGCGGGCTCTACCTGCTTACACCTTTCTTCCTGGTTGCCCTCAGCGGACAGTAAGGCTGCAGAGCTGGACCTGCCAGCTAGCTCCTCGCTCACCCAGTTTTGAAGGGTCTGGGGCACAGTGGCAAGGCAGAATGGGTATTACAGCATGACACAGCCCCCCCACCATCACACATGGAGGCAACACTGAACCAACCTTTCACACAACCAACACGGCATGGATCAAACCTACCAGATTATGTGTTTGTATTCGCGCAGTAAACTCACAAGCTGATCTTACTTTTATAAATTTAGAAAAATGATGAAGGTAAGTAAATGTAACTATTAGTTTTAATTTACTTAACTGTCAAGTTTCTATTTGTATTTATTTCATTTTGTGAAGTTGTTGTAATCTAAAAATGACAATAGCTTCTTCTTTTTAAGTGATATCAACTTAAATTTTTAAGCTAAGTCAAAAAAATTAGTGCGTTAACTGGACAGTTTTATGTATTCTGCAAGTTGGCTGAAGTTTGAGTGTTGATATTTTTGATAGAACAGCATGACAACAGCTGTCAAAATTTTAAAGTCAAATAGAAAGATTTAGTCTGAATATTTCTTTTTTTTTTTTAACTGTATTTATTGTCTTTTTTGAACAAGTATATTACATAGCACCGTACATACATATATCTTCTGCTATCTATGCACATATGTATACAGACAATGTACCATGTTAATTACTTATGTAAAAATAGTACATAGAAAAAAAGAAAAAAGAGGGAAAAAAAGGGGGAGAGGAGATGCTATATGAGCTTTAAGAATAGTCTGAATATTTCTATTTGTTATTAAGATTTTTTATGAGGCTTTAAGGTGGATTTGTTTTGATTGCATAATTTTGTTTGTTTTTACAAATGCTGGTCTTGTCTTAAGATGCTCGGAGTGGCATTTGGCAAAAATAAAAATAATAACGTAAACTAATCTTTTTTTTTGTGCTTACATTGTTTATCAAATGCAGTCAGTTTCCTAAATACTGTGCAGTTAATTCAGACTATTATTTTGCAAAAAACAGAGTTAAATTCACATGTCATTTTTACTTCATGAAATATTGTTAATACAAGACAATTTGAAGTAAACCTTGCAAATAGATATAAAGTAAACATAACCTAAGAACCATTTTAACCATATTTATTTATCCTTTTTCAAGGCAATCAGTTTACTAGATTTTTTTAAATGAGATCAACCTGTCAGATTTTCAGTGCATAGAAACAAACTAAAGTGAGGATTGCTTTGAGCAGCAGACACAACAGTCATACCCGCGTTGGTTTATTTTCAGCATGCTGAGACGTTGCGCCCCAATTTGAAACTGAGTGAGAATTTCAGCAGTGGAAAAACAAACAGAAAGGGACACAGAGGGAGAACATATGACGCGCATCACACAAGGGGAAGATAATGGGCCGTTGACCCAACGGCATCTACATGGAGAGTGCCTGTTATCAAAGTTTACAACTGTGGCTAAACAAACACAACAGGCTGAGGAATTCTAATCAAAAAAAGTGTGGAGGTGCACAAGATGCCACTGGCTATTGAGTAATTCATCATTTGTCAGCAAAAAATGTATCTTTAAGGCATTAGGAATCTGCTCTGCAAATAAATATTCCAAAATCATTTAACATTTACATCTCATTCGCATTAATGCAACTTCATAATAAAGTCTTGAAGCAATTAGTGTTCCAATAAGCTTGCTTGCCCACTTTTAAAGTTATAATAGTTTAGTATGGCACAATTTTGTATGAAGATTATGTGTCAACTCGGCAAAAAAAATGTTTTTACTTGACAGCGCACCTGTAAAATTAAGCAACATGCCCTGTGTCACACCTATTTGAACCTAAAACTAAAATGATGCACTATATTCTCTAGTCACTCCAACAGAGGCCAAGAAAGGCTTTGCTTGCAATTACATTTAATGCAGCTTTCTCAAGATCACAAGTTAATTATTCTGATGCCCAGATAAAGAAACAGACAACCCCTTATCAGGACAAAATAAAAGGTTGTTTCCTCTTGTTTTTCAGCCATCAGAGGTAACTGCCACCATGCTTAGATAAACTCTAGCAACTGATTTAAACCGAAAATGTCAGAGCAAGAAGTATGCATATTTGAACGCTTCAGACTGTTCTTCAATCAAGGGCTAACACAGACAGAAACTGAGTCATGTTTTTCTGGTACAGATAACACTCGGATCAGTCAAGCACCCCTGCGGGACCTTGGAGGGTAACTAGGGTTGCCAGCTCCTCTGCCTGCTGTCTTCTCTGATTATTTTTCACTTATTTATTTATTTGTATTTTTCCTTTTTTAAGTATTATTATTATATACACTATTACATATATGTATTATATACACACACACACACACACACGCACATATATACAGTATATCCCTCAAATCATTATTCATATCCTATATTTCCCTCTTAGTATTATTTGCTCAGTCCATCTTCTCTCTTTTCTGTCTCAGCTGCAGACACACATGCACCTAAACACATAAATATGAATGACCTCAGTAACCAGCCGTAGCAGAGTAAATAACCTGTTTACATATAAACAACCGTAAGAATACCATCATGCCTGATCATGTCTTTGTAAATTTGTGTATATTTTTTTGCTGTTTTCCGGTTTTGTCCTGTCTTCTCTTGTCTAAATTTCTGTCTCCATCTACCCCGATGTATGTGTTGTACCCCGTTTTTGTTTTTGTACTTCACTAATGAAAAGGGAAAAAAGAAGTTTTGGATCAGTCCTTGTCATTTCAGGAGAATCCTTTACAATGACGTTGAAGGCTGAAATCAGCCTTGATCAAATGAACCAAACTCTCAGTTTGGAGTTTTCCATAATTATGCCTTGATCTCAAGAAAAACAAAAGTGGTTTTCTTGTGATAATTGATCTCATTATCTTGAGAAATCAGCCTCTTTTTTTCTCGAGCTTTATCATCTTAAGATGAAATAACTAACTTCTTAAGATAATGGCAATAAGAAAATAATTGCAAGCACGCCTGTTCTCGGCTTCCATAAACTCAAATTATATATATTAAAAAGGTAAGTGAAAAATGTGATGTACAGTGTAGTGCATCTTTAAATAAAAACTAATACACATTTTTTAAAAACAGAAATACAGAAAGACCCAAACATTACTCTGGAGAATGCTCAAAGACTTACATTTTCGGTGCAGGCTAACAGGACAAAAAAACAACCACCTACCTTCCTGACATCAGAACTTTTGGGTTCGGTGGTCCAGGTGATGATGCGAGATACAGCCAGGCGTGTCTCGCTGGAGTTTACAAAGTCCGTCGGGTCCATCTGCCGAGCCAGGGACTCAATATACTTCAAAATGGCCACCTTAACCTAAAAGAAACATAAAAAAGAACATTCTGTCACACGTCTTAGAAAAAGTTGCATCAATCTCACTAACCAATCGCAATCATTTCGCCTGTGAACAGAAACAAACCTCCGGATTTTATTTACCTTTAGATTAGGTGTCTGAGTCTGATCAACGATGAACCTCATCAGAATGTTGAACTGCTGGTCAAATGGGAAGGACTCCCTGACAGAGATCAAGAAATAAGCAGCTGTAACATTGATGAGCAAGTTTTAAGGTTGATTTATGGTTGTGAAGGTGTTGCCACTGATTGGTTTCCTCTAAAAGTTTACCACAAACTGAGTGACAAAGAAGCAAAAAACAGAAAATATTCAGAAAGTTACTAATGTTAACACTAAATGGATGAATGAAGAACAATAGTGGGATATTTCCCCTTTTCTACTGAAAATGCTCAAAGATTTTTCCTCTCCCCTCCCCCTGACCCGGACAGCCATGCATGGCTTCACACCTTGTGACATCCAGGGCCTTCTGGACTTTGGCCTGGACTGAGCCCAGCAGGTCTGCCCCCATCTTCTTGAGCAGCTGAGTGAGCAGGACAAAGAGCCAGTCCTGCAGGTCCTCCCTGTGCACCGTGATGAAGTCCACCAGAGTCTCCAGAAACATGCTGAACACCTGAGAACATGTGCACAATCCTGATGTTTATTACACAACATTGCTTGATCTGACTTCAATTAGATTAAACTGCTCATGTTCAGACAGATGCAGGTTAATGTCTGGTGCAATACGGATGAAAAACACACTTACTCTCTGTTGTTAAATCCACAGCAAGGCAGACCATGCAACAAGAGAAGCTCCGTTAGTTTCATTTGTTGCTGTATGTCAGATTCCATGCCATTACACTGAAGTTACAATTAGTTGTAGTTTTTTAGTTAGCAAAGTCATCTGTACCTTGCTATGTGGATCTGCAAACATCCTGGTGAAGATCTCACAAAGTCTCTTCAGCTCCACTCGGCTGAAGTGAACAAAAGACACCAGGAAGTGAGGAAAGCAGAGCAGTGTTCGCCAAAATGCTTCTTGTACTTATGTTAAGACATTAAAAACACCAACATCACAGCTTAGTATTTACATTCTTTCATTTGTTTACAGATTTTAGGCCAGTGCTACTATTGCAATTACATTAACCTTTTAAAACCTGACCAAATTGGTTTGATATCTTAAAAACAGATGGGGAGAGGGCAATAAGCAACTTAAGACATAGCCCAAAAATTAGCAAGTAATTCATGAAAACTAGAAATGAAAATTGGAAAGAAATAATAATCAGAAATACATTATATATATATATACACACATACAGACAATTTATTTACTTATTTTATTTTATCTATTTCTTTTTTTGGGAGGAGGGAAGTGTTGGTAAAGATTCCCTGGTTACAACTAACAGTCAAGGGCCTTTTTCCTTTTGTGACCATTTTTTTTTTTTTGGCAACTCTGAGAGAATCAACCATATGTGCTTTTTAATCTTTGACTCCTGTGAAGAATAACAGTCTAAAATCCAGATTTTTTGCCATCTGGAGTTTGCCACATACTTTCTCTCATTGTACTATTTTGAACCATTCAGAGCTATAGCACATGAACATTCTTTTAAGCAGCTGACACACAGTGTTAGCATTTGGTCACACTCAAGTGAGCTCGACAAAGCTCACAACTCTACTCCGACACTGTTTAGCACCGTATCCATGAGCTCAAACCCACCTGAGTATTCTTTGGCTCTTGAGGAGATTCTGCAGGCCCAGCAGGCCCTCCTTCCTCTCTGACCAATTGGAGCTGGCGCAGTGATTTAGGACCTCCGCCACGTCCTCCGTCTGGCGCAGGTAATGAGGAATGCCTCCGTTCCTTGAGCCGTATGAGCGCTCTGAGCAGGCACTGGACGCGTCGCTGTTAGCGTCGTCATCCGAGTACATCCCCGGTGATTCGTACCGCCGCCTCAATGGCTTCCTCTGTGGGAGGAAGGAGAATGTAAAGGAAATTTAAGACAGGTTTTGAAGGAAAAATCAACTCAGCCTTGAGGTAAAAATCTAATAAAAGGTTGCCAGCTGCATCAGGGAGCCATGCAGTTTTCAGTACAGTTGATGCTTTGTTCTGTGAATGTTACTTCTAAGTTTAAGGTTAAAATTTGGTTTGGGTATCTACATCCTTGATTGAAAATCAAACTTTTTTCTTTTGTTTAAAATGAACATCAGAAGCAAGTCAAGCAGTGCCATAAGTAAGCAAAAGGTCTCAACCACAAATGCAATGCAGTGGCGGTCACTTCAAACAGCAGAGCATATTTCATCTCATAGACTTTTGAAAAAAAAAGAAGCGCATGAATAATGTACCAAAACAATGAGGTTCAGTCATATCACAATATAAAAAAACACATGAACCGGGTGAACTGTAGATGCACACAACTGGGATGCAGTGGACAAAAACATTCAAGGTAAAAAATTAATCCAAAAGAAATCAAACAGGGGGTTTGGCGTGGAGGAGGGTCATGAGCCAATATGATGAGTCAAGCTGCATTATTGTTCTCTCAACTTGATTAGTGTGTGATGGCATGGATACACGGACAGAATGTAAAAGGACCAACTACCTTATTCCTGGAGTCTCCTAACAGCTGAAATGGTAACAAACAACCAAGAGGGAAAGATGAGAGAGGGAAGGTTTAAAGAGGAAATAAAGAACAAGTACAGATACTCTCAGTAAAGCTGACAATAAAGGAAGGCAAGGACATCTTAATGATATTCAATCCACTGTAATCTACTGGATGAAGATACATTTCTTTTTGAAGACTAAAGCAAGGGCGTAGGTTAAATATAGACAGTAGGGACTTGTCAAAAACAATATTTTGTGAGGACAGAGTTGTTAATACCAATATTTGAGTGTTCAAATAGTCCTCATTCTACCAGTTCTGTTCTCAAAAACATGGAACAAATCGCATCTTGTATAGATTTAGAAAGGGACAGTGCAATTTATTTTTTAAAGAGTAACTAAACCCCCAACTTTTGGCTTCAGTGCCTCCTTGCTGGAATGTGAAAAATGGGCAGGACTGAGAGGGGGGCTAAGACACACCGAGTCAACCAACTATGCCGTGTCTTGATCCACAGCACCTCCCTGCCCCCCACGCAAACACACAAAATAGTTGGTTGGTGAGAGGGCGGCAACAGAAGGCTTAATTTGTAATGAAAGCAGGCTCCCGCTACCAGGATCAGTCGATAGTAAAATTAAATTGCAATAGCCAGGTTTCAACCTTTAGAGGGCAGTCAATACGCATATTTATAACATAATATGTAGAATTTCAATTCTTTGCACTCAAAAGTCAAGAGTTAGACACTCAAAATTTCTGTATCTCAACTGGAGAGTGACTGTTATGGAGTACAAAGGCACTTTCTACTATTAAAAATCATAAGTTGAAAGCTTCCAAAAACAATCTTCACAAATGGACAAATTTCAGCAGGACTATGATCCAAGATCAGGAAGAAATTATCAACACTGGCAAACAAGATCGCATATTCTCTAATGTTAGCATGTAGCTACATGTAACAGAGTTGATACATGTCTTTCCTGACAAAAATTTCACAGCATCTTACCAGAGCATCAGCAACTGCTGCCTCCACCTCTGTGCCGGTGTTTAGGACCCTCATGGCATTGACCGATGCAGAGATCCTTGCTTGGTGAATCAAACCATAGCGGTCTAGACAGAAAATGTGGAAAGAAAAAGGTAAAGAAAGATCGTAAGTGAAGGTAAGTAGTAAATTAAAGATGGCCACCGTAACTTACCTGAATGGAAACGAAAAGGATGCTTTTCTTATTTTTGTAGTCACACAGAGAAAACTACTGTTTCCTTTGGACACATTGAATATCAAGCATTGTAAATGAATTTACTGAAAGATCAGCAAATATAATCTCAAGTCTTCAACTACCAAAAGTGAAATGAAAAAAAAAACAAATAGAGGATGACCAAACCCTGAGGCTAAAAAAACAGGCATACACCGCAGCGATACCATTTCTCAGGAAAAGAAAAACACCAGATGCACCAGAGAAAAAACCCAGAATACGAACTTATATGTTAAAAATTCAAACAATAGAGGCACAATTCACAAAGTCCAAAGGATGATAAATGGCAAATAACAAGTAAAGCTGGGCAAAATCACAGTTCCACAAAAATAACAGCTAAAATGAAAAATTGTGGGATGAGCAGATGAAAACACAAAATTTCCCTTTGCATGCTAGACTAATACAACCTGTCCATTCTCACTTTTCCTGTTTGCTAAAATACTGACTTAAATGCTCACAGATACTCGGGAGAAAACATGAAGTGATGGAATAATGGGTGCTGCCTGCCTGTCACATCACTTAACACAACAGTAGAAGCATGCTGGCTCGGAGGGCATTATTGCCTCTGAGATAGGGAATTTGGGCGAGACCGAGAGGGACTGGGAGTTCTGGGCATGCAGGTCACCTGACTGGCTGTGGGGGTCGGCTGTGGAGAGAGCGCTGGTTGAACGGGAGTGACGTCGGGAGGCTGCAGGGGGCAACATCCAGACCAGGGAGTTAGTGACAATATACTAAAAGTGTAACAACTCGGAGCTAACGTTAACAGGCAATTTTCACACTGCTGAACTAACATTAGATACCATGGGTCAACAGATTATCCACATGGCTAATTATCGAGGCCGATATTTGGCAATTTGTCAATTATCTGTCATGTTGTTTTATGTTAATGATGACCAATACAATTATTATTAAAAAGTGCAAAGAAAGTGTCAGCTTGGGAGAAGCTTTTACTTTGCAAAACCTCAGGGAGCTATTTTTATTTAGTTTTCATTTTTTTATTTATTCAAGTTTTCACTCAACTTTATAAAAAAAATTGCTGGGACCTTGCTGTATATAATGTTGGAAGTCTCCGTTTTGATTAAACATTTGCTAAAGGAATTTAAACAAAGTTTTGTGTTACAGATTATTATATTCTAAATTCTAAATATTGACAGAAAGATTGTCATTTTTATTGTAAATGTATATCAGTTCCAAATATTGGTTATGGGTCTCATCAACTACTAATAATCGGTATCTGTATCAACCCTACAAAGCCAGTGTTGGTCAACCCCTATTAGAAAGCACTGGACTGATTTAGACATGTTGTTGTTGAAAAAAACAAAACATAAATGAAGTAACTTGATATTGTCACTGAACAAAATTTTAAACCCAGCACATTTGTTTTGATCACCAGCAAAATGCCATAGATATCACAAGTTTTGAGGGGACATACCATCAGCATGCTGACTGCAGGAATGTCCAACAGAGCTGTTGCCTATGAACTGAATGTTCACTTCACTTGCATAAGCTGTTTCTAGTGTCATTTCCATAAATTGGCAGTAAATCCAACCAACCTCACAACTGTAAATGGCTTTTACGATGAATAACTGCTATCATGTCATGAACCTGGTGGAAAAAAAAGCATGCAGATGAGCTTCCCCGAGATGATTTTTGAAGGTTCCTGCAGATATTCTTCATTTCGCAAAGCAATTGTAGCATCAGCTGTTTAGGTGACTTGTCACCATACCGACTACTGGATACTGGTTATAATAGGGAAATGAACATTCAGTTCCCAGGCAAATGTGCATTTTAAAGCGGCCTTTTATTGTGAACATCCCAAGACACACCTGTGTGGTAATGATGCTATTTAATCAGCATCTTGATATGTCACACCTGTCAGGAGGATGGATTATTTTGATGAAGTACAAGTGCTCTCTAACAATTTGTGGCCAAAATTTGACAGAAATACATCTATTGAGTGCATAAAAAAAGTCTTAGATCTTTAACTTAAACTGGCGAAAAATAGGAGCAAAAACAAAAGTGTCCCATTTAAATTTTTGTTCAGTGTAGATCAACTTTTTAGTTGCAGAAATGAGAGGCGTTCTTTTATATATGGCATAAAAGACTGTAGTGAGCTCTGCAGTGTGAAAAGAGTCACATCTTGATGAATTACATTTGCATATACAATACAGTAGAGAAGGGGCTGGCCTATCACGAATCACACAAAATGCATTGTATCCCATACTTTGTCCCTCATTACAAATAAGAAATCCAACAAATGTAACGCTTTAAAATAAAATACAGAACGCATAAAAGCAATGTCAATCACGTCTACAGAGTTAAATTAACGACAACTCTATCTTCTTTCACCTTTTTAAATAGAGATTCCCTAATACTGCTGCAAAGAAAATCCACCAGATTTTTACAATGAAACAAGCAATGCCATCAAGCTTTCCCAGTGTGTGATTTTAGACAGTATGCTGGTGCTCCAGAAACAAAAAAAAGTGTAACACAACAGCATAAGTGTCTAGTATCATTTTACAAAGACATCCATTCAGCTCTGTTACAGCTGCACCTCTGCTGCAGGCTTAATGGCCCATTCTGTGTTTGTATGTTTTATACAGAACGTTGAGTTAGTGTTCAACATTTCTGTCCTGAACAGACACAGGGGGCTATAGAGTGATGGTTGATAGAAACAATCATAAGAACAACAACAAAGTAGAAATACTGCCTGGCGCTCCTATGCCTCAGCAAACCAGTGAAGTTTTTTAGATAGTTTACATCCATGTCTGTGAAAACATGGATGGTTCACACACGTATTCCCCCCAGCAGCACTGAAGATCTCTACAATCAGCGCAGTTTCAAGATTAGAGTCACCAATTCAGTATCTGACCAAATGTCTCCCCTTCTGTTCCTAAGTTATTACCTTGAGGGATGGCCAGAAAAATGTTTTTGCAGAACGTTATCATTGCACAGTAAAGATGACCTTTGACCTTTTAGATTTAAAATGTCATCCTCTATTATCTTACCCCATAAGACATTTTATGTGAAATTTTCATAATTAGCAAATGAATTCTGAACAAAAATATGTATTGTGAATTCACAGTGACCTTCACCTTTGACCACCGAATTATAATCAGTACAACTGGACGTATGTGCCAAACTTGAAGAAATTCCCTCAAGGTGAGTTCATGGGAACAAGACGGATGCAAGGTCACATTGACCTATGACCTTTACTGTGCATTGTTTGGAGGGGTACCATCAGCTGATTGCAGTTACTGCTATTGCTTGTTTCTGTTGCATCCTCTTTAAATCCCATCATTTATACATAGATTTATTCAGTAATTACACACACAAAACCAACTGACATGAATCCAGCTATCAAGAATTAAGACAGTACATTTGAGGATTGTATTTTGTCATTTATACCATCTTTTAAAAAATCAATTTAGAGGAGACACAGGACCCAGAAAAGTAATCTTCCCTTAACCCAGAAGGTCATAATTAGTGCATGCACAGGAAAAACAGGCGGAGATGAAATGACACTACAAAGAACGTCGAAACATGAGGGAGGCTGATAGTAGCACCAGCTAAAGATTCTCTGGTCGGCTGTTACACTCAGTGAGAGGCAGTCCGGACAGCTTTTGCTCAGCGGTACTCACCCAGAGGAGTGAAGCCCCGAGCGGGGCTGGTGTCGCGGCTGCTCTCGCGACTGGTGTCGCGACTGCAACCCTGACTCATGCTGGGACGGGGAATGCGGCTCCGGGCTAGCGTGCGGTAGGGAAGAGCAGCAGGAAGAAGAACTTTACCACACAGGCTGGCTGTCAGGACAACAAGTTAGGTGGGAATGTCAGTGTGCATTCATGGGGGTGAGAGTCAGAGATGAGGAGAAGAAGAGGGGTAGAAAGAAGAAGCCCTGCAGACTGTACTGTACCCTGGGAATGTAACACTCTGGACACCCAACAAAGTACTGGATGAAACAACAAAATGGTGACTTTGCTATTTCAAGAACTTTGCTTGCTAAACTTAGGTTAGCACTGAAGAAAGGCTATTAGGTTATTAAAATAAAGTCAAAAGGGTTTATTGTCTTGAACATATGAATGCACTCAGCAAATTTTATAAGAATTTGTTCAGTCACTGTTTACACATTGTTCGTATCAAATTTGGCATATTGACCCAAGGGACAATGCAACAAGCAAGATTATGAATTGTCCGAAATAAGGATGTTTTTATTCTCTGGGGTGCAAGAATGTGCTCAGGTGATTTTCATGACAATCACATTTGGATCATTTTTTTGAGGACAAATGTACAATTGACTGACATCGTCATCTAGTGGTTCTTGGAGCCCACAATATAAAGGGAGACAAAACTGGACTGGAGAAACAAGAAGAAAATAAAGAAGAAATGAAAGTGAAGAGAAAAAGAGAAACAGAGACAGAAGCAATGGCAGAACACTGGGTGAGTGAGTTGGTCAAACAGCATACTGCTAGTAAAGGTTAGAGAGTGTGGACACTCCAAAGAGCAATTCAGGCTTCTGTTAATGTGTGACAATTATATAGTCAAGGAAAGGATTATATCATTTGTAACTCAGATATTAGGAAAGTAACACATCAAGCTGTGATATAAAAACAGTCATGAGCAGTAACCTCCCCTTATCAAAAAAAGGAAACTAAACGGAAACAAAACAAAAATGAAGGTTCTGAAATTAATCAGACACATTTCCTCTTATTAAAACAACTTTTCAATAACACATCAAAAACATACAAAAAGCAGCCAGAGGATATTCAACTCTGACTAATAAGAAAAGGATATATGACTGCCTGACATCTACATCCACTGCTGGGATCTGCACAGCAGCATGGTCAGATTGTATTGGGTTTCTGTCCAATGTTAGTTTAACAGCAACAATTCATTTTCTACTTGACAAGATTACACAAAGTCTGTGGTTCCAATCTTAAGTTCGAGTAAATAAATAGAATTACTGCCTTGTGGTCAAATGCCTTCGCGCTCTAATCTAGTTTGCACTTACAGTTTAAACCACGTCTGTGAAAAATCATGGATACTTCACACACATCCCCCCACAACCACCACCAACATCTAATCAGTTTATTGTTGTGTCCAAGTGAACGTTTGTGCTAAATTTGAAAAAAATAATTCCCTTGAGCTGTTCTCAAGATATCAGGTCTACAAGAATGGGACAGATGAGGTCAACAAAGTGACCTTGACCTCTGACCACAAAAAACAAATTAGTCTATTGTTGAGTCCAAGTGGATATTTGTGCCAAATTTGAAGAAATTCATGAAGGAATTCCTGAGACATTGTGTTAATGAGAATGGGATAGATTGACAACCCGAATACATAACTCCTCCGGCTTCAGCAATTGATGGCACAGAGGCATAAAAGAAATAAAATAAAAAATCACCTAAAACTACTGCTCCCTCTCAATCAATCATACACCAGGATGGATCGGCTAGTAATGTTTAGTTTATAGCAAAAACTGTGCATAAAGTGTTCACAATTTCAACTGTTTCGACATGATGACACAAAGACACTGTCTTCCTTGTCATCAGCACTGTCTGTACAAATAATATGCCAACAATTCTCTGTGATGGACAGGATCATCAGAGCACAGGAAATGTGAGTGCTGCAGGGTTTCCAAGGACAAACATGACTTTATCTCTTTATCAGTAAGTTAAGATAACTAAGTCCATAATCCTCAGTCAACATATTGTATGTCGCTTATCTGTGACATGTGTTCATGTGCTGTATTGTTAAGGGTACATCCGTGTGGTCAATGATATGTATGTGAACGGTCAGTGTTTTTGTCACATTACCTGCACATTGTAATGGTGTGGATTTGACAAGAAACTACTACTAAAAGAACAATGAGATATGTTGCATCTCAGTTTCCTACTTTTCCTTTACCACACACTTAAGGGCAAAAATGTGCTCCTGTAGCCAATGTAATCAACTTATCAACTGATTAATGCTTTGGCTCTGTGTAATGCTTACCAGTTCAATTTTCCATATCAAAAATGAAAACTTAAAAAATTGGATTCAGTTTTTTCGATTTGTATTTTTCTTTTGTCAAATCAATGTAGAATTAAGATTTTGAAGTCACTTTTCTAATCAGGAAGTTAAGATAACAAAGAACAACAAACCATACATAACTAAGGAAGTGAAGGACTGCATCAATCGCAAAAAAAATGCTTTTAAAAACCAGGACAAAGTACAACTCAAAGCTGTGCAAAAAGAACTTAGCATCATGCTTTGGGGAGCCAGGACAAAGCACAAGGAGAATACTGAACAGGACTTTCTTAATATGAACCCTAAAAAGCTGTGGGACAACATGAAAGCAATCACCAATATGGCCCCTACAAAAAAAGCCTTTGTACATCTGAAGACTTGCAGAAAGCCAATAAGTTTAATGATTTCTATATGCAATTTGTAACTAATGACTTTTCCTCTGAACTTGAAGAGGTTCTAGAGACTCTTATTATTTCTGATCAGGTCACAAGCTTGGTGATTGAACCCGGCAAGGTCTAATCACTCTTCAAGAGAAACTGTACAAAAAAAGCAACAGGGCCAGACGGCATCCCTGCATTTCTCATCAAGATGTGTGCTGAGGAGCTGCTGCAAGTTTTCTGCCCTATTTTCCAGATCTGTGGACCTGTGTACAATCCCCACCCTCGGGAAAAAATCGGTAGTCACACCTGTCCCTAAAAAACCGTGCCCCAAGTCAAATAATGATTTCAGACCTGTTGCCTTAACACCTGTAATAATAAAATGTTTTGATGGATCATGGTCTCCTGGCTTAAAACAGAGGATGATTTTTATTTAGATCTTTTTCAGTTTGCATATAAGCAGGAGCGTGGCACTGATGATGCTATCAATAGTATCACACACCTGGTCACCAAACACCTGAAGGACCCCAAGGCTTATGCACACATGCTTTTTATTGATTTAGCTCAGCTTTTAATACACTGTAACCTCACCTTCTGATGCAAAAAATCAAACAGATAAGTGTGAATCCTTTTATCTTGAGATGGTACTCATGCTTTTTAACTAACAGAACACAGCAAGTCAGAGTAAATAAGGCCTTCTCTGAGCACAGACTGCTCAGTACTGGTGCTCCTCAGGGTTGTGTCAGCCTTCCTCTCCTCTTTACTCTGTACACTAATGACTGCAAGAGAATCCCTCCAGAGAGCTACGTCATTAAATTCTCAGACAATACAGCTATCCTTAGCCTAATGAGAAGAGATAGCAGCCCCTACTAACATCTGATTGGCTGCTGTTCGTGTGCTGCCATGACCGGATGTAGTCCTTGAATGTAGGTGGGGCAAGCCACCTCAGCCAGCCAATCAGACGTAAATAGGAATATGTAAGTAGGACAGCCCAACAACCAAACAGAAATAAAAACTCTCTATTTCTATTTCTATTTCTCAATTTTCCATCTTTCTATCAAACATCTCAAAAATAGATCAATAAAAAATTCAACATTGACTTGGCAAACCAAAAAAAAAAACACTTCTAAAAAATGTAATCAAATTTTTGAATTTTCTATTTTTCATTACTGATATGGAAAATTGAATTAATAAGCATTAGACAGAGCCTTTGCTCACACAATTAGCATTCTTCATCTGGGACATCAAAAAAATTAAAACTGAAGAAAGACTAAAATAAGTCACATTAATTGACTCTTCCATACTTATACCACATAGCCAGTAGTCCCGCAGAACTACAGTAGCTTGAAGCTAAAGATGAAGTTGTGGCCTTACCAAGGCCCAGTCGGCTGGGGCTGGTCTCGCGGCTGCAGCCCTGGCTGCGAGGGATCCTGCTGCGCTTGTCTGCTGGAGTGCTGGTGGCCGACATTGTGGCTCGTGGAATCCGGCCGTAGCTGCTGTGGCCAAGCAGCTTGCCTGGGGAGCTGGAGCGACTGCCGGCTGTCGGAAGAGAAAAGAGACACAAAAACATGGTCAGTGGTTAGACAGCATAAAGTATAGCTGAGACACTGGCTGGGATTAGGGTAGGGAGTTGTGCAAACCTTTAATAACATACTTGGTCAAATCTCAAAACACTAGCAATGAATAGATAGATCCAATGCTGTGGGGTCTGTGCAGCAACACAAACTACAACCCCAATTCATAAGAGTTGGGATGCTGTGTAAAACATAACTACAAACAGAATGCAAATCTGATTTGCAAATGTGTTTCAACAAATATTCAATTGAATACTGTACAAAGACAAGATATTTAATGTTCAAACTGATAAACTTTATTGATTTTTGTAAATATACAGTATACGCTCATACTGAATTTGATGCTTGCGACATTTTCCAAAAAAAGTTGGGACAGGGGCAACAGAAGGTGGGGAAAGCTGTAAAAAGCTCATAAAAGACCAGTTAGGAACATTTCATAGGTAAACAGGTTAATAGGTAATGGTAAAGATAGCATGAGTTGGAGATGAAAGAAAGTCTCAGACGTTCACAAGCAAAGATGGTACGAAGTTTACCACTTTGTGAAAATTTGCATTACTAAATATTGCAACAGATTAAGAAGTTTCACGACACAAAATTACAAGGAATTTAGGATTTCATTTCATTTCTGCCAGTAAAGACAGTTTGTTGCTGCATCTACAAAAGTTAAGACTTTACCGTGCAAAGTGTGTGTGAGTGCCCATGGCATGATGGGTAGCTTCAAATCTGTGAAGGCACCATGACTGCTGAAAGGTAAATACAGGTTTTGGAGCAAGATATGCTGCCATCCAGATGTCTTTTTCAGGCACATCCCTGCTAATTCCAGCAAGACAATGACACACATTCTGCGTGTGTTACAACAGCATGGCTTCGTAATCAAAGACGGGCAGGTACTCGACTGGACTGCACTGTCTCCCATTAAAGAGACCCCGGACTGTTGGGCATCTGAAGTCATATATCAAAAAAGAATGGAAGGAATTTCACTTTTAAAACTTCAACAATTAGTGTCGTCTATTCCCAAACACATACTGAGTGTTGGTAACAGAAAAAAATGATGTCATACAGGGGTAAACATGCCCCTGTCCCAACTTTTTTGGCATGTGTTGCAGGCATTAAATTCATAAAGAGTGCACATTTACAAAAAAAACACAATTTGTCAGTTTGAACATTAGATATCTAGTCTTTGCACTGTAGTCAGTTGAATATAGGTCAAAAATGATTTGCAATTCATTGCATTCTGTTTTTAATTGACGTTTCACACAGTGACAAAATCTTTTTGGCATTGGGGTTGTATTATACCTCCTATTTAGCTTTTATTTATCTCAGTGTGGCAGACAAAACCACATCATGTTTATCATGGATTTGGTTACTGTATATTTGAAGGTGAACGAATACTATTTTAATGACAACAAGTTTGGTGAAAACAGAACTTCACAGGAAATTAAGTCTAAATGAAAAAATACAAACGTTAAAGCCTGGACAAAGAAACACAAACACACACAAAGGCTGAGGGAGGCTTAACCGACATTCAAACTCACTGTGCTGTGGGGAGACATTTAACTGTGGCACCAGTTACCAGTGGTCACATAAAACACATCAACACTAAACACAACAACTACAAAGACAAAATGGCTGACAGCAAACATTTCCAGCTCCAAACTGCTTCCCAAACTGTGGGGGGAAAAGTAATCAAAATAAAACGTGAGTGTGATGAATGGAGCATGCTGCTACTGCATGTGGTGAAACCAATGTAAAAGGCTAAAAGAATGAGATGGCGTGCAAAGCTCTGTGCGCTAAGAAAGGAACGGTGCCGAGGGATGAGGTGCCTGGCTTGTGATTGGATGAAGCTGAGGCCTTACCATTGATGGGATTGGCTGATCTGGATCCTGGGTGATGGAGGCAATAGGCAGGACAGGGTGGAGAACGGTCAAAATGAGACAGAAGGGGTTATGTTTATTAAACTTACCCAGCATGCACTCTGGATGCTGTTGTTAGCTGGGTTCAGATCTCAAGAATATATAGTCCGACACATACTGTGCATGCATGTAGGCACACTTGCACAAATATACAAGATTTGTGAGGGACTGGAAGTGTTTTCACGGTGCTGTAGCGCATGAGAAACACCACACACACATACAAGAAACAGCAAAACATCTCGTATGATCTTGAAGCCAATGCAGACAGATCATACAGAAACATGAGAGTAACAGATAGCTGTGTAATGCTGAATGTGTATCATGTAACTTCATTGTTTGAGAGCCCGTGTGGGGTGCATGTACATACGCTGGGACTGGGAGACAACTTTGGCTCGGCTGCGCCCCCTACTGTCCACCACCGAGGAGGTACTGGCTCCGCCCACGCTGCCCGAGCTTTGCCGCCTGGTGCGAACACGACCTGGATGACAAGGGAAGGAGCCAAAGGGGGAGGAAAGGAAGGCAATGAAGTGTAATCTTCTTGAATGACTTAAATGTGTTCACCCCAACCCCGGACAGAGATGCTGGAGAGGTCAAAGTCAGGGGGGGACAGAATGAAGAAGACCTGGATGAGGGGAAAGAGCCCCCCCTGAAAACACACGGGAGGGAAACAGACAAACCTGGGTCTATTGGTTTGCAAAGAATTCGCAGTGTTTTGTTTTAACATGCAGCCACAGATCATGGTGGCTGGGGTTTGCCCCTGCAGGAAGTCATGATAGTGCTTGCTAAAACAAACCACAAGAAATATTGGCAAACTTTTTGGCCCAGGTCTGGAGAAAGATGGAAAAACACTGAATATCCTTTGCAGTTGACTATATGCTAAACTAGGATTACCACCTCACTGTTGTATGCCTCTGCAAACCAGTCAAGTTGCACAGAAAGTTCACATTAATTTCTGTGAAAACATGAATGCTTCACACACATCTTCAACCTGGCAGCACAGAAGATCTCTACAGTCAGCACAGTTTCAAGGTGGATACCCAAGACTAGTGTAAACAATTTAGTATCTGATCAAATGGTTCCCCTTCTGTTTCTGATTTAAAATGACCATAAAAGTGTTTATGCAGAAAACTGATGTTACAGTGAAGATGACGCTTGACCTTTTGGAAATCATCACTTGCCATCACTTCATCATTTGCGTGAAATTTTATCATAATTAGAGTATGTATTCTTGACCCAAAACATGTTTTTTGAGGTCACGTTGACCTTGGCCTTTGACCACCAAAACCTTAGTATTTCATTGTTGAGTCCATGTGGATGTTTGTGCCAAATTTAAGTGTTAATGCCAAGGCCCTTTTGCGATTCCAAATTCACAGGAATGAGATGGACACAAGGTCACCGCCTTGAGCCCATGTGAAGGTTTGTGCCAAATTAAAGGAAATTCCACCAAGGCCTCTTTGAGATTCAGACATAAGGTCACCTTGACCTTTGATCACCAAAATCTGTTCATCTGTAAATCAGTTCATCCTTGAGTATAAGTGGATGTTTGTGCCAAATTTGAGAAAAGGACCATTAAGGTGTTCTTGAAATGTCGCATATCTGAGAATGAGACAGACGCAAAGTCACTTTGACCTTGGTCCATCAAAATCAAATCAGTTCAGCCTTAAGTCCAGATGGATGTTTGTTCCACACAAAAAAATTACCTCAAGATGCTCTTGAGACATCATGTTTACAAACCTTTGACCTCAAAATTTTTGTGGATGTTAGTGCCAGATTTGAAAATAATCCTTTGAGGTATTCTTGAGATATCAAGTTTACAAGAATGGAACAGGTGGACAGATGGATTGAAGGACGGACAACCCAAAAATAATGCCATGGACAACCAAAAAAAATTTGCCATAGCTATCGTAGAGTCAAAAAAAGGATCTGTAGAATGAAACCTTACATGATATCACAGAACCAATTGTATGATTCTAAATGTTATGCCTCATCATTTACACAGCAGAACATTCCAGGATTTTTTGGATTTGGTAACCCTGAGGATACTCCAAACAGCAAAGGACAGTTAAAAGCTTGGGTAGGATATCAAACTTGGCACCCATTTAGTTCATGAGATGTTGCAGTGCACCTTCATACCAATGACATATCAAGTTCTGCAAAGAAAGAAAGAGACCAACACAGAAGGATTTTCTCTATCAACGTGAATGCAACCCTACAGTATGAGCAAGTCACATTGGACTTGCTTTCTGTGTAAGAAACACAGTTGATGGACACAGTTGTTAGGGTTACAGTAGGAGTAAATCCATGCAGACAGTTCATGCATTTCCAAATAACTGAGGAGCAGTTGGGGAATAAGAGGGGAAAAAGAGGGCACAGATGAGAAGAAAAAGGATGTAAACGTGTAGCCCGAGACAGCTGACAAAAAGACACACTCATACGTCTTCACTTTCTTGTTTTCTGTGCAAGTTGCACACACATTCATTCAACCACACACACACACATTCACACACACACATAAACACAAGTCTTACCATCGCTTTTACCAGGAGTGCCATCTTTTGGGCATTTAAGAAAGGCGGTGCAGCAGCGAGTGGGAGGAGAGGTATAAAGGAAGACATTAGTAGTAATTGAAGCAGGTGCAGGAGTGAGTGGGTGAGCAAGGGGCCTCATCAACATTATCAAGCTCATTGGAGAAAGACAAGGGAAAAAGAAAAGTTTGTGCATGGCTGTAAGGATTCAAGTAAATATTATATCCATAGGCTTAAACATTCCCCGTTGGCTTTAAATATTGTGAAAACATCCTTAAAAAGTGTCTAGGATTTTCATCACACTAGGGGGGCTGCTCAGCCTCATCACATCGTTTTGTCAAAATGTCAACACAGGATTTCAACAGTTCCTGCTGACAGAACAGTCTAATGACACCCTAAGAAGTCATTAATAACCCCAGGCAGGCCCATAAAAGCCAGTGACTACAGGAGAAAATGTCTTAATACTTCATGATGATAGGAGACTTGAAGTGCTTGAGTGGGTCTCTGAAAAATGACTTTGCTCAAATACAGATACTTATTCCTGACTAACACCAGACCAAGAACAATAACTATAAATATATCATGTCTTTCTAACTCAAGCGGAGTTATAACCATAGTCAGAACTATAACCACCACAACACAGGTGGATAATATCATGAGGATCACTTTCAGAGCAATTTGTTGAATGATAAAAAATTCTGATTGAGAAATAAAAGCAAATTCATTTCAATTTAAAGCCCCTGCTTGGCACCACTGTTGACCTTACATTCATTATTCACCAGTGTGGACACTCACATTGTTATAGTTATAGTTGTCTCAGGCTGTAGAATTCTGGTTGGGTGGTTGATATGCCGTTGTGCAACCAAATTCTCATTGGTTGGACAATCACTGGTGATTAGATTTAAATGGCGTGACTCGACTTGAGATGTAATGTTACGTTATAGGGCCCATGGGACTCAATAGCAGTATTGATGAGTCATTGATTTTAGGGTTTTGAAAAAAACAGGACCGGGTCCTTAATAGAACCAGGTTTCTATCCCCATCCCTATTAAAAAGTGCAGCATTTTACCCAAACACTAAACATTTTTCAACTCTTGTTTTTAATCATATAACAGATAAAAAATCACAGACATTTAGTGTCGGATGTATCACGGTGGATGTACTCTGCTAAGTCTCCCAAAAGACACTGCAGTTCAAGGCTGGATTATGATGTTTCTGGGAAAAAAACTCTTTCGTGGACAAACAACACTACAGTGCCCTCAGTGCGCAGTGGGGATTTAGTCAATCTAGAGATAACCTGCAGATTGTTTCCCCCATCAACCAATCGCTTGGTTGACGATGAGGTGGAATTTCAGTCAATAAAGATTTCCCTTGCTTGACTTACAGCCTTTTAGTTAGAATTCTTAGTGTGTGCTACCTTTTAAATCTCACAGGTACAACACTGCAGTCATAATTCTGAGGAGTTATTTTTTTACAGAAGAATGAAACTGCCATCCAGAGGTGTGTTTTGCTGATTTTCAAAGGTTAGAGGGATATGACTGATAGATTACCTAATGAGGCGTAGGACCCTGGGGGCAGGGCAGCTGCGGAGCTGAACGGTGAGGAGGCGGGGACGGTGGACAGGCGTGACTTGGCGTTGGATGCGGCATTCACATCGATGTCACTACGGGAACGTTGGAGAGAACCCGGTGTAGTGGGCACCCTGGTGCTCACCAGCTTACCTGCAACAGCACAGAGATGATAGATGAGAACATTTGACCTTTCAAGACTTAGACTCATAACTTCTACAGATGTACATTTGGACGACTACATACAAAATGCACATGTGCATATACAGAACATATACTATACATGCATAAATCATGTTTATGATTTATGAATAAACATGTAATGTATATTACATGTTTATTCTCTGAATGTCATTTTTTTGTGTTCCTTATTTTGTCATTATTATTTTGAATGCCACAAAATTTAAAATAAAAGCCTAGTGCCATTTAAACACCCAGTCCCTTTCACTAGCCTGGTGTGGTGACACTTTTGACACATAAAAGTCTGTCCAAATTCGAAGCTCTGGTTACTATGCAATTCATTTTTAGACAAGTTCTTTGAATGTATAAAACCATGTTTTTGGCTACCTGCTGGAGATAGTGTTAGTTAGCTGCTAAGATCACACACATAAAAAACGGTATAAATGTTGTGGTAAAACTTTTGTCCATATGAACACATTACACACATCCTTAACCTGGTAAGATTCTCTATAATTTAATATTCAGCTGGTTTTATTAAAGCCACTGAGCAACAAAGAAGCAATACCAGCTCAGTAAACATGAGATGCAAGAAAAAGGTTTAAATAATCAACTGTATTTGCTGAGCAACAGTTTTGTGTGAAATAGACGCCTGTCCCAATTATAAGCCTATTGTGTTCAGTGATTTAAGCAAATAGTAGCCCAGGCTATTAACTGAAGGTTTACAGGAGTTCTTTATCTGTTTCCTAGCTCTTTAGACCAGTGGTTCTTCACCAGGGGTCCTGTTTTTGTACCACTTAAGACTTTTAATGACTGGAGCTGCATTTGATCACTCCTTTAATTGGCATTCCTATATTTTGATGACTTTTTTTAATGGTTGACTGAACTCACTCCTTTCAGATGACTTTTATTGATACTTTTACTTTTACTGTTGGCAAGGATTGCTTTTAATTAAGTTTGGTTATTAGCGAGTATGATGTCTTATGTGCCTGTTCATTGTAGTTTTTGATTGTTTTGTATCGCCAACTGCAGATCAAATTTGAGGGACAATAAAAGCTCTGATCTGAACTGAACTTGATAGAGTTCTAAAGAATCATTTATTTTCACTATTTAACTCACTAACTCAAATGTGACTGCCATAAAAGTGACTATTCTGACTATGGGTTTCACTTACTCTGTAGTTCAGTCCTCAGCTGTAGTTTATAACTATTGAATTACACTCTTATTCATATTTATAAGTAAAATCTTTTTAGATGGAGGTCTCTGAGGCAAAATATTACCAGATGGGGATTTGTGACTCAATGTCTACCAACTCAGGGCTCTTTGACATTCCCAGTAAAATGTTATTTTATTACATCTCATCTTTACCTCTATGCTATCCCAGGTAGTCAAAATACTCTGGCCCAGCACTGGCCCAAGCACGGGACACCAAAGGAAATACGTCTGGACAGTATGGGCACGAGATTTTGATCATGGGAGCTTTACTCTGCTCTTTTCTGCCTTCTCCCTAATCTTCACCTCACTATTGCCAAACTTTACACAGTGTACTTGAGAAATCTAGGGAGAACCCTCCATCAAGGCATAGAAAGCTATTTAAAAAGTGACTTACTCCTTGTTATGCTCCCTCCAATGACACTCTTCACGGACAGCGGCCGGCTGAAAAGCAGAAGAAGAGTGAGACATTCAATGTTCATCACGTCCCAACCGAAAGAGCATCTGACAACACCAAACAGTCAATATATCTAAGAATGTGTATAAAATCCATGGACTGATTGCATTGGAGAGCACTTCACATAAATATAATAATGATAAATGGTCAGTGTACAGTATATTACCATACAGCTTAACATGTAGCATTAGTGCTGCACATTAGTACCTTCTAACTGCACCATCTCACAGGAACCTTAGCTTCCTGTTAGGCAGAAAAATACTAGCTCACCCCCTCACACACACATACACGCACACACACTGATGACCACTACAGCTGCGGTCCTGATGGATTGAGTATGAGGTCATTAGTCAGCACGCCCCACAGGGAATCTATAAACTGGATAAATGATGCCAATCGATCCAAGAGTGTGTGTGTGTGCATGTGGCTGTGTGTGAGAGCGCTCTGCTGCCCATCTGATAATAATTACCAATGTTTTTACAATCATGTTCAAGAAGACAGATGCATTAGTGGTTTCCTCCAATCAATTACAGCAAACAGATGTGCAAAAGTTTTAAGAATATAGAAAAAAGGTAGAAGGTAGGAGATAGGACAACAAATAGGAGGATATAATAGAGATTTGGGTGGAAAAAGGAGTCATCTGAAGACAAATTGTAGTAAAGGGAATGGGGATGGAGAGAAAACAGGGGACAATGTGAGGGCAGATGGGGGAACATCAGGAGGGCATTATGGTTCTTACTTCAGACTCTCCTGGGAAGACGATGAGGATCGGTCAGATTGCGGTAGAGACACGATGCTGTCAGAGCTCTTTAGGTGGGACTGGAGGGCTTTCTGATAGGTGGACTCCAGCGCCTGGAACAGATGCTCTGCCTCCCGACTATAGTGACCATGGAAACCCCAATAGCACCTACAGGTAAGGACAAGGGAACACAAAAGATGAGATGACCCCAAATCTTGACTAATCTTGACACCTAAGATCAGTGTCATCAATCCAGTATCTGAACAAATGTCCCCCCATCTGTTTTTGTCATAAGATGTAAAGTAATGGCCAGCAGTATGTTTTTGCAGATTTATTATGTCACAGTACAACATGTCATAACTTCATCAATTTATCCTAGCAGATCGTTTTAGAAATGTATTTCTTATGGCCAAAAACATGTTTTATGAGGTCACAGTGACCTTGACCATTGACAACCAGATTCTAATGAGTTCATTCTTGAGTCAAAGTGGACAACTGTGCCAAATTTTCAGAAATTCCCTGATGGCTTTCCTGTGATTTTGCATTCACAAGAATGAGACAAATGCAAAGTCACGGTCACCTTGACCTTTGTATACAAAAATTTAATCAGGTCATGTTTGAAGTCCAAGTGAACGTTTGTGCCAGATTTGCATAAATTCGCTCCAGCGGTTGTTGATACCTTGCATTCACAAGAATGAACCAACAAAATCTAATCAGTTCATAATTGAGTCCAGGTGGACGTTTGTGCCAAATTTTAAGAAATTCCATTAAGACCTTTTTGAGATTTTGAATTCACAAGGATGAGACGGAATGCAAGGTCACCTTGACCTTTGATCACCAAAATTTAGAATGGGACAGACGGACAGATAACCTAAAAACATACTGCATAAGGGATAAAAAATAGTGAATATTTGGTTTCTTGTGAAACAAAAGTCATAGAAAAGTTCAGTAAAATAATAAAACTAAGCCTGCTGGGGTGCAATGACACTTACTTTCTTGCTATGGATCTGGCCTCGGAGTCAGCATCATGTATGCCTTTCTTGATGGTCTCAGTCAGAACAGCCACGTGTCTGGGGTAGTAAGGGAACATGGTGAGGAGGACACAAGCAGTCAAACCCAAGATCACGTCAAAAAGAAACCAGGAAGAAGAACAGAAGACTCCTCAAACTCCTCAAAGTACAGACTCTTCAAACATACACCTCAATCTAAAAAAAAGTCCTTCAGGATATCTCTCTTCTTTCTCTTTTCTGTCTCTTCTACTTTTCTACCTCTGGTGGTCCACAGGCAGTGTGGCCACCCACAGGGGTTTTCACACGCTTTTAAAGTCTCTGCCTTGGTTGCCATGGTTACAATGATGGAGCATGCCTTATCGCTGGGGGTCTTGAAGATGACGGCTCTCCCAGGACTCATCAATTTAATGGGGCCTCATCAGTGGTGCACCCAAGCAAAACTTAGCTAACTCAAATGTTAGCCAACTCAAATGCCATCATGTGAGAGGAGGAAGAGGAAGAGGCTGTTGCTTCACTCTCTGCACTCTACCCCAACCCGCCAAGATGCACACAGATGTTACTCCACTTTATTAGTTCGACACATATTTGTGGTACTCTTGCCAAACTTTTTGGTTGATTTGGAAGAAAACAGATCATTTTCTACTCTGAAGACACAACTTACCTTTCCAGTGTATTAGTGTGCCACTCTTGTAACATGAGGTCTAGGAACTCATAACAGCGTCTGGGAAGGGGACAAGGCAACATCATGAGATTAGAGGGATAACTAACGCAAGAGCTCTATGACCAAAAACACCAACGTAAAAACTACTCACTTTACGTACCAACTATGACAAGTACCCCTTTGAAGGGTTGAACCCTTTGGGTAAATTGACTTGATTTTTTTTCTTTTCTTTTCCTAAGTTTCAAAAGTTACCTCAAATTTAGCAAAAAAGAAAAGAAATATGTAAAAAAAAAAAATTAAATATTAAGTTCCTCTTACCGTCTGACTGCCACTGATTTGGAGGTGCAGTTACTGGTGATGATAGGGATGAGCCGAGGGTAGTGTGTGTGCTAGAAGACAAAAAAAAAAAATAAAATCATCAGGTGTATTTGTATCAGGTGTATGTCCAAATGTAATGTGTCACTATTTCTAGTTACAATTATCTTTTCATTGTCACATAACGATGCTTTTGCAGTTTGGTGGTACATATGACAGCACTGTAAATGTCTCAAGAAGGCTTTAATAGAATAGAAAAGGATAGAATAATAGAAAGCCTTTGTTGTCATTGAATTGTGCAGGATACAGTGAAATTAGGAGTGCCACTCCTAGTTGGTGCATATGAGTAAAAAACACAAAACAAAACAAAGAAACACACTGCATACAATATAAAAAACATTTAGCATCAGCTCAAATGTCTCAGGAAGACTTTAGGCCCTATCTAAACTATAGCTCATGGCCCAGGTGCATTAGGGACGTGTCCAGCCACTTTTGTTCATTAAATGGCGCCTAACCTGGCCACAAAGTAAAGTAGAGGGGCGAAGAGGTTGTTTTCACCCCCTTAATGAATCATACGTGTGCTCTGGGCGTGAAAGCAGCTCTGCTCTGCTATCTGCACATTTTACAGGATGTAAATAATATTCACCTCGTTAACCCATAGGGACTTTTTTGTGCATTTTACACGCTTTTCATTCTTGATTTTTTTTTGATAATTTTGGCTATATTCATGTATATAGCATACATTTTGGTGAGATTATGTATTTTTGTTTGATCTTGGAAATTCCAGCTCAGCTCCAACAGTAAGTCTAAAATACACTGTGGAAACAAAATTGTTACAGTTATTCTGTTAAGTTAAAAAAATGCACCATTGAAACCCATTCAAACTGCAATTTTTGATCCTATAGCCATCAAAGCATAAAAACATGCATTGTATTATTCCTGGGTGTCAATCTGGGCTTTTCCCTTGGAATTTGTCATTTTTACTTTTTTCCATCTAATGACCTCATCTTTACCAAATTTTAAATACATGCTATTTCCACTAAGTGCACTGTCACAATCAATGTTGCTGCTAATGATTGACATATCCCAGGTTGGGATAATTTAAAAAAAAAACCTACTTTGCATGTGAGATATTGAAAATAATTATTTTTTTATGGGTTTTTTTTTGCATCTAAAAACATAGTGGCATCATGACAGAAACCTGGCATTTAAGGGTCAAAATTCTGAAAATTAATGAATATGTTATATTTATGATTAGGACTGATAATGGTTAAAAATATATCAATAAAATTAGAAAATCATATTCATGTAAAATATTTTTTATACCCTGATTTGTGCATTATGTGCGCAGAGCAATATGAGTTTTACACTGCACAAAAAAATAATAATGTATAACAATGAATGTTGCTGCTAATCATTGACATATCCCAGTCTGAGATCAAAAAAAGAATCTACTTTGCATTTAGTATATTGAAAATAATTAATATTTTGTGGGGTTTATTGGGTTTTTTCCATTTAAAAAGAAGTGGCATTATGACAAAAACCTGGCATTTAAAATTAAAATTAATGAATATTTGATCTTTATGATTGGGACTGGTATTGATTAAAAAATTACCTCTATTAAAGTAGAAAATAATATAAATGTGTAATATTTTTCAAAGCTTAATTTGAACAGTGCATGTTGTGTGCAGAGAAATATTTTTGGTCATAATATTAAAGCAGGCCCTAAGGGGTTAATGATTTTTATTTCACCCACCAACAACTTATCTGCACATCCCTGTGTTGATTCTCTTCTTCCTCAAGTCAAGTTAATTTTATTTATAGAGCCCATTATCACAAAACATGGTTTGCCTCAGAGGGTTTACAGTGTACTATATCCCTCTGCCCTTAGACCCTCACATCACCCAGGGAAAAACTCCTGAAAAAGATCCGCTGTAACAGGGGAAAAAAAAGGAAGAAACCTCAGGAAGAGCGGCAGAGGATGAAAATAGCAATACATCACTGTGGGTCAGACCACATGTCATTTTAAGACCTCCACACCCAAGGGTGCACAGATGGACACAAGTACATCTGCCAGTTACACAACACGGGTGCTGGCTGTGAGTATGACAACTGTGTCGGTCTGAAGCTTCCAATAACCGCTTTGCACCGGGCTGATAGATAGATAGACTGTGATGGATGAATGAAAATATCTGCAGGGCGCCTGAGGAACCACAAAAAACTCTCCCCTCTGGATGTCTTACCCTGAGGATGAGGCGGATGGTGGCCACTCCAGACGTGGCCATGACTTTGGCACTGTTGGGCACGAGGTTCAGCAGTGTGGGCATCACGCTCTCCGCTCCATGGTCAAACTTGTTGCCCAGTATTGATGATAAATGTCTGGCAGGGGGAGAATGAGGGAGGGATGTGGTGTTCATGAACATGTGTAACGTCCGTTAACATGGTGATGTGCCATTGTTCTGCAGGTGTGTCAAAAACGCACAGTTCTTCCAAAGACAAGGCTGTAATGTGTGAAAGTTGATTTCACTTTCTGCATTTTAATTATCTGAGCAAATCAAATCTATTTCATTCATAAACATGGGAAGAAGGCAACTAGTGACAAAAGAAAATACCCCAAAATTAGAATTAATAAAAAGTACTAAAAAATGACCTGAAAATTTGTGAAAAATAAATAAATAAATGAATGAATAATAAGAAAAAAAGGAAAATGACCTGGGAAAAATGTGAGTTATAATAATTCTGTGACATAATTTTAATTTAGAATAATGATAATTAGCTAAATGCTTCATTAAATAGTTTTTCAATAGGTTTTTTTCTTTTTTCCCTAAACATTGTTTTCTAGACTTTTTAAAAAATAATTTCCTAAATCCACTAATTTATACCAATTTGTGGAACATTTCTTACCAAGTGGCTCATTGCCTTTTTCTCATGCTTTTGAGAGAAATCACACCAATTTGCTCAGGGCTAAAAGGTTTAAATATTTGTTAAAGGCGCCTGAGAGCAGCACAAGAAAATTGATGTTACTCCATGGGTAATTGCAAAGAGCGAGAAAATGACTTAGGGCAAAAAAAAGAAATCACGCAGAGTTAAACTGCATATGTAAAATTACAGTTGTCTGTCTTTGGAAAGAATACAAAAAAGATAAACTGAGAAAGAGAATGGTTAAAAAAGTCAACAATATATGTAGGTTAACATGGTTTAAGAACTGAAGTAAATTTCAATATGTGCTCTCCCTCAGCTGTTAAATGTTCGTACTGGATTAAAATACAAACTGTGGTGACATTACAGGCGATGATGATAAGATCTATGTAGCTCCCATCTATTCATCAAGCTGCTGCTCTTTGCGTGCATCTCTGCTCCGCTGCACCTCATCAGTGTTGGATTAAAATTTGGATGACGGATGTTTTGGGAGTTTTTGGCATGCTGCTCCTCTCATATCTGAGCACGGCTCATGTTCATTAGCTTAAGTGTGTGTAAAGAATATATTTAAGCATTTCGCTGGCATAGTCTAATCATTTAGAGATTTGAGTTAATGTCACTGCTGCCAATCAAAGCCATTAAGAGTTCGCTGGTGAGGCAACTGATGCTAACCCACTGAAGAATCTTAATGACTCTACGATTACAACACAAACGACCAAAGTTTTCCACCATATTAACCTGTGAATTATGCCTGTGCCTTTATTTTAATCAATCAGTGCTGACATGTAACAGACACACTCAAAATATTCACATACACAAAATATTTGTTTGAAGCCAGGGACACACAACTTGCTTTGCTTGGGTGCCAATTTCAAAAAATGGCAGGAGACCAGGGGACAGTCATAGCAGCCCCATATATGTTTCTAGGACTTTTTTTAAGACATTTTTAAGATTTTCAACATTTCAAGGATTTTAGGACATTTCTAGGACTGTAGGATTTTTCTAGGATTTTTAGGACATTTCTAGGACTTCAGGACATCGAGTCATTGTGCTGTGTCTTTGTTCTGACCTGCTGAGAGACTGCAGATGTGAATTAGCTTTGAACTATAATCTGGTACGATGCATCAAATGGTAACACTTATGTTTTAAACTGTTCATGATCCCTTTTAAATAAAACACCTCTCGTGAAAAACTGCACTGATACAAGTCAGCATAATCAAGATCAGACATTTTTGGGAAACAGAAACATAAGAAAAACATTTTTTCTTTGTTAATGGAGAGGAACCTCTATGGTTTAATTAACGCTAATATTCAGAAATCAAAGAAACAGGACAGGAATGCTGCGTAGAAATGACTCCAAGCATTTCGTGCATAGCAATTATTCACAGCTGTGTAAGTCACAGATTCTATTTAGTCTGAAATTCTTCACCATCCTTTACATAATTTACCATACTGATGCCGGAATGCAATTTTGAAACTTGTTGAGTTCATAGGAATCACAAAAGTAATCTCACTTTATTATTAAAGGATCATATAAGATGTAAAAAAAGCTCCGTTATTTTTGATCACATTATTTGTGGCTACTATAAAGTGGTACTCTTGAGTCCAAAAACCATTTAGAAATGCCAGTGGGACAGTACATCCACAACTTCATCTTACCCCAGTGTGATGCAGGCCTCGCGGACCACCTGTGAGCGCAGGTCTTTAGCTGACAGCTTGAGGGGAGCCTCGAGGAGACGCAGCTGCTGAGGGAAACTCTCGTACTCAGTTGCCCCGGCCAGCATGAGGGAACGGACCTTCTTCAGCTGGAGACAAACAGGCAAAGACAAAATAAAGACATATGTATCAGGTCCTCATCACTGGATTCATGCACTTTCACCCTGTCTCTGTGTGTGTGTGTGTGTGTGTGTGTGTGTGTGTGTGTGTGTGTGTGTGTGTGTGTGTGTGTGTGTGTGTGTGTGTGTGTGTGTGTGTGTGTGTGTGTGTGTGTGTGTGTGTGTGTGTGTGTTAATTTGGTTTCTGAGTCTTACCGCTACCACTCGGTGCTCCCAGTCATGCTTGTCATCAGACAGCACTTCTCTGATCTTAGTCAGCTGATCCTCCAGCTCTCTGTTAGAGTAGATCTGGACACAGAGACACGGGAGAGATCATTTGGTCATCATCCTCAGAATCAACTGTTTTTAAGCACTGCGTTTGCTTTAAAGACTGAGATTAGACAGAGGCCAGCTGGTAATAGTCCACACCATTCACCACGCTCCAAGTCTGTGCAAGAGTAAGCACACGTCTGTGACATGCAATCACCATCATGAATTGACACCCTGAAGAAATCAGAAAATACTGCTGAAGCTGTGGATGCTGTGGCAGAAATAAAGGGATGGTTTGACATGAAGAGAGATGCCATCAAATGTCTTGTTAAGACTCTGATACCTGAGAAAATTGGCTCGATGTTTTTCAAAAACATGGGAGGGCAACAAGCAACTTAACAATAAATGGCCCCCAAAAATTGCAAGAAATTAGTCAAAAAAAAAGGTTACAGAAAAATTACTGAAAATGAGCAAAAGAAAAAGTAGAAGAAAAAGAAAAAAATGTTTTAAAAAAATTTAAAAAGGGGGAGAAAATGACCTTCAAGTAACAAAATTAATAAATATATAATTGAGAGAATGTTAAATATAGTTTTTTAGACATTTCCCCCGTTTTTGATCATATCGAATAATCCTCCCCAGCTAATTGTCAGATCATTTCCATGTCACCTTTTAATAGTTTTTTTTGCAGTTTGTAGGACTGGTTGAAATGGTTTTGAAAGAAATCAAACAAATGTTCTCTGATTTTCAAGGTTTGCGAGATAACTGATGTTCATCCGGGTCTTAAAGGGTGAAAACAAAGCAGCCTTTTGATAGTTATGGAGAAGTTTCTATTTTTTAACAAAAAAAGGAGTCGGGCAGGACCATCTGATGTTCTACAACCCAATGTTTCCTGCCCAGATGGCCTCTGAAATAGTCCTGATAGACCTGCAAAACACAGAAGCTTTTCCTCTTTTTATTGAACTCCTGTAGGGCGTGAACACAGTCTAACTGTTCACACTGGACGAGAAAGCACCTTTTGTTGCGTACCTTCCTCTGTATTTGTCATCTTCCTTCTTTTGCTAGATTTTACACTCTAACAATATCAGACATCACTGTGCTCATCATACCTGCACTGAGGGCACATCTTCAAAGGCTTTGATGAAATCCTCTTCATCAACAGCGCCAGCACCTGCTTCTTTACCTTTGAGAAAAACATGCACATTGAATTATTCTTGAGATTCTACACCTCAGCATTTCTAAGAGTGATCAAAACAGCAGGAAAAGGTTTGATATCTCTTCAGCACACGCAGTCTTAAGACAAGGCATTATCAAATTTACTATTACTAATGTTGAACAGTAAATGTATTGCTGCTAGTGTTGCCCATAGATATTAGATACCAAGTTCTCTGTTTGACATGAGTCGCTAAGGGTGCAATCCGCTAGAAAACAAATACATGTGTTTTGAGAGATTCAGATTTCACTTCAAAATTGACTGTAACTTGATCAATTCTGAACTGATTTTCATGAATTTGTTTCGTTATAAAAAAGTGAACATAACAGTTGTTACCGTACTTAATGTAATATAATGTTTCTGATATGTCATGGAAGTATGAAGTTGAATTAAATGAAGTTGCATTAAATTTTAAGAAGCAGAAAATGTAAACACTGAAGTAAAATGGCCAGTATTCATAATAGTAGTAGTAGTAGTAGTACTAGTAATGACTAGTAATTATAAGTCAGAGCCTGCATGTCTGAGTGTTGTGGCTATGCGGAAGATTACCATTTTGTCATAGAGCTGATTAGATTGCCTCCAATCGCTGAAATTAATTCAAAGTAACTAAAATCATGTTCACTTTCTGATGTTTACAACAAAACACATTTCATGAAAATCAGTTCAGAATGAAGCGACTTGCAGTTGACTTTGTTGTGAAATCCGCATCTCTCAATACACACATATTTGTTTTTTGCTTTTTTAAAAAAAAATTATTTATAACACTAAAACAATACACACAAGTTTCACCATATTACCAACTTATCACAATGGCCAATGAATTATTTATGTTTCTGATATCTGTGGTGTTTCCTCCTCCCTCACCTGAAGCCTTAGCTGAGGTGGCTGAGCTGGGTCGTCTCACAGAGCTCACTACAGTCCTCCTGCCACTGGGAGGCGCTTTGGATGATGAAGAGGAGGAGGACCGGCCTCCGTCCACAGAGTCTTCATCCTCAAAGTTTTTATCTGCAACGACACAGGCAGAAAAAGGGAAGATGTATGATGTAATGGTCAATTTAAACAGTGGAAAATGCTCCTCGATGACTGAGAGATATTTCCCGTAAGGATCAATACATGATTATTTCCTCGTCATTCGGTCAGAGGTGTTCTTCCTAAACGCGTCACCCTCCTCTTCTCATCAGTGTGCCTACAGTAGGCCCTGAGTCATCCCTGCTGTGTGACCTCTGGCTGCCTCTGGGGAAAGAGTGCGACGCAGTCAATCTGTCAGGTCATGTGTATGTATCCATTCAGCCTTTATCATCCATCCATCTGACTTTAATCTGGTTTGGCAGTGCACGATACATGGCCCCCTGTCACCTGCCCAACGTGACCATTCACACGAGGGATTAGCTCCGGGGCAGATATGACGCTCGGTGCCGGGTGGTTTGCTACCAGCTGAGGCACGGCCACCACGAGAATGTTTGTTAGGGTCACCGTCTATTTTTGAGGACATTTGTGATAAATAGCAAACAAATTATGAGTCAATTTATCACAAGGGGTGTGCTCCTGTAGATCAGCTTACTATAAAATACTGTTTAGGAATAAGCTGCGCATAAACATGGCTTCAATCAGTGGAGGCAAGTCACATTTATTCATGTGAGTAAACACCGTAATCAAGCTCATATAGAAAACAAGCCCCGAAATGTGCCTGCTGCGACGAGAAACATGACAACACATGTATCACAGACACCCAGAGAGCACATCAACAAAAGTGGAAGACGGAGACAAAAGGCAACAGGTTGAGAGCGGAAAAGGTGGAGACGTACGTCCAGACACAGCTCAGCAACGACTGAAAGGCGAGACAGACAGAGTAGCAGAAAATCTGTATGAGCAAAAGCCAAGCCAGAGGAGAACAGAGGGAGAAACGGGAGAGATTAAAAAGGCATCATTCTTACGAGCGCAGATTTTCTTGCACACCAGCTTCCTCAGCATGTTTCTGCTGCAGCCTCAAACACGCTCGCTCTTTTTCACCAAGCATCTGTCCACAGGATGTGTGTGTGCGTGTCTGTGTGTGCCTCTGTTGTATGCTGGGCTCTGACAAAGTGCCAGACCAACCACCCCTTAAGCCTTCCTCTCTCAGTTATCTCTCTCTCTGTGTGTGTGTGTGTGTGTGTGTGTGTGTGTGTGTGTATCACAGTGCCATCACTGGTGATGCTGTCAGACTATAGGGACTCTCGCAGTGAAAAGAGGGAGGGGTCTATTGTTGTTGTGAGATCACCTTTTTGTGCTCACAAACACTGATACAACCCTGACAACAATCACAATGACAAAACACAGTGTTGCTACCGTGTTTTAATATCTACAAAAAATCTTAAAGTGAGCTCAATATTTGATCCCTATTAAACCTGAGCAGATTGGTTTGATTTCTTGCAAAAAAAAAGGTTATAAGGAACTTAACAAGACATGGCCCAATAATTACCAAAAAAAAATAGTTAGAAAGTTACAAGAAACTCACCTGGAAAATAAACTACAAAAAGAGAGTAAAAAACAAAAAACAAACAAAACCCTCAAAAATAACCTAGAAAAAAACACTAAAAATGAAGATTTTATGGGGGTTTTCTGTTATGTAATTTTAAATATAAAATAATTACATAGTTATTATTATTATTAGTAGTAGTAGTAGTAGAATAAATAACCATGAAAAAGTGCCGAAAGATAAGAATTTATATCATATATTTACTTATTTTTTATTTTTTACATAATTTTTAATATAACATGATGATAATAATTATTATTGATGTTATTATTCTAAGTAGTATTAGCTGTAGTAGTAGTAGTAGTAGTATAAATGACCCAGAAAAAGAGCTGAAAAAGAAGAATTTATATCATATATTAATTAATATTTCTATTTTTTATATTACATAATATTTAATACAAAATGCTGATTGTGATTTTGAGTATTATTATTATTATTTATGTTATTATTAGTAGTAGTTGAAGTAGTAGCAATAGTAGTAGTACATATGTCTTTTTCAGGATATTTTTCCCTATTTTTTGGATGATTCTTCATAATCCTCCCCTCTTTTTGAAAAGTATTTTTAGGTAATTTTCTTGCCACCTTTTTCTAATTTCTTGTTACTGATGGTACATTTCTTGCCCAGTTTGTCAACTTTGCTCAAGTTTGAAAGGGTCAAATAGCTTGTGAAAGGCGGCTGAACGCAGCACAAGAAAACTGATACTGATCCAGGTTTCAAAGGGTTAATATTCAGATCCTCTGCTAGCTCATCCACAGCTCTGTCCTCTGCTAACTGTTTACTAGCTGTTTTCTGTGATAATGGGCACAGTGTTGATGAAGTCTGTGGTGCATCTTGATGAAAGAGTTTTGGTAAAAAGTAATCAGAACATCATAAAAACAAGAATGCAAAGATTAGAGCAAAGATTGCAAACTCGGGGAACAAGAATGTGTTGGCACAACAAATGCACAGCTTGCCTCACAATTTTCACCAATTAGTGTCAGGCTTCACCAACCCTTTGCCTCAAACTGCTCAACTTCTCCCAGCGGCTCTGTGCAGCACACACGTCTGTGGAAAAGCCATCTGGCCTCATTAACCTACATACTCGTGATTAACCAGCTAACAAGAGCATTTTTTAATTGTTTTTATTTATTTTATTATACAGAGTTCAGGGTTGCCTCTTGGAGCAGAAAACACCAGCTATAAAGGCTAGCCTTGCCATTTATTTTAACCCTTTGAAACCTGGATCAGCAACACTTTTCTTGTGCTGCACTCAGACACCTTCACAAGTATTTAAACCTTCAAAATTTGAGCAAATAAATGTACTTCCTGAGCAACTGCGGCACAAATTGCAAGAAATTCACAGCTTTGATAAATTCGTTTTAAATATATATATCCAAAAACCTTTATTTGTAATTATCATAATTTTATATCTAATTTTTTTTGACTGAGTTCTTATAATTTCCCTTTTTTTAATTTTCTTATTATTATTTTTCCAAATTTTTAGGGGTTTGATTTATTTTTTATTTCTTTTACTTTTTACCATTTTATTGTACATTTTTGGGTCATTTCTTCTTAAGCTGCTCATAAGCCTTTTCCTGTGTTTCTGGAAGAAACCAAGCCAGTTTTCTCAGGTTTTCAAGGGTTAAGGTAAACTATAACATAAAGGAAATTAAATTTAAATTCTCTAAAAAACCCTATGTGAGCTCACTCTGTCTGATCTCCACCTTTCCATCAGAGCTAATATCTTGAGCCCCGTCACAGCGCCCTGATTCACGAAGAAAAGTATCGATTACAGCCGTCAGAGGGCTGTTCTCACCACGCTGACACAAATGTCGAGGTAATTCATCTGTGTGTCAGGGGAGCAATTAGCGCTGCATGCAACATAATATGAGCAACTGAACCTAGACGTACACATACAGGCTTAGGTAAAGGAAAGTCTTTCATTAAAGTAGAACAGTGTGCCGAGGCTGTGACTTTTAATAGTCACTCCTACACTGAGCACACCTTCCTCCAGACGCAGGGCTGTTTGATACAAACACACACACACAGGAAGTACACCGGAAGGACGGCAGAGAAAGGACACACAATATTGCAGTAGGCAACTTCCTGTCAGGGGAAAAGATCCTATGAGGAGCATCAATATTCTTCTTTGTCTACTGTCTCTGTCCATTTTGTTACCTGATGCCTGATGAAGGTCTAATACCGAAACGTCAAAAGAAAAAGTGATATTGCAAGCTAGACGGTGTGCAGGGAGTCCTTTTGCAGAGTATGCGATGCCAGTATACTGTCTAAAATCACACAATGCAGTGACATGATGCCGCCGTTATTTGGTTTTGTGTAAAAATGCAAAGGCGGCATGAAGAAGGGATTTTGTTACGACCCTGTAGCACAATTTTTATGTAAAACAGGCTTGTGTCAAAGTGTCTGAGGATGGATTGTTCCTTTCATTAATGGTAGTAGTTGCTTTTAAAGTCACTGTCTGCCACTTCATTACCTCCACACCATACTATTTTGTTACAGAATTGGTCAGACAAGATGACAAAAGTAACAGACAATCATAAGAAAGAAAGAAAGAAAAGAAGAAGCAATTGGCTTCATATAAAATACATGAATCAATAATAATAATTTTAGGGGAAATATATGTATACAATCTCAAATAACAATTCATTATCTTGAGCGAAAAAACCAAAAAAAAAAGCGCTGAAAGTGCAGTAAGTGTATAATGAGGTCCATTTCAAGAATCAAAGATGTGCTACCGTCTCTGTCCACTAGGTGTCAGGAAACACTGAGAAGTGCAACACACTCCAACACATTGAAGCACTCAAAGTTGCTGAAGCTGCATTGGCATCAGCAGAGTCACCAGTAATCTGTCTCTGGACCACAGGTTTATATAATGGGGAGGATTTTCTCTCCCCTCACTGTACTCTTTAGGGGAGAATAAAAGCCCAGAGGCATGAGGGATTAACAGAAAGTTCAGGAAAGTTAAGTTAATAAGAGGACACACTTAATAACGTGTACTGTGTGTACTGCCAGAGAGGGTTAGACAGAGGAGGGGGCTCACTCACTGCAATCACCCCTCCCCCTTTTAACTTCCAGCTTCTCTGTGCCTGTCTCTATCAACTTATCTCTCTTTGTTATTGTCTCCATATTTCATTTCATCTTGTTCTGTTTTGTCTTGTCTATTTTATTTTATTTTATTTTTATCTATTCATTTTTTTTCAGTCCTCCTGGTTCTCCCTGTAGCTCAGGGGAAGCTGATGTGTTTCCCATCATGCTCTGGGCTTTGTCCATCACGCAGGCCGTGGTTTAGCCTGTGGCCTGTGGGGTTACATAACAGACAGATGACTGGTGAGCGGTTGTTATGTCATAACAAAGATTTCTTGTTTTGCTGACAAAACAGCGAGGCTGCTGGCAGGGCAGAAAATTATCCTTCTCGAAGCAAGTTATGGATTGAAAAAAATATATATCAAACATTTAGCAGTACTTTCAACTGTTTTGTCTCTCATTTGAGTTGCTCCCACATAGACTACACCACATTTTCCACATTCCTCTACCTGTCTGTCAGATATCTACCCAGAAACTGAGCTCCTGCTCTCTTGAACATCACCTTGACAGCCAGGTAGGGGTGGAGCTTACTCTACTGCAACTGCTGGCTGCTGCTGAGGGGTTTTCTACTGTTAGTATCTTATTAAACAAAATCAAATTAATTCAATTATTTTATTTTATTTATTTATTTTAAATTAAATTTTTAAGAAAATTGTTAAATGTTGACGGCTGAAGTAAAATCAGAGATGCGAACATTTTTAAATATTTTATATCTCTATGTAACACTGATATTTGTATCTTTTTTGTTTTGTAATTTTATGTAATCTATGATAATATTAACCATTTTATCTTCTTTTTACTGTAACTGTTATAGTATGCACATTATTGTATATAATCTTAATATCTGTTTTGTTTGTTTGTTTGTTTGTTTGTTTGTTTGTTTGTTTTTTCTTCTTTTTTTAAATTAAACACCTAACTAGGGACAGGAGTTGGAAACTAGCAACAGCTATAATCTCTATATGTGAGTTAAACTATGGAACAGTTTTGATGTAGTGCTAAAGCAATGTCCAGATATAAACCAGTTTAAAATAATGTGTATCAAACAATTTTCACAAGGTACAGGGATGGAGAGGGGGTTTGACAATCACTGGGTGTTTACAGTAGTTACTGTTTATTTATTAGGTTATTTAATATTTATTTTATCTTCCTTTTTTTCTGGAAATAATAATGAAAAATCAGAGATGTTTAAATTTTGAGTATGTATACATGAAGTTAATCTTAGTATAGGTTAAAACAAGGAATTTTTTACTTCTTCTCACTCCTTTTTGAATATGTAAACCAAGTCATTATGTATTTGTCTGTTTCTTATAATACTTTCTCTATTTCCCTTTTTACATGTTTGAAATAAATAAATCAAATCAAAAATTCAAATAAAACATCAGTTACTGCAGCTTGTTTGTAACAGGCAAAAGCCGTAGTATGATCATTTGCAGTGTCCCTATCAAATAAACTATATAAATGAAATAAAGAAATATTATTCACCTCAGTGTAGTAGGAAAAACATTCTGATGACCAGTCAACACATGACATGTGAAACCTTTACTCTATGGTTTCCTCTTTAACTTGTGGTCCCAAAAATTCCCAAAAAGAAAGATATCAGAGGGCAGGCTTTGAATCCTTCCTCTCTGTCAGAAAAAGCCGACTGATCCTCTGAAGTTGACCTTTGGCCTGTTTTGATGAGCACTGCTCTGAAGCCTTAAAGGCTCCGCTCAGTGTGGGCTTGATATTTTCACAGCACGCAGACAGAACAGAGACATATTATTGTAGTCTGGTTTGTTGTGAGGACAATGAGCTGGCTGTCCCACTCACACTCTACAATCCACTGAAGGACAGAGGAACAGCAGCAGAGAATTGACTTGTTGATTTCCCAGTGGCCATGAGGTCCCCGGGCTCTAAAGGGCCGTCCACACCGAGAGCGATAACTATAACTGTAACTATAACTACCACTACAACTATAACTACCAGTATAACTATAACGGTAACTTCTGGCATGACTATAGCTTCTGGTATAACAACAACTATAACTATAACTTCCGGTAACTATAACTACCAGTATAACTATAACTTCTGGTATAACTACAACTATAACTATAACTTTAACTTCCAGTATAACTATAACTATAACTACCAGTATAACTATAACTTCTGGTATAACTACAACTATAACTTTAACTTCCAGTATAACTATAACTATAACTACCAGTATAACTATAACTTCTGGTATAACTACAACTATAACTTTAACTTCCAGTATAACTATAACTATAACTATAACTACCAGTATAACTATAACTTCTGGTATAACTACAACTATAACTTTAACTTCCAGTATAACTATAACTATAACTACCAGTATAACTATAACTTCTGGTATAACTACAACTATAACTTTAACTTCCAGTATAACTATAACTACCAGTATAACTATAACTTCTGGTATAACAACAACTATAACCTTAACTTCCAGTATAACTATAACTATGACTACCAGTATAACTATAACTTCTGATTTAACTACAACTATAACTTTAACTTCCAGTATAACTATAACTATGACTACCAGTATAACTATAACTTCTGGTATAACTACAACTATAACTTTAACTTCCAGTATAACTATAACTATAACTATAACTACCAGTATAACTATAACTTCTGGTATAACTACAACTATAACTTTAACTTCCAGTATAACTATAACTATAACTACCAGTATAACTATAACTTCTGATATAACTACAACTATAACTTTAACTTCCAGTATAACTATAACTATGACTACCAGTATAACTATAAGTTTTAAAAGATTTAAAATTAAAAGTTTTAAAAATCATTCTAATTCAAATAGATGGTGGAGTCCACACTACAACTGTAACGTAATTGTTGAACGATATCCTTTGGATTGCTCTTAGAGCGATTTCATGAATGACAGAAATACTAACAGCCTGTCAGAGTTTTTCTTATTTAATGGCCTAATCCAACATAGATCCTAACATCTAATTTGGACTACAATTTTTTTTTTTTTAAAGGAGGAACTTGGAACCTGAAAAAACTGTGGTGTAACAGAACCAGGTCCAGGCACTCAGGGTGGTTAGAAAAGCATAAAAGACCTCTAATTGATAGGGCTAGAAACATTAAAAACACACCATCCTGAGTGCCTGGACCTGGCTCTTTCACACCACAGTCTTTGCTTATAAGTTCCTCTTTTTTTAAGTATTCCCTTCTATGAGCACAGGTGGTTTGAGGGACACCGGAAGCACTCATGCGTTCTCCTTTTTCTCACATGTATGTTTTTATGTTGCAGATGTATGAAGCTGTGGACTATTTTACTGTTTGGTTTTCTTTTTGTTTTTATTCCTGTGAATTCAGTCATCATAAATTGATTCATCTCCCTGACTATAGCAGATTCTGGCCAGTAGATGGTGATGCTGACCGCCATCAGGAGTTGATGAAAGAAAGAAATCCCTAGTGTTGATTTGAAAACATCACCTTAATAAAATGATTTATAGACTAACAAATTTTCCCCTAGGCTGTAGGTTTATGCAACCACTGCCGGGGCAGCCAGCCCCATAGGTTCACGCTGCCAAATAAACGAATCCAATCCACAGGAAAAGCCACAAGATCAATCCAAACGCATACACTTTTGGTCCCAACATTTTACTCATTGGCACTGCACTCTGAACAGTAGCACATACCTCAGTGACAAAACGTTTGAAAAAATTAATTAATAAAAACACAAGAGACACAGCGCCAGGTAATGAGTCACCGACAGGGCAATAATTTGTCCTGCAATGATTTTGAATTTAGATCCAAATCCTCTGAATTTTAAGTGCTCATTTTGGGCGTCATCAGTACATCTACAAATTAAAGTTTCAGGAGTGCTTTCAATATCGGCTTCTTAACTGCACCTCATCTCTGTCATTTAGGATTCAGGAACAACCTTTAACACAGTACAATCACTCAATCTCGGCTGTTATCGGCTATAGGCTTTCTGGCACTGATTGGGTCTCTGAAGTTGGCTTTGTCTTCACTGATGTCCTCTTTTACCACCGCCACAATGTCCGCAAACTGATGTGGATTCATGGTTGAAACTCTCATAATAGAGTGGTTTATTCTCCTAAATCCTGTTGTCTTTGACAAATTTGATGAAATTTCATCAACATTCATTTTTGTGGAGTATGTAGCGCATGCTCTGTGCCGCTTTTTACGGAACGTTATTGTTCATCAGTGTGGATGTTCACTTGTTATGGTTAAAGGTATAGTGCTCGGTGTTGACAGCCCTTCATTCAGCGCAACTAACTGCAAATTTTGAGTCCAGGTTGCCTACTGACTGATTTTAAAGCAAATTATGAATGCTGGAATCTTTCATAAAATAAAAAAAGATGTAGTCAGCCTTGAAGCAGCTTAGCGCCTCTACTGCCAACATTCAGGATTTTCGGCTCAGCTAAAAGCTTATATCTGTGCTCTTTATTTTGGGTGTGTTGTGTAAAGATTTGCTGAGGAAACTGAGCTGTATTTCCACCATAACATGAAATATGTTTACTGCAAAACAAAACAGCATCGTACTTTCCTCAGTCGATGTGAGGGTCTACGGACAGAGGGATGCGTTATGCTGTAAAGAGTATGCTCTGAGGCAAATTGTGATTTGAGATAATGGGCTTTAGAAATAAAATTGACTTGACTTGACATGGCCCAAAAATTTGCCCAGAAATTATTTCAGAGGTTCTAGAAAATTACCTGAAAATAAGCAAAAGAAAAAAAAAACAAACAGAAAAAGGTCATTTTCTTGTCACCTTTTCATAATTTTCTTGCACAATATGGGACATTTCTTGCCAAGATGCTCATATCCCATGTGTTCAAATGAAATCATACCACCACACAGAAGTGATGTCAATACAGATTTCACACAAACTAAAAATAGAGAGGATCAGCATCAGCCAGGAGTCTCACATTCATCTCTTCCTACACTGCATCGCTTCGGAGAGAGATGGCCAGGTTGCAAACACGAGACAGATTCAAATGTCGAGACACAACACCAGAGGAATGTTGACACACAAGAAAAAAGGCACAGACTTGTGAAGAGACGACAGGTTAACAGGAGACAAGGTGAAAAGTTCACTGCGTTAGTTAAATACTACTGTTCTACAAAATGTCTTAAATACAACAACATCCATTAATGAGTATTTAGGTCCTTGTTTTGTAAAAAAAGTCTTGGAACTAGCACCTGCCACTATAGATTAATAGAACACTTGCACAATGTTAATCAACCCTTTGAAACTTGAGCATGGCTTGATGTCTTTCAAAAACATGAGAAGACGGTATTGAGAAAAATAAGACAAAAAATGAGCCAAAATGATTAAATGAGATTAGTTAAAAAAAAAAGAAAATTATTATAATAGTAATAATAATAATAATAAATAATAACAACAATAATAATAATAATACTAATAATAATACTAATACTACTACTACTACTACTACTACTACTACTAATAATAATAATAATAATAATGTTTTTTAAAGGAAATGACCCAAAAATTATCAAAAAATTAGTAAAAACAAAATATCTGAAAATTAGTAAAAGAAGATTTTTTTTTTTAAAGGAAATGCAAATAAGTTCTAAAGAAAGAAAAAAGTTTTGGGCGGAGTTAAAGTAAGAAAATAACTGGGCAAAAGTGCTTACATTTTTTTTGAATAATTTTGTAATGTAATATTAATTATTTTATTATGATCATTATAAATATATAGTCATCAACATTTTTCCCAAGCTTTTCTTCTTTTTTCCCCAAGACATTTCCCCCTTGCTTAAAAAAAAACAAACTACAGATTTCTTCTGATTTGTGGGATGTTTCTTGCCAAGTTGCTCATTGACTCTTTTCCCATGTTGTTAAAAGAAATCGCACCAATTTGCTCACAGTTCAGAGGTTTAAATGCTTGTCAAAGGGGTCTGAAAGTGGCACAAGAAACATTATGTCGATTAAAGTTTCAAAGCGTTAACTCTCTTTCTCTTTTCTCTCCCTTAATGCTATTATGGTGAAAGATTTGCACTAAATTCAGACAGAACTGCAAAAAAAGAGAGTTTTTGTGCAAATACAAATGTGCACTTAAGCCTGCTCACCCCAGCTCTCAGTTACTGAGGCCGCTTCTTTGTGGCAACTTGCACAGATATTCAGTACTGTTGGCATGGATAACCCTTGTCTGTGTCATGGCAGAGGGGCCACAGCTACAGCGGGCCCTCATTGTGCCCCTCAAAGACCCCCTTTAATCCTCAGAGTCACTACAGAGGCTGCGTGCCCATTTCACTTGGCAGAGAGCATCAAGAAGACAATCACATCATTCAGTGCGCTGCTCACAGTTCATTCTCTTCTCCTGTCTCTCTCACACCCCCACCCCCAAACACACACACACACACTCACACACAGTGTTTTCTCTCTTATTTCTACTGTCTCTTGCAACTGTGTACCGACTATTAACCGACTATTAATAATTAGCAAGCTGCATCTCCTGATCTTCCACAAGACTCTCAGAGACACCTTACACATAACAGATCCTGCCATTATGTGGGACTTCAGTACAGTGTTTGCCTTAGGTCAGGGGTGTACAAACTTCTTATGAATTCTGGACAGATTAGATAAAAATACTTGAGGCTTGTTGCTTCTTGCATCATATGAGTTACTAAAAAAAGAAAAAACGCACATACAAATGCGAAAAACACAACCGTTTCATCTTTAAGTATTCAACTTTGCACCACTCCTGAGAGCAGCATCCATCACTGTCGAATTTATGGGGGTTTTTTTTGCTGTTGCCATGTGCCAAATTTAAGGGAAAAAATCATGAACCAACATCTTTATTTCTTCAGCTCCAAAGATGTAGCAGGATCAAGGATAAATGTAATTACATTTTTTTAAACTTTGATTAAAAAATGACTAATAAATCCACCTTCTACCATCTTCCACTTTCTATTTAGGGCTGGGAACAATTTTAACCAAATATTAATTGTAAAATAAAACATGGCTTTTTTGGTGACATAAATGCAAGTGGCCATTTGATAATTTAAAAAAAGTCAGATTTTTGTCATTTATTTTTCGAGATATTACAAGGTAAAGAAAAAAGAGAAGAAAATCTATTCATAAAATCACGTTTTTGCATTTTCAAGACCTTTGAAAGATTGATTTAGGACACTTTAATATCAGTTAAGGCCTTATTTTTAGATAAAGGCTTTTTTGAAGATCTGCAGGAACCCTGATATAGTATATTCTGGTGGGGGAGGGGCTAAAACTAATCATTCATAGTACCACCTATTGCCACATCAGATTCCATTCTCCCATTTAACAATTTAAGTTTTTCAAACATTTATCAGTTACTAAAAAATCCAAATGAACTTCTCTTCACATCAGCATAAACCTGTTCCACTGTACACCATTTATTTAAAAAGAAAGTATGAAACGTTTAACGCTGGTTCGACTGGTACTCACATCATTTCCTTCCTTCAAAACATTTTCATTAACACAAAGAGCAGTGAGGGCAACACAACGTCACCACTCTGTTTGAACTAAATATTCTCTGGTGTGTTCTGCTAAAAACAAAAACACAGAATCCAATACAGAATAACAATACAGTGTAATTTTTGTCCAAAAACTTCACCCTGAACCTTTTGAAACTTAAGCAAATTGGCCTGGTAACAAGGCAATGAGCAACTTAACAAAAAAATGACCAAAAAAATTGCAAGAAATTAGTAAAATGTTACACGAAAATTACCTATTAAAATAAAAAAAACAGTGAATGACAGAAAAAAAGTACAAAAATAAAAAAATAAATAAATATGAATAATAAGAACTTCTTTTTGTTGCCAAATTTTAAATATACTGTATTGTTATTTGATAATTTTCAAATTATTATACCATCTCTCTCTTTTTTTAGCTAAGGTTTTAGCCAAGTTAATTTTCTCGTCACCTTTTGCATTTTTTTTTTTTTTTTGCAATTTGACAGACGTTTCACGCCGAGTTGCTGATTGCCTTTTTCCCCATGTTTTTGAAAAATTCAAACCAATGTCATTTGTAAATTTCAAAGGTTTAAATACTAGTGAAAGGCATGTGAACGCAGCACAAGAAAAGTGATGTCGATACAGGTTTCAAAGTCTACTATTTGATGGTATATGTACATATCTTATAGACTCTAAGATATGTACATATACCATTCCTCTATAATATAGACGGAGCAAACAAATACATATTTAAGCCTTCATTTTCCAGAGTATTAAGTATAAAACTCACCATATTACATAATATAGAAAAGGTCTTTCTTTACAGCCTCCTCCACATGCTGCTACAGCCAATACCAGCAGTCACACACACCTACACACAATCCATACACACATAGGAAAACACGTTAAGCTCTTTGCAAAGCAGTGCATTCACTGTGTGTGTGTGTGTGTGTGTGTGAGAGAGAGAGAGAGCGAGAGAGAGAGAGAGATGATCAAAGGGCTTCCTCAGAATGAGAATTCAGCCCCCAATGATGTTAACTCTTTCCTACATGGTGCAGGATATAATACTACACACACGCAGACACACACTTGCATGCACACACAGCACTCATGCACCCACCACAGGCACAGAGGCACTCATGTCATCCCAAATCCATGAGAGTAGCAGCCCTGAGAGCCAATCGAAGACCTGTTATTTCTTCTTTAATGGATAGATCCCAGTAGGCCATCACTTACACGTGGTTAAATATGTTATCATCTGTATCCCCTGCATTTAGTGCAGTGGTAGGAGGGGCGTGCCACTTGAGACAAAATCCAGTTAGTACCAAAACAAGATAAAATCACTATCAAGTTATTTTATCAGTGACATGATGGGGCTGAAGGTGCAAATGTGCTCTGCTCATTACAGTGGGAAAAAGACAGACTTACAGTGTCCACTACGTTCATGTAACAGCAAAGCACTAAATCTGAGGACACTGAAGGCAGCTCATGCACACACTGAAATACACACAAAGCCTCGGGGATTAAGCCAATTACAAAGGCGCTGTGTGATTGTGTTGAAGAAACTGAAAAGCCATCGGCTGATTCTCCCATTTTCATGGTTTCCCGTTTTAAGACTGTCCTCTCTGTGCTTAAAAATACCGCCTCTATTTGAAGCTGCAGTTTGCATTATGCATTGATCTGCTATAAATGGTCCCATACAGAACCAGACAGAGCTGTAGAAATTCTGACAATGCTGACATGTCCACTTAAAGAAGAAGACGGTTACAGAAATCAGTTATTTAAGAGCAACAGCTAAATTTGGCCGAGCAATCTCAATTAGTAGTTGCAAATTAAAATATTCTATCTAAATGTATTACTGTATCAGAATCATGGCTATTTGTTGTTGCACTGCAACTAAAACAAGTCTATTAGTTAAGAACTAGCTAAAATTTGTATAATCAATTTATTGTCATTTGACAACATCACCATTGGGCTCTGGGAACTTGTCATAAGGCTTTTTCAAAATTTACTTACATTTTACAGATCAAACAATTACTTGAGACAATTATCAGTCAATGAAAATACTTACATGATACTGATAATGAGAATATTTGTAAGTTGAGGCACTAATTTCTAAACACTTTTTTCCAAATTAGCTGTGGTTCTTGAACCTCTTTTTTTGTTGTTTTTGGTTGTTCAATGTGTGTTTCATTCTGAGCCGCCTCTCTAAATTCGGAAGATTTTGCAGATGTGTGAAAAGCAACACAGGTGGAACGCTTCATAAGTTATTTTATTCCTCAGCAGCAGTTTATCAAGTTTGACTCATGGAGTGAATAACTTTTAGACTTTAGACTAGACAGAGTGAACAAAGTTTCATTTACAATGCAACTAATGTTTTGCTGCTCCATCTGTGCCCAGAGTGCACTCTGCACACCAAGACTGCAGTGCTATAATAACCGAATGGTAAATATATTCCAGTAGAGCTCCTAATGAAATGTCCAGCTCTAAAAATAGAGAATCTATTTGTGGCAGCAAATGTTTTAATTGTGGCTGGCTGCCACATGTAAGTGAATGTGTTGGAAACCCTGGTAAACAAGTATTTCTGACTCAACCTCTTCATTGTTGCCTTTCCCATCCTCTCTTTTTTTTAAACCTGTAGAATATGACAAGTCCACTAATGTTGTCACTATTCGCACTTCAGGTCAAGGAAAAGCAGCTATTTTTTTGGATTCCAGCAGAGAACAAACTTTTCTGTTTCTAAACCAGTTCATTTTTGGTCAAAATGCTCTGAACAGTTCAAAATTAGGTGTGCTAATCAGAAGGGAACTGGATCTATGTTGGTGGAAAAGAGGCAAAAGAGTGGTACGACAAAACAACACAGTATCATATCATTTATCAGCCCTGACACAGCTCCTTAATACTCAGACATGAATTTGTCTGTTTCAGATTCCACACACATTATTGTTGTGCACAGAAGAAATGTCTGCTACTCATACCAACATAAACAAGTAATCTAATAAACACCCTCATGAGCATTCTACATCAATCAACCTAATGAAGTACTTGAGAGGTAGAGACTGAGATCGGAGCACTTTTGGGGGGTTTAGCTGTACCGTATTATTCTAAGAGGCTTATATATTGAGAGCAATTCACTTTGAGAGTAATCTCAGCATGCTGCATGCATTCAATTTCTGAGATTCTTATAAGAGATGCAAAACCTGGTGTTTTATTTAAATGAGTCCAGGTAGAAAATATATTTGACATTTTCTGCAAATATTCCCACTTCTGTAACGATATTGGAGGTGACCTGTACCACAAGTTCAAAACGTGCTAACGAGACAAGTTATGTCTCCTATCAGCTAGTCGCTATTGGACCTTCTTCTGGTTGGCCTAATACCTCACATACCAAACAAGCAGCAAACAGGTTGCATGTTGAACAGTGGCAACATGGATAACTTTTCGGCACGGTATATTTCGTACGACCTTTACACATTCCTTGGTACCTTCATCTTGTTTTTTTTTCTTCTTCTGTTTTTTCCATCTTTCTTCCATGAATTTCTGCTATTCAACTTCCGGGTCAAAGCCCAGCACAGGGACTACAGAGCATGCGCAGAACACCTTGTTTTGATCAAGGTGTAGTACATTGAACCCCAACTGAATTATCTAGGTGTGTTAGTCCGACTAGAGAAATCTGACAGTCAGACTAACGTGTTTGCATGTATTTTAAAAGTCCAGTTTTAGTCAGACTGACATAATAATTTGACTTTGTCTAACATCATGTAAACGTACTGATTGACAGCAACTCTCTCAGCCCTCATCATGTTCGCCAGTACTGAACCAAGATGAAACAAGTGTTAGGATTCTTCCGGCGAGTTGTCACTCAAGACACTAAGAGGTGACTGGATGCAAGATTGTTTTCACAGTAGAGATTAGCAAGAGGCTAAATGTAAAATTACAGTCCTGCGCTTGAACGACTGCTGCGGCAAAACAACAACCAGCGTTCACTGAATTTACACAGGAGAGACACAACCTTCTAAGGTGTTTCCTTCTTTACAAACAAACAGCTTTATTACGTAACAAGACTGAGTCAAAATACAGTAAGAAATTACATAAGAGACTTAAAACTGATATTTTCTCCTGATCGAGAAGTCCTCTGTCAACCCTCCACAAACAAACACACAGCCACTCCAGAGATGGATAATCTCTGTGGGATTCAGATCTGTATTATGCATGTGTGTGACCTTAGCGAAGAGAAAACTCTATTTCTAGTCTTACCTTCTCCAGCTGTCATGGTGCAAAGCCGCACTGAAGCTGGACAGGAATGTAGCTACACAGCTGACAGCTCCGCTCGCTCTCTCCCACTCTCTTTAGTCTGTCCTATATCTCTTGCCCACTGTTTACCTCTCAGTGGTGCAAGAGGAATGGCTGCTTTGTTTTGCTCTCATCCGTCCCTCCCTCTCTTCCATCTCTCCCTCTACAATCTCTCTGCTCTCTCCTTCCTGTCTCTCTCCTCCCCCTTCCTCTCCCTGCTTGCCTGTGACAGCACTACAGCACAGCCGTCCCCTCCGCCTTCATCTATCTCTCACAAAAACATGTGTGCATATATCACAAGACAAGAGAGAATTTCAGAACTTTGTGTCCTTTTCGATTTTAGCTCAACATTTATAATTTGCAAATCCTCCTCTCTCCTCTGGCTCCCTGTAAAATCCAGGATTGAATTTAAAATCCTCCTCCTTACTTACAAAGCAAATGGTCATGTTCCATCCTATCTGTCGCAGCTCATAGTTCCAACCCTCAAGATCACTGCGCTCTGAAAATGCAGGATTACTTGTGGTTCCCAAAGTTTCCAAAAGGAGGACAGGAACCAGAGCCTTCAGCTACCATGCTCCTCTCTTATGGAACCATCTTCCAGTTTCAGTCAGGGAGGCAGACACCGTTTCCACTTCTAAGGGAAGACTTAAGACCTTCCTCTTTGATTAAAGTTTATAATTAAGGCTGGCTCAGGTTGCCTGGACCAGCCCATTAGGCTGACGTAGGTTTAACCTGCCGGGGGACTTCCCATTATACGCTGAGCTCCTTTTCCTTCTCTCAATGCCGCCATCAGAAAATCATGCACGTCTGTTTACTGCATTGCCATTTGCAAGCTTAGCTTAGCCTCAGTAGTTTAGCTTAGCCTTCCATCTGTGATAGCCATGTGGGACTGTCACTACCTAGGTCTCGCAATAACGAAGCCTGGGTCTCTTGAACTGGACTATGCTAATCCCATTGCCTCTCTGGAGCATTCCTGCTCCCTTGTTTCCTAGTTTTCCTGGATCCTGGCAGCAACACTGGCTGTGCCTGATTGTGGTGATAGCTGTGCTGATGCTGCGACCCTGCCTTTGCTGTGGCTGTACTGATACTGTGCCCCCCGCTCGCCCTGATCGTGGTTCCCCCCCGTTCTCTTTCCTTTTTGCCACAATTGTATTTCCTTTGTTATTTACGACATCTATTGCACGTCTGTCCGTCCTGGAAGAGGGATCTCTTAAAATCCTCTGCCGCTCTTCCTGAGGTTTCTTCCTTTTTTTTCCGTTACAGGGGTTCTTTTTGGGGAGTTTTTCCTTGGGTGATGTGAGGGTCTCAGGGCAGAGGGAAGTCGTACACTGTAAAGCCCTCTGAGGCAAACCATGTTTTGTGATAATGGGCTCTATAAATAAAATTGACTTGACTTGAATTGACTCTGTGCACAGAGTTGATCTTGGAGCTGTTTGACAGCTCAGCATCTTCTCTGTCCATATTCACACCAGACATTCTTCTCAGCTCTGAAACAAATGGTTTTAAATTAAAGTGAATCGTCATCCACAAAGTCCATTTCAGTGCAGCCGTGAAACACAGAAGTGGAGCCAAGCAGCTGATCGTGATGAATATGAGGCTTGACTATTTAATAACTTCTAAAATGACTCATGTTTGCATATTCCTTTTAACTTCCCAAATGTACCATCAGCAACTCTGCTCACAGTTGACTTAGAGGGACTCATTACAAATCATGTTCAGCTGTAGAATTTTTTCTTGAAACGGAATAAGATGGTCAACTAATAACTCGAACACTGTTAAACAATATTTGAATCGTCAATATCTTGAATTAAAGCAGATTATCAATCAATGGACTCCACCAAGAGGCAGATTGTTGGATTATGTGAAAAGACACAGAAAGACACTAAACTGATGCCTCATTCACTGCACAAAAAACCTGCTAACACCCGCTAATATCTAGCTTTTTAATGCAATGTGTGTGCGTGCGTGTGTGCGTGCGTGCCTGTGTTTGGTATGATTCATTAAGTCGTCGTGGCAGGTGAACTGAACATGTGAAATGTTGTGGAGTGGTAGCTGGAAGGTGATGCTGCAGACTGTTGTGAACTGCTGAGCCCTGTCTGACTGTATTCTCCTTGCCTCAGCTGTTGTCTCTGTAAATGTAGATGTGGTCAGCGGGACAGTCAGCAGAAAGAATGTCGAAGTCATTGCACCTACACAGAGGTCACAACTCTACAAACAAACAATACACTCATACTAATACATCTGCCCCTTTACTGCGATGTGTCTCATTTGTGTCATGTCCATACTGATATATTGATACAGTTAAGAGGGACGCCTCTGGGAGACTGTTTTGGTCTTTGGCTCCACAGATGGACATCTCAAAGCTCCGGTGGTCGCTCACCTCCTTTGGAGAAATCTCAACACCTTTGTCTGTCTCGCCCTTTAGCAACCCCCCCTATTCTTCCACACACAGACACATGTCATGGAAAAGAAGCTGACACACCCAAAGAAAACATGAGTGATGCTAAAGGAGAGAAACAGCCGGCTGAAAGACACCGGGTAGGTTTCCATTAATCCTGAAAATTGTGCAAAATGAAATTGTAAATATAAAATAAGCCTAACGGGAATATGTCAATTTTGAAAAAAAGTTTTTACGCTTGCATGAGGTGGTATTTCAGGCAAATTCGAAAAAGCCATATTTCACAAAACTGAATGGAAACACTTATTTTTTGCTTTTCTAGGTCACATGATGCTATGACTATGTGCTTGTCAGTAGGAACTGGCTCCCTCATGATGCAGCAGGAGCTACAAGAGTTGTTACTGCATTGCATAACTCTTCAAAGCGGATCATCCTGAAGTTTTGCAGAAATCCCTCATACGCTCCCACTTCTAAAGGGCTCGCTTTTCCATTTTTACTCGCATAACACACCTACTTCGCCTTGGATTGGAAATAATGACAGCTGGTGCGGTGGTTGCAATAGAAATAAAGCTGCTAATGTTTTGAATATCCGTCACCATGCTTCTTGGAAAATTATCGCCAGAGCAGAAGTCACAGAACATCGCTCAGTTGAAAAAAAGTCATCTCACAATTGTGTTATATTGATATTTCAAAAATATCGGTTTGGTTTTGCACAAATCTGTAATGGAAACCAGCGTAGTGACAATGTGATAATGAAGAAAGCCTGAATGAAAAAGTCTGCTTCTTCACTCATCATAAAAAAGCTCAAGAGGGAGACATTTCTTACATTTTCTTCCCCTGCACCACAAAACAAACAACCACTGAGCTGCTTCAGATCAACAGACTGTCCTCAGTTCATGCCACATTACACTGAGACTACAACAGCACTATGTCACAGTGCATCTGCCCATCCTCTTTTCCATTCCCCACTGTGCTGGGTGTCAGTGGGGAGGAAAGCAACAAAAACAATGAGGTAAGCAACAAGAGAACATTCCACATTTTGCAAGCTGAAGACAATTTCTGAATGACTTGAGATAAACTGTAATACATGATTAAAAAACTGCATTAATTAATTTATTTATTCTATTTTATAATTTTTATTTTTGTTTATTTAATTCTTTTTTTTCCAGAGGGATGTGGTATGCTGTAAAGACCTCTGAGACAAAATGATATTTGTGATAATAAGCTTTATAAATGAAACTGAATTAAACTGAAGTGAAGTGAAGTGAAGTGAACTGAACTGAACTGAACTGTATTAAATTGACGCATATGGAACGGTCAAATAGCCACCTGAATACCACAATAAAAAATAAGCAACAGTGAGCTTAAATAATGGCACACAGGAGGAGCACTCACCTGAGCCAGAGGATGAGATCATGTTCCCGGATCTTTGGACTTCATCAAATTTGCTGAAGATTACATTCAACCTATAAAAGAAAAAATACGCAAACAGGTGGTGATAAATATGTAAAGAGTATACAAAATGAAAGTGTTAGCAGATTGCAAATGAAAGTGTCAGATTGTCAGCTGTGAAAAGGACACTGGGCCACACCATCCATCACTTCCCGAGGTGAGAAGCTCTCCCTCTGCTCTGTGTGGCAGCAGGGACCGCCAGGACCAAAATAGATGGCGTCCAGAACTGCCACACACATGGCAAACTGGCACTTAGGCCAGAGAGAGAGAGAGGCTGTTGTCCAGTGTAAAACAGGACGAAGAGGACAAAACACTAACAGAGACAGTCTCTGCATGTTGGCTGACATGATATAAATAAAGAAATACAGCTTGTTTAAATCTGAGCTATGAAATTCTGGCACCCTGTTCAAAGGGCTTGGTCAGGAGGGGTTACAAGACATATGACTGTAAATCTGATTTAGTGGCTGAAAAATTCTGCTGCAATGTTCTGTCACGAGCTTATATTAAATATATCCAACACATGGTATGAAAAATGGCAGAGTAACTTCTGCCTTCTGAAGGGTGTGACACATCAGACACCTCGTGCTCAGGGGAAAAAGTAAGATGAGTTTTAACAGGGATATAAATAATCCCAATCGAGGTTGTCTGGAATCATCTGGATTATATGGAAGGTGAAAGAGATTTCTCTTTATGAGCTTCTCTTTGAAACTGGCTGAGGAGCTGCCGAGCTCAGGTGATCACATACACCAGCTCATATTTCTTGAAAATGTCATCAATCATGCACTTCGCCCAATTCAGATTTTTTTTCTAGATCCCATTTTCAATGGAGCTATTCACATTATCGTTTAAAATAAAGCCAATATCAAACTCCAATGTGAACTGGGCGTATCCCTGATATGGCCCGCATGCCCTCAAGAACAACAAGATGTCACAAAACGGACAATTCTTAATGCCCACATGTAATTTTAGGCGGGAGGACAGACAAAGTTTTCATCATTTTATAGGAGGATGTCGATCTAGAGTGATGTAAAATTCACACTGAATTCCAATACATACAAAAAAATGCACATACCGTAAAAAAAAATTGTTTCTAAAAGAAAAGTATGTAAATTAGTAAAATAAAAAGTAAAATAAATAAAAATGGGAAAATGAAAAGGAAATGACCCTGAATAAATCTGTAACATCATTTTAAAAATATTATTCTAGTAATCACAAAAATAGTTTTCCCTAGCTTTTTCCTTTTTTTCTTGACACATTTCCTTAGCTTTAAAACAAAATAATAATAATTTTCCAAATTTATATATTTCTTGCAATTTGTGGAACATTTTTTACTAAGATGCCCACTGTCTTTTTCCCATGTTTTTGAAAGAAATCGCACTAATTTTTCAAAAGTTTCAATACTTGTGAAAGGTGTCTGAAAGCATAAGGACAATGACGTCATCCAAGTTTCAAGGGTTAAAAAAATAAATTGATTTAGTACAAAGGAGACAAACAACTGTCTGATCTTTCAGTGAGAGACTGAAGTCTTCTTTGCTGCAGGGCTCTGTATTGGCAAGAATCTGCAAACCACAACACAGGATTTGTTGCAATACTGTCAGCAAGGCGATATATTGTGGTATTTTTTATTTTTATGCTAATTTTAAAGGACAGCTGCCATAAGGAACACTCTACCATATGCAAAAAATTCAAAACAAAAAAGCTGACTTTTTAATGCAATCAGAACATTAGGATCTGTATTTATCATAGCCTCTGTGACATGCTAGGATTATGTTGTTAGGTTGGAATAGCAGAGTCATGCCTGAAGACAGATTACAGCACTGCTATCAACATGTGTGAACTATTAAACCTTTGAAACATGGATTGACATCACTTTTCTTGGGCTGCCTTCAGATGCCTTTCACAAGTATTTAAACCTTTGAACCCTGAGCAAATTGGTTAGCTTTCTTTTGAAAACAAAGGAAAAAAAGGGCAATGAGCAACTTCACGAGAAATGTGCAAATTGCAAGTAAATTGTTAGATTTGGAACATTATTTTAAAATTTTTAAAAAAAGCTAGAAAAAAAGTTACTTAGTTAGTTAGAAAAAAACTACATTTGAATACATTTTAAATTATTTTACAGAATTATGAAATTACTATTACCTTTAAGACCTTTTTTTTCAAAGTCATTTATTTGTTTATTTATGTAATACTTTTTTGTTTGTCTTTTTTCATATTTTCAGGAAATTTTGCTGCTATTTTTACTTTTTGTTTTTAGATAATTTTTGGATAATTTTTTATCAAGTTGCTCATTGCCTTTTTCCCATGTTTTTGAAAGAAATAAAGCCAATTAGCTCCTGTTTTTAAGAAAATTGCATTGATTCTCAAATCATTCTTAAATGCACCTTAATGTACCAAATGTATGTATATTATTATTGCAACAGTCCAAAACAATGACGATTCCTCTCCATAATAACCTCAAAGGTACTCAAAGTCATGTCCAAAAAATCTGATGAAAGAGAAACTTGAGCATATTTCTGTGGAGGGACTGTGATGGCTCGCTGGAGGTTATGTATGATGAGGGCACACACATGAACAGGAGCTGCCTGGCTGCTTTTGTTCTCATCACCTCATATATATATATATATATATATATATATATGTATATATATATATATATATATATATATATATATATATATATGTGGGTGATGAAAAAAAAATGTTAAGTGATCTGACTTTATTAACCAATGTGTGGGGCGACATATAGTGTATTTTGAACAAAAAGCAGAGGGTCATTTGGCCCCTGAGCCAGACTTTGGACACACCTGGGGTAGAGCATGCGAAATCAGAAAGGAAGAAACAACAGAAAGCATGGAAGGAGGAGGGAGTCGTACCGTGACTGTGGCAGGCCTTTTTTGCTGAGATCCATCCTCACCCGCTCTCCCACATGTCTGTAAATCTCCACCAGGCAGCTCATGGCTCCATCACGCACCTGAGGAGCACAAAACATGAAATCACACACTACTTATGTAGGATAACAATATGTAGGACGTTTAGCGGAACTCATTTGTTCCTGAACTACTTCATGCTGCCACCAGAGAAGGTAACATGTATAAAGTGTAGCATGCCGCCTCTTTAGTTTCTGAACAGGAAATCCTGCTCTCATCTTATCCACCAATAAGAAAATCATCCTTACAAGTCACGCAGGATTTACTTAAGCCTTAGGGATGATTTTTTTCAAAAACATGTTATAAAAAACTAACAAGAAATGACGAAAAACTGGAAAAAGCTGACTAAAATTTAGGCAAACAAGAAAACTACCTGAAAATTAGCACAAACAAAAAAAAACTTTTTTTATAAAATGAAATAACCTGAAAAGATGAAAAAAATTCTGTAACATAATTTCAAATGTATATTTTTTTTTAAATTTTGAATATAGATTTTTATTTTTCCCTCGTTTTTTGAAAAATTGCTAATCATTCTTTCTGTGTCTCTCTCTCTCAGCTATTTTTCAGCCATTTTTTATCAACTTTTATTCATTTCTTGGAAATTTGTGGGACATTAGTTGCTGATTTTCTTTTTTATCATGTTTTTGACAGAAATCAGATGAAGTTGCTCAAAATGTTACAAAATGTTAAAATGCCAGTTAAAGGCATCTGAATGCAGCACAGGAAATCTGTGAGAACATCTGAGAATTAAATCAGCAGTAAAACATCAGATCTTCACTTCATAACAATATGAAAGCGAGCACATCCAAAGAGGCTGTAACCAGCAGCTTGTTTGGCGTTTTTACCTGATAAATGTCTTAAATAATTATAAAAATTGTTTTTAATTATTCCATAATTCATTTTTGTCTTGATTCCCAAAAGTATTATGATTCCTGACATCACAAAATGTTCAACAGTGACAAAGTTTATGGAGAAAAAACAGGACTGCTCATACCTGACTCGTGGGGTCCCCGAGGAGGTTACATATGTGGGGAACTATTTTACTGAGCGTCAGGCCTTGAGCTCCATATCTGGAAGACAAAAAATTTAGATAAATCAGCCCAATGTCGAGATGATAGGAGGTACGCAAGAAAACCTATTGTTTGAACAGGGTCCTAAACAGACAGTCAAGCTGCAAAATCACTTTTTTGAAATGTAAGAAGATATCGAATAACTGCCGGGAAAGTAAAGGCAAATCAGGGGTTTTCCACTTCACAGCGAGGGGAGTAGCTAAAGAAACTGTAACCCATTAACAGCTGCAGATTTAATCCAAATATTACTGAAACTGCAATATTGCCAACAGCAATATCCAAGTAACGGGAGCTGCAATTTTTTGATCAAGTTAACATGTGTCACAACAAAGCAATACAAATGAAGCATTGCTACAGAGATACCTCAGTCAGCCTACAAATTAAAACCCAACATGAAGGTCATGACAAACCGAGCCAATATATATATATATATTGTATATATATATATATTGTATATATATTTATTTATTTTTCAGGGAAAATGAAATGCAAAAATTACTAGTCTCACTAAAATCAAAACTTATATAATAAATGCTATATGTGTCAAAATAACTGCAATTTTTTGCACATCATGCAGCCCTGAATGGATCCATTATATTTTAAAGAAATTTAATATAAATTATCATAAAGTTCATAAAAGCATGCACATCCAGATAAAAAAAAAATAGGTCCTAGACAAGAGATAATAAAAGAGAAGAAAAAAGAAGGTCTGCACACTAGCTTTTGCTCCTTTAAATATTTAATGTAGTTACCACAGAGGTGACGTTTCCAGCTACATGCTCTTCATCAGACAAGTTAACAATGCAGACACACACCTTCAGATACTTACTATGCCAGGTCATGTGACAAATCACCTGACAGGTCACCTCCCATTCATAAATACATATTGAAACAAAAACATATGCAGACAACATCTGGTCTTGTTAGATGACCTCTTTTTTTATTGTCTTTTATTGCATTTGTTTTTATATTTTCTAAAAACTTCTAAAGATGTGCTGTATTCTTGTGTACCTTTGTATATGTACTTTGTTCTGGCCTTTTTGACTGTCCTACACCTTTCTCTGTTTGGCTTCATGTTGATGTCTAGTTTTATTATTCCCTGAGTTCCTGCCTTTGTTTTGTCTGTCAAAGCACTTTTTAAACAACTGTTTTAAAGGTGCTATATAAATGAAGTTTTCTTTTCTTATAATAAATATCATGCACATGGGAAAATGCTGTAAAAACATATAACTAGAGAGATGAAAATGCATGAAGGATTACGCAATAAGAACTTTGTATTTCTCTACAGGTAAGCAGTGAAATGAGACAGTGAAAGTGGACTCACGTGCTCAACGTGGCGATGAGGCAAAGGCACACTCCTTCTCTGGTCCTGTTGTTCTTATGTTTGAAACCTCCCAGCATTCTGTCCCACACATACTGCAACAACACACAGCAACACAGCGTGCTCTATGTAACGCATCACTGCAGTAACGCACATTACAGGACAGGAAATGGACAACAGTTTGTAAACACTGCAATCTAACCACAGCATGCCAAACATCCAGTATCATGTTATTATGCCTGGCACCAATTACAAAACGTACTTTAAAAAGCTATTCATGGCTTTAAAAAGTGACTTGAAACCACAGACTGTACATAAAAATAAATAAACCAAACAACAATACTAAGAGCAAATAACAACAAAGACTTGGGGTCTGTAGTCCCCAAGTTTGTGGAAGTTAGAATTTGGTTTTTGCCTTATAATATCATTTTTATGGCATGTCAAATATTTCTACCAAAGCGCAGAAGAGCACATTAACCTTTTCTTGTCAACATAACTTCATGTGACACTGTTGTTATCCCTGTGTCCATCACTCATCATTTACACAGTCTGACTGTGTATGGCTGGGCCTTTAGGGTTGACTTTATATACAGTCTATGTTTAAAACCTTTCCTTGTGCTGCTTTCACAAGACTTTCACAAATATTAAAACCTTTAAAATCTGAAGAAATTGGTGCTTTTTTTTCTTTTTCTTTTCAAAAACATGGGAAAGGGGCAATAAGCAACTTAATGTTTCACAAATATCAAGAAATGAAATTTGTAGATTTATAAAATTATTTTTCAAAAGTTAAGGAGAACAAAGAAAAAGCCGGGAAAACTATAATATAATATATAATATACTATACTACTACAATTATTATCATTTCATATTTTAAACTGTGTTACTAAATCATTTTCATTTTTAGACACTTGTTTTTTTTTTGGTTTTTTTGGTTAAACAAATTTTCCGCTGGTTTTCTAATAATTCTTCAAAATTTCTTGCAAATTTTGGAGTCATTTCTTCTTACATTGCTCACTGCCTTCTTCCCAGGTTTTTAAAAGAAATCAAGCTAATTTGCTCAGGTTTCAAAGGTTAAACACAAGGGAGTGAATCAATTAAAAGCAATGAGCTACAGTTTCACTGAGGCAAGCTTGGATGAAGCACTCGTGATTATTCAGGACAACAACACAGAAAAGAAAAAGAACTGGCAGCAGATGTACATTAATCATCACTGGAATTAATTCAGGCTGTGTGCTAAAATCCCAGACTCATGGAAAAAAGGACCTCTTTCAGAACCGTGTGTGTGTGTGTGTGTGTGTGTGTGTGTTCGTGTGTGTGTTCGTGTGTGTGTCTGTGTGTGTGTGGTGTGTGTGTCTGTGTGTTGGTACCTGCGGGCTGGCAGCTTGCTCCATGATCTTTAGCAGCACTGTTTGGTCTTGTTCTCGTACTTGGTCTTTAGAATCTCCCAATCGATCGATAAGGCTGGGCAGAACTGAGGGACAGAGGACAGAGGGAGACAGCTAATCACACTGCCAGAACATCACTGCAGGACAGGAATTAATATAGATGTATTGTATATATTGTGTGTATTTTGTGTTGTGTCAAAGGCTTTGTGTTATCAACATGTTTCTTGCTTTAAAAAAATAATAATTTCACTTACATTTCTTAAATATGTTTTTTAAGTCTACATTTATGAATTAACATTTTTTCTGGTTTTGTCCTTTGGCTAGACAAACTTTCAGACATCTCACACAAAAAAACAGTCAGAATAGGATAAGGATTCTGACTTGAACTGCTACCACGAATACTATTACTAATAATAATAATAACAATAATAATAATAACATTGTTGTTGTTAACGACAACATTAACAACAACAATAACAGTAATAATAAGACTTGTATTTATAGATTCTTTTTATAAAAGGGATGCTGCTCAAAGTGCTTCATAAAGACTCAGCACAACAGCAAAAATGACAGAAAATTAGAAAATCAAAAGAAATGAATAATAAAGAAAATATAAAAGTGAACATATAAAGTACAGAGACCAGTAAGAATGTTAAAAAATAAAATAATTTATATAAAATAATAAGTCGAATTACAATGATTAACCCTTTGAAACCTGGATCAACAAGATGTATTAAATGCCTTTCACAAGCATTTGAACTTTTGAAACCTGAGCAAACTGGTGTTATCTCTCTCTCAAAAAAAAGCAATTAGCAACTCGGCTTGAAATGTCCCGCAAATTGCTAAAAAAAAAAAAAAAATGTGAAAGGTGATGAGAGAATGACCTGATAAATGAGCTAAAAAGGAGAGACAATCCTAAAAAGATTCAAATAACTTGGGAAAATATCAACAAATGTATATTTATAATCATATATTTAAAATTGGTTAAATATATTATTATTGCTATTTTTATTTATACTGTTATTTATGTTAATATTATTGTTATTTGTATTTATATTTATTCTTCTATTTTATCACTTTTTTAAGATCATTTCCTGTTTTTAACATTTTATTTTCTCTTTTGTGCTATTCTTAGGTAATTTTCAGGTTTTTGTGAGCAAACAAGCCAACTTACTCAGGTTTCAAAGGGTTAAAAGTCATAGTAACAAACAGGTTGACATTTAAAAAGGTTCACGTAGGACACAAGGATTTTCCAACTGCTCTGTCTAAAACTGGTACGGTAAAGTAATTTATTCTTATTAACTACCAAGGAAATATAAAATGGTGTATTTGCTAAAAAGAAAAAATAACTTAGCAGAAAGCAACCTGAAAATTCCACATTTTTCTTTTAATTCTTTTGTTTTAAAGGCTGAATCTTTGAGGCCAAAGAAATATGAAGGCTCTGTAAGCTTTTGTCTACATAAAGAAAATGATATGATACAATGACAATTAATGAGTCTCACCTGTTCCCACATGGGCCCTGAAGCGCTCCTGTAACCTCGTCACTAAGGCAGATAAGAGGTCCAGGCCGAGCAGAGCCACCTGGTGGACACAAAACAAAAATACAGAAATAAATCGATATGCAATTTTTAAAACTCATTTCATCAAAACAAATTACATTCATCTCTTCATATTCACTTCATGATGTTAAGAATCACAAATGGATGAAAAACTCATAGCTACATGCATGAAAAAGCCCAGTTTGAAGGTTGTATTGGACAGTTGCTGCTGCAAAGGATTATGGGTAAACACAGCATGTTGATATATAAGCCTCCGCTGTGTTTCTGGATGACAGTTGTCTCCTGCAACCTTCACAACATCACATGATAACACATTTGGGAGTCAAATATCACAAAATGTTCAGTTTGAGTTGTGCACCATGACTCTACACATCCTATGCAAACACTCATATATATCTACACGCTCCTATTCAACATCTTTCCTTGTCTTGGGGTGAGTGAGCTACTCAATGAACGACTAGTGAGAGTAGCCCTGCTGACACCATAACAACACTAAAGCATCACCTGGACTTCTGTTCAGGAAATGGTGCAATTTTTGGAAACAAATTATTGGTAAAAGAACACTCCTTCTTACCAGCATGAAATGGATACTTTAGCTATGCTGCCATCTGGTGGCGAGTACACAGGCATAACAAGGAACGATGACAGTGCAAACTATCGCTGGCATGCCTAAGAAACGTTTTTTTTTAACGTGTAAGCAATTATTTTTCTACCTCTGATGACATAAAAGCACATTTCCAGTACGACAGCCAGGTGTTCATTGACATTGACTTTCTGCTCTAACTCTTTCAAACCTGAGCAAATTGGCTTGATTCATTTCAAAAGGAAAGAAGGCACTGAAAATGAAAGAAGAAATGACCTGAAAAAAGAAAGTAAAAAGTACTAGAAAATTACCTGAAAATTAGTTTTAAAATGAAAGATGAAAGAAGAAGACAGACAAAGAAAGAAAGAAAAAGAAATGAAAAACATGCTTTAAAAATAAAATAATTTAGTAACATATTTTAATATAGAATTATGATAAATGTAAATGTAGTAACAAAAAACAAAAAGGTTGTTTATATATATTAAATTATTGAGTATCTGAAAGAAAACTTACCCAAAATTAACCAAGAAATTTGTTGTTTTTCAAGTACAAAAACTACCTGAAAACTATATCTAAAAGTGCAAAATAATAATGATAATTTTAAATATATCATCATTATAAATGTAGTTCTTCCCAAGACACTTTCCCCTTGCTTTAAAAAATAATAATAATTTTCTAAACCTCAAATTTCTTCTCATTTCTTATCAAGTTGAACACTGTCTTTTACCACATTTTTGAAAGAAATCACACCGATTTGCTTTGAAGGTTTCCAAAGGTTTCTTCAGAGGGCTTAAAGGTTCACATACATGTGAAAGGCACCTGAGAGCAGCACAAGAAAAGTGATGCTGCTCCATGTTTCAAAAGGGTTAATCTATTGTTATCTACTCATTTGCTTTTTATGCTAAGAAATACTGTGCTTTCCTGCTTTTGCAAATCTTTCTCCCACTGGAAGAACAGGTAGTCCCAGCAGGCTGCAGGCCTGGTGTCTGCAGGCCTAATCCTCTGATCAGTCCCTTTGTTCTCCAACTGGAGGGAATTACAGTAATTAGAGTGACGACAGGGCCCAAACAAAGAGTCACTGAGCGCTCTGAGAGGGATCAGCACGCTTGAACAATGGGCTAAACCTCCACAGAAACTCTACTTCTGCGATTGAAACAACAACCTCACATCTAGGTTCGGGGTAGCTTCCATGCGGGAGGTCGTGCTAGTAGGAGGTAAACGTTTTTTTTTTCTTGTTCCGTTTCTGAACTCGAGAGGCTGAGTCACAAAGGGACCATGGCAACAACTGCACCCTGTTTTGAGCGCGAGTCCAACACAAGAGACGCATAAAATAACAGCGCAGTCCGGTCCAGTGCAGACGAGGATAGACTGGCTCCTCCTCTTTGCAGACAGATGGCTAACTCTATTTTTTTTTTTTGTTTTTTTGCTGTCATCTACATCCAGACCCCCCAAAATACTAACACACACACAAACACGCCACCCCCCTTCAAAGCTCTAGACCCAAATCTCACCAAGAGACATCATCCCTTCCCAAATCCTCCAACAGACACACTCAGATCTCATTTCTACTCCTCTGATGGTCAGTACGTCTTTGCTGCAGCTGAGATCATGACTGTTTGAGCAGATACTTAACCCTCAGGGACTGATTGGTGCATTTTACACACTTTTCATTTTGGCTGTGTTCATGCATGTGGTATGAATTTTAGAAAGATTGTGTATTTTGGTTTAATTTTCAGCTCAGCTCCTACAATAAGTCTAAATTACAAGGTGGAAACTAAATTGTTACATCCATTCTGTTTAGTGCAAAAATGCTCCACTGAAACCCATTTAAACTGGCATTTTTGATCCCACAGCCATCAAAGCATAAAACGTGCATTGTATTATTTCTGGGTGTAATTCTGGGCTTTTGCCTTGGAATTTGTCATTTTCAGTATTTTCCACCTGATGACGTCCTTTTTTAACAATATTTGGCATATGGAGATAACATGCTATATGTGTACTGTCACAATCAAGGATGCTGACATATGCCTGACTGTGATTATCAAAAAAAATCTACTTTGCATGTAGTATATTGATGACAAAAAGCTGGCATTTAAAGGGATACATTCTGAAAATTAATGAAGATTTTATATGTATGATTAGGACTGATGTTGGTTTAAAAAATAAAGTCAATGAAAGTGGAAAGTCATATTAATGTATATAGCTTGATTTTAAAGGAGCATTCTGTGTGCAGAGCGGTGTGAATGTGAGTATTTGACACTGCACAATAAATAATTAGTATAGTACTAAACAGTACAGAGCAGTACTATAAAGGACTAAAAAGCTTGCTTGCTTGGCAGACTGACAAGCGAGACAAATATGTAAATACTGACAAAGATCACAATCACACCATGAGGTATAACCATGTTTCACTGACCACATGGTTCGGATGGTTTTGAATAGTGAAAATCTTGGTAAGGCAGAATACCACAAAATCCCAGACTGCAATCACAGCTGAAAAACACACACGCTTTAGTCTCTTTTATCATGTTCAGACGAATTCACAGAAAAGCTCAGGCAGGTTATCTCTTGCCTTTCAGTTTTTAGTTATACAGTGAGTGCTTTATGTATATATATAGCTGGGCAGTTTTTCTGTGAATGTGGGATGTGTGAGAATCACTTTTTATCTTAGTTGGGCACAGACATACTTTTCTAAACTCCATTTTCATGCTTTCTGTTGGCACTTTACCTCATCACAACTTCAGTATTGGTGCCTCCATGTGGGTTTCCATTGAAAAGATATTTTGAATATGACATTATTCCCAATAAGATTCAGGGCACGTAAGTAGCATATTCTGCTTGGACTTCCCGAATTAGGCCATACTTTAAATGTAGCATTTTCCAATAAAGACATTTGGAATATGCTGGTATTATTCAGGTTTTAATAGTATTATATGGGCATGTATAGTTCCTAATATGCACCTCAAATGGGGTTTTTACCACAATATGTGGCCACTTACTTACTGCTTACTTACTGACTTACTGCCTATTTACAGTGAACTCTGTTTGTGTCATGGATGCTTTGCACACAAACCAACTCGGCAACAGTTTGCAAGGCTGGAGTTAGAGATGCATGCAAAAGAAAAGCCAACACTTCTGGTCAGAAGAAAAGGCACACCTACTTAACACATTTTAAAAGACTTGAATATAAACTAGGAATGGTAACAATTAATCGATGATCAATTGATCGGTTGATGAGAATTTAATTGAAAATGTGAAATTTAATTGATCGATTAATAGGCTCTGCATTGCTGTCAAAGTATATGCAATATGTTGCTGTGAGCGTTGACTGAGGAAAAAACACATTTGGTATTGTTTGAAACAAGTTTACATGTTATTTTTTAATAACAATTAACTGATCATTAATTTTACCAATTAAGTGCTTACAGTTTGCAACCCTAATATCAACAGGTTTTTGGATATACACAAATACTACAACACCAACCTTTTCAAGAAGGTAGTGAAAGGAAAACTTTGAAAAAAAATAAAATGATGGAAAGAACAAAATGACAAGTGGCTCAAGATGTTCCACTTTTCTATATGTTTACGTGATGTAAACAATACTTTGCTGCACATTTATCGGAGTATACACAGCTGCATGTAAAGCAGAGTATCAGTGGTATATTCATTTTCGTTACGTCATGTAAACAGCTTAGTAGGAATGTTGACTTTTTTGGAATAAGAGCAAAAAAAAGAATATTTTGTGCCTGTAAACACAGCGATTGTGACAGTGATTAACAGACAAGACAGATGGAATGCTTATTCCAGACAGGAATTGTTGGATGTCAGAAATCAACCTGTGACCATACTAACTCACTTACATCAATCCCAGCTCATGAAACGCACGTGTTTGTTCATCCGGAAAACTGCCGGAAAACCCAGCAAACCACGGCCTGTTCCTCCATCTGCCTCTGATGTGGAGGAGCCTTTAAATTAAATCAAGGATTTCTCTCTCGTCTCTTCGCTCACTACCCAGCCTGTCATCTCATTACCAGTGGAAACACGACACACACACACAGAGCAGTACACACATTTTACACACACACATGAATGCATACGAAGCAAAAGGCAGAGACAAGTGCAGAAACATGTTGTCATCTTTGCAGTGATCTCCTCTAAATCAAAGGAACAGCTGGGTATGCTGTCCTTTTGGAGTGGATACACACACACAAAACCATCTAATTACCCATCTCAAATAGTCTCCATTACCCAAATAAACTTTGAGAAAACAAAACACTTTAGATATTTAAAAGGAGGAAATATAAAAGCACGCAGAACAACTCAAACTGTCTGACACACCTCAGCCAAAATGAGTTGATGACACATGAACACAGACGGCCGTAGTTTATTGCAGGGTGCTTTATGATTATGCAGCATACCTGGCCCTCCCTCCCTGCCTCCTACTGCAGCAGCTACATAATACTAACTGGATTTTGATGTCTCAGGCATTTCCATAAAGTAAGGGCTCAGTCTGGACCGGATCTATTTTCAAGTCCAGCTGAAAATTACACTGTAGCTGACTTTTACTGTAACTCACACGCCTGCTTTTAGTAGGCAGTAGTATTACAGAAATGCTTCAGCATCTAATCTGACAGATGCTGACATCTGCAGGTGCGTTTTTTACGCAGTTTAAGGCGCTTCTGCTTTTCACTATCCAATCTTCAGACTGACTAAAGAAGTGTACTTTTTCCTAGTGAATGTTTGTTGACAGCTTGTTCACTAAGCCCCGCCGCACAAGATGAGACATGTGCCTATGTTTGCAGATGAGCTACAAAGCTAATTTGTGCAGCAGATTACAGACCAGAACAGTGACAGTTGCTGCTTTATGTCAATACAGTTTCAAATGGACTCCAGACAGAGTTACAGCATACTGACATCATTCATCAATAATAATCTGACCAATAATCATCTTAGTTCACATTTCTTTGAAGGTATAAAAAACTAGAAATAGGTACTCAAGCTGTTCTTGAGATATTGCGTTCACAAAAAATGACACAAAGGCAAGGTCAGCATGACCTTGACCTTTGACCACCACAATCGAATCAGCTCATCCTTCAGTCCAACTGAATGTTTGTGCCAAATTTCAAGAAATCCCTTAAGACATTCTTGAGATATTGCTTTAATAACAATGAGATGAATGCAAGGTCACCATGATCTTGACCTTTAACCACTAAGATCTAATCAGCTCATCCCTGAATCCACTCAGACGTGCCAAATTTGAAGAGATTCCCTCAAGGAAATATTGAGATATGGCGTTCACAAGAATGAGACAGATGAGGTCACAGAGACCTTAACCTTTGACCTATGACCACCACAATCCAATCAGCTCATCCTTGAGTCCAAGTGAATATTTGTGCCAAATTTGAAGAAATTCCCTCATGGTGTTCATGAGATAATGTGTTTACAAGAATCAGATAGTGACCTTGACCACTAAAATCTAATCAGTACATCCTTGAGTCAAAGTGAGAGTTTGTGCCAAATTTTAAATAATCCCGCAAGATTTTCTTGAGATGCTGTGGTCACAAGAATAAGACAGACAAGGTCACAGGGACCTTGTCCTTTGAACTATGGCCACCTAAATCAAATCTTGGGCTGGGGCAACGCGTCGACATAATCGATTCGATTCACGTAACGTGCGTCAACGCGTCACGCCATTTTCACATAGTGCATGAGCGTGTTCTTTTTTGTTTCAGCACCCATGTTATCAAATGAGAGCATGCACACTGCCTGCCTGAGCAGCACTTGTCAGGAGCATCTCAGCTGCATGTCAGCTGCAGCACATCTAGAGAAACGGTGACTCGCCATTTTTATACGCATGGAGCATGCGTTTGTCAGCAGGAATAGACAGAGAACATGGTGTTTTGATGATTATATTGACTCTGTACAATATTTTACTGCAGTTTAAAAGTCTCTCTCTGTCACAGAGATGAAGAAACACAAAGACAGCTGTTTTACTTTAACTTCGACGCTTCCCTTTCAAAACAAAAGCCTTCTGACTGTGTCTCTGTGGACCGAATGCCATCAGTTGCTCATACAATGCATTTTAATTTGAAACATTTACAAGATGGGGTTGTTGCTGTGCAGGAGCTTGTATAACTTCATAAATGAATGGAATATGTGTTTATAAATATGAACATACAGCAAGTTAAAGTGTTATTCAAATTGCACTAATTTTACTGTAAGATGTTTTGTTGGACTTTTAGATTTGAGGTTAGTTACTGTAACTGTTTTGTTACTCCTCCCAAAAGTGACTTGAATTTCATACTATTTTTTTTATTTTGCTGTTGTATTGCTAAATGTAGATTGCACTTCATTCCTTTTACTTGAGTGGAACAAGCTCTTGCATTAGTTTTATTTTGGAGACATTTTACATCAGACTGTAAAACTCGGATTACCAGTTAAGACTGGGCTATTCTTTGTTGGGGAATAATGCCCTGCAGTGTAAACTCTGTCATGATTGATGATTTAATACAATATTGAAATATAAATGACAAGTTTTAAAATGTTATTTTCCGTAAATTCGTTTTTATATTAATCGTGTAATAAAAAATAATAGTTAGATAAAAAAAACGATAGATTAATCGATTAATCAAACAATAATCGCTAGATTAATCGATAAAAAAATAATCGTTAGGTGCAGCCCTAATCGAATCAGTTGCACCCTTGCATCTAAATGACAGCCTTTGTCAAATTAGAACAAAATAAAGCAATTTTTTTGAGATATTGCGTTCACAAAAATGAGACAGGGAAGATCATAGAGACCTTGTCCTTTGACCTATGACCATCCTTAAGTCCAAGTGCATGTTAGGGCTAAATGTAAGAAATTCCCTAAAAGCATTCTTGAGATTACCCGTTAACGAAGGGGCTGACTGAATGGACGGAGACCGGTGCAGAGGCATAATCATGCACACATTTACTGTGGCTCCTTTCTCACAGTTACCCACAGACATCTCCTGTTGCTCATCCAGCAGCTGCACAATTATTTGCAGTTAATAACTTGCTCAAGGATTGGCTGATAATGCACAAGAAAGAGTCGTGGCATGCTTCAGCTCAAGCCAACATACTGTAGATGTCTGGTGACTTTGTCACTTCCTCATGGAAAGGGGTTGGGTAATGCTGATGCTCTGCCAGCATTTAGAGACTGCAGCAGTAGTGTTATCATATTCCCGAGGTGTGATTAGCCAGCAGTGACCACACAGTGACTCAGCAGAGCTCCAGGCATGGTGGCAACGACACAATGGAATGTAGAGTAAACGCTCATTATGGAAAACGCCCCACAGCGCTAAAACAGAGCACACACAGAGATGAATATAGCATGCATAAAGAAGTCGCACACAAATACACACACAGACACATCAGTCTGTTCCAGTTCACTTCATCCAGAGACGGCACTTCATGCTTGACTTCCTGCAGTGAAAACACTCAAATGAGAGCATCCTCCTCCAGACATACTGCTACTGATACTAATACACCGCTCTCTCTCTCTCTAGCTCTGTGTCTCTCTGACTGACTCGAGCTCCCTGGCTGAGTTCAAGCGAAATAGTACTAATAACTAGCTGCAGCTAATCAATCTGCCAGCAACTACAGCCATTTGTCTTCAGTGATTATTGTCAAGCTACTCTTGTCTACTTTTGTCAAAAGTAAATGATGCAAACATTCATCACAATATACACACAGTGTTAAACTGGAGAGCTCATGTGTGGTAGGAGTAAATAAGGGGGTGGGGTTTAGGGTTAGGCAAAGATAAAACCGCAGCATTCTAGAAGAGTGCTCCGAGGGCACAGGCACACGGGTTAAAAAGTTATTCACTTTTTAAGAGCTCATTGTTCCATTACATTTGTTGGTCTTTTCAATGGATTTATTAAACAATTTATTAAGAAATTTATATAAAATCCAACTAAAATGTTACTGGGGAAAAAAGGAAGGATTCAAAAATAATAAAATTAATAATAATTAAAAGAAGGGGAAGGAATACAATTAAAAACATTTAAAAATTAAAAATAAATAAAATAAAACAAGAATAATAAAAACAGGGGGATGACAGTGGGCAGAGATAAAAAGTATAATGTGAGTCGGCTTCACGGTGAGCACAAGAGGCCTGAGATACAGGTGGAGGCAGCTGGATTGTACACTAAAAATAAGATTAAAGTGAATCAAATTATTAAAAAAATTGGATAAAAAGTGTCATAAAATAAAAAATAAATAAATAAAAAATAAGGGGTTCTCTTGTGTCTTCCGCTTTTAAACAAAGTGCAGTTGGGTGTGTACTGTTGAGAGTTTTTTTTAAAATTTGCATAGCATAAATAATATAATAAAATTAATCTGCCGAGTCGACCATCGCCATGTGGGGAAAGGGGCACACATATATGCACAAACACTGCACCTCCAAAATAAAAATAAGAGCTTTTTATGACGACCATAAATCAAGAAACAGACAAGGTACGTTCTAAAAGCATGAATAAATATTTGTAAAATGTAAGTGCTCTCTGAAGGTAACAAAAAGTGCTTTAAAAACTCAAATAAGATCACTGATAGATAAAATCACATGCAAAAAAACAAGAAAGGGGAGAGTCCTTCAAGAGCTCGGCCCTTCCCCTCTTAGGGTTAGAGGTTAACGGTTAGAGACGTGTGTTGAAATCTGGTGACTGTGAAGGCCTCAGCACATGACTGCCATCATTTTCAGGCTCATCAAAGCATTCACTGATCCTTCTGCCCTGCATGTGCATTCCATGTATTCAGGTTCCTCCTTTAATTTGAAATCCATGAATTTCAACTAGGTCTTCTGAGGTCTGACCTTTCACAAATTATACATTACTAGTGGTATTATTCAATAATAAAAGGAAAGGAAAGGAAAGGAGATAAAGGGTTTTTAAAAATAGGGGGTAGAAAGAATTAATAACACCAAACTTAACTCATCCTGCAAACTTTTACATGAAATGTAACTAAACCCAAGAAATCAACACCATGTTTATTTGTTCGTTTGTCTTTTGTCTGTTTTTCTTTTCTTTTTTATTTCTTCTTTTTTTTAAAGTATCTTTATGCCAACTGTTGTTGTTGCTTTCTTACTTTTATCTGATATTCAATCCCATATCATTGCTTTGTTGACTTTGTAATTGGTTATATGTACGTACTAAATAGTGAATAATGGATTTAAAAAAAAAATTCAATAGTCACACAAAAGTGTTTTTCTGGCTCTTGTGGGCAAGACCGCTCAAGTGAATATGACTCACAGGCTGACATATTTAAACCCCAAACCCTGACATCATGCACACGCACAGAGCCTTCGGTCTCCCCTGATGCCTGAACACAACACAGCTGTGGGGAATGTCGCTCAGTCTGCATAATGACTCCAAGAGAAGAACATGTGCACGCATTTGGGTACGCACACTTCAACACACACACAAAGCACAATCACAGCACTATCATTAGCTCCATCTGATAACAGTAGTAAACAAACAATTGAGCTATGGCACAAAGCTGTTTTATGGAGGATGAGATAGAGAGAGTAGACAAGAGGAAGTGAGATGACAGAGGATAGGCTAGGAGAGGGGAAAAGGTGCAGAATTAGTGCCGGAGTGGAAAGTGAGCTAAAATATTAGAGTCAACATACACCTCTTAAAGCTGATTTTGAGTGATTGTCGAAATGCACACTGAATTGATTATCCTCATATAAACTCTCTTTGTGGCTGTTTTGTTATTCCATCTATTTTTATTGTGTATACTCTGGCACTGAAGATACACACTTCACATCTCTGTATGCTGAGTACTGTATATGGACAGAATGATCATACATTATACTTTGAAGCAGAGAAAAGGTGTCTAGAAGACGTGCAGACTGGCACTTTGTGTTATACTGGCACCTCAGCAAATTGCTGTTCAACAGACTCGGAGAGAGAAATGGAGAGGTAGACAAATTCAGACATCCTTCACTCTCAGTCACTACTGTAAATATTTCTGAAGGGAGACCTACACTGTCACTCTGTGAAAAAAACATATGATCAGTTCAGATGAAGAAAACATGGTGGCACATTTGTGTGTTACATGTGAGTGCTATTTTAGGCAGCTTCTAGGCATGGGGGTCTATGCCCCCTAAATGCTCCGCCTGCTTCACTTACACCAAATATAATCATCTTTAGCCCCAAATATTTCTCACTTTGAGTGGTTATTGTCACTAAGGCAGGGATACTCCTGCTTTGGAGCTACTTTTACAAATAAAAAGGGGCCAAGGGCCAGTTACAGCAACTCCATACATGTTTCTAGGACTTTAAGACATTTCTAGGATGTTAGGTTGTTACGAGGATTTTGGGACGTTTCTAGGATTTTAGCATGTTTGCAGAATTTTAAGGAATTGGGGGCTTTGGACCTCAGTTGGGTCCAGCAGGGGATCCTTCACTGAAGCTCTATTTGGATGCTGTTTAATGCACTCTGGCACCTTATGTATATTAAAAGTACAAAAACAATCCCCAGTGTTAAATTATTTTCATTGTGAATTGCAAAAAACAACCAGATTTGGCCCGCAGGCCTTAACTTGTTGAACCCCAAATGTCCTCAAACATTTAAAAAAGGAGCTAATTTAGCTTAATAATCCTTAATAATAACTGATATTACCAACCAATATGTCTTTCTACAGATAAATACAATATCACACACTTGTAGTGGGGCATAAGTGATGAGGACTACTTTACTATTACTCTTGAATGAGTCTACACATTGTTTTTTTTTATGAAAAATCCTGAATTATATACCATTAAGCAAACAATATTGAGAAGTCATATTCTATTCTAAAATGATTGAAATGAAGAAATTTTTAAAAATACATTGAAACATGTAAACAAGAAAGGAGATGTGTTTTGCAACGCAGGAACACCCACTTTTGACTTTAACAGAAAAAAGTGTTCTGGTCCTAATGCCATTTCAACAAAGTCTGATTTTAGTGTCGCTTATTTTGAGACAGTCTCTTAGCAGCCAACTGTGTGTGTGTCCTAGAGGTAAAGATGTGGCCTATCAGACGGCAACCACGGGATGGGCTGTGACGTGAGCTGAGGTGCTCATGAGTTCCATTTGTTACGGGCAGAAAACTAAAAACAGCAGCACAAAGTCGGAGAAAACCACACTGATAGTGATATAAGTTTGTTAAATACAAGTTTGAATATGTTACAGTGACCTGTGTGTTTTAAGAAACACATACACACAAACTAACAGGGGCTGAGAGGAGGACCACTGAGGACAATGTGACTACTGTTTACCACATGCATTTCCCTGTCACTTTCTTTCACACACATAAACAAACCCTTGTACGTACACACACATTAAAAGCTTTATCTGTGTCCTTTAAAGTCATACTGATATAATAGTCAAACATGACAGCAGTGCTACAAGGACGTTGCAAGGATACCAGAATAAACATTTTGCAGCTGGTTCCAGGAAGCTCTGTGAAACTGAAGTACCTGAGCTGAATTTTGTCTGCTGTTTGTAGCCTTTTTGGACTGAATTGCAATATTCAAGCCTCCAACACAACGTTAGCGTCTGACGGTGGCAGACATATATTGCCATGACACCTGCCAGACAGGATCGAGGAGGACATCACTCTGCAGGCAGACAGCAGTCTAACGAAAGTGGCAGCAAAACTAGCGCGGCTACTGAAAACAACTGGACATGTAGGCAGAGAGACAGCTGAGTCAGGATGTCGGGGTGAGACTGCTCACACACAACAACACATGAGTGGAGGGTGGTGGTTTGTTCAGGTTACAGAGATGTTTATGTATGTTATTTATTTGGAGTTTATTTGGAGTTACGGAGCATCTCTTGAATGTTTAAGCTTTTGCACTTTAGTTAATCACCATGTACTGTAGGTAACACTGCAGAGCAGAACTCACAGGGAGCCAAAACAACTACACGAGGCTGGAGAAACAAATCCAAACTAATCGTGAACAAAGACCGTCCTTATTTTGAGCCAGTGTTGTGACAGCAGTGTGGCAACTTGCAGCAGTCATGTGGACAGTTTCCAGGGGAACACCTCGGGCAGCGCTGGAGGGAAATACTCTTCTCTGTGAAGAGGACACTCTGCGATGACATTTTAGAAACCATGACATTGAAAATTTGGTTAGAAGTCACGTTAGAGCCAAAATGCATGGGGAACAGACATTCATGTCCCTTTGTATTCTGGCTGTTTGGCTAATCACTGCGCTAATCAAAGGTCGCTTTAATTCTGTCCTGCAGTTTTGTCGTATTTTTATCATCTGATGTATTCACATGATGTTAAAGAGTGCTTGTGATATGAGAAGGAAGTAAATGACGAACTATTTGTGCTGGGGAGTCGCTGTAGGTGTGATCACATTTCAATGAGCTGAAGTAAAGTATCATGTTGATAGCATCCATGCTCAGTCACATTACTGTGGTAAGCCACAGATACCAGAACAATTAAAAGAAACCTTCATAAGGAAAAAGAGCAAATAACTACAGTATTACAGCCACGCGACAGGTCACCACGATTTTTTAATAGCAGGTTTGTGCATTGAGTCCTTGTCAGGCAAAAGCAGGGGTTTATTCTGCCCAATCACACCTAACGGAGCTCCAGCAGTCAGACACTTTTTTTCCTCAGAGTGAGGATTAGATTCCAGCTTAAAAGTTGCCGGCAGTCAGCCCAGTGAATGAAATAGGGTTTTTTCCTCAGTCTACAGATGCTGCATACATGCTTTCATTATGTAGTTATACTTTACTAATTCATGAAAACTTGTCTCAGTATGAACAGTGGTTAAAGCAGCCACAGCTCAGCCCTGAGCAGTGAGTGTCGATTCTCTACTGACCAATCAGCAGACTGCAGCGTTTCTAGCTCCACCTTTTAGAACTGGATCAGTGTACTCGGTACCCAAAGCAGACAGGTGGCCAAAAATGGAAATGGTTCCACAGGTACTAAAGGTACCATCCACAACTTTTCACGATGGGGCCCCAAATGAAAATGCTGACCGAACTGAACTGAACCATACCAACCTGTTGGTGGAAACACACCATACGAGCACAAGTCGAGTGCCATCTAGTTCCTTTATACTGGACAGAAGGCAGACATGTCTACAGCTGATATCTCTAACACTTGACACCTCACACCAAAACAATCTAGATTGACAAACAGCACTACAAGTAAGAGGAAAAATATGTATGAATGATTTGGGCGTGAACTATCCCTTTAAACATGAGCGTCTCACATAAAAGAGGGTCAGAACTGTCCAACTTATCCTTTTCTACCACTTTTTCTTGTGTGTACAAGCAGTGGTGCATCAAACAGGAGCACATATATCAATAACACACGTGTTCATATTAACAATCAATTACTCTTTTATTATCTACTTATCACCAAATCAAAGTATCAGTATAGGTATGAGATGATCTAGCTCAAACAACAGACCTGTGTTGTTTAATTGTGATAGGTGCAATTTGGGATTAAAATATTCAAATTACCATTTATTTAGTTGACATGCATAGCGATTCCAGTCCCCACATGTGATTTTGGGCTGCGTCAAGATACATTTCACAGAAGCATAACACAGAGCAACCTTAATTAGCATAATGGCATCATAATTAAAAATGACAGAAAATCATTTCTCGTGTTTTTTCTTTTATAATGCATACATTACTTTGTCATTTTAATGTGAGTATTGCAATTTTAACAAAAGCTGTGTCTTGGCAACACTGTCGTTTCTCTGTGTATGTGTGTGTGTGTGTGTGTGTGTGTGTGTGTGTGTGTGTGTGTGTGTGTGAGACACTGCACTTCTGTGTGACATGGCCCTAACTGCCCTCCCTGAGACTATGAGCTACATGCTGAGTATCACAGCACAGTAATATGAAGACAAGCAGGACATTTCTGTTTTGTACAACACACTCTTTTTACCATGACACAGCACTCTTCCACAATGCTCACTTTTGAACCATGATGGAGCACATTAGCTGTACAATCCGCTAAATGGCTTCCTTCCTGGGCTCTGCTGACTCGGCAGAACAAATGGCCAAACTGATAACATGATACGGCTGTTTGAGGCTCCAGTAGGCTGACATGGAAAATGACATGGACAAGAGCACATCAAAGGAGAACTGCCTGGGGCCAAAATACTCCTGAAAATTTCAAAAGTAAAATCCTGGGACTATACCCAGAGATGGAGCACATGAGCAGCAGGATGCAGCATCATGTCAGTGTCACTCACGCAAACTTTACTGACTGATGCACAAATATGCAACTTTCCTTACTCAGTTATGCGAGAGGAGGCGTTTTGTTTTTTTTTAGCATTATCTGACAAGTGGACAACCCATGCCTGAGTCACTGAGGAGCAGGAGAATGGTAACACTAGGGCCATGTTCAGACCACTGATCAGCTGCATTAAAAATAAGCTTAATACTATTTGTTTTTGTAAAGGCCTTTGCACAATGAGGTTTTTTTTGTCAGAAATTGTTGCATGTCTAAAAATAAATATAAGCTCATGTTATGTCAATCACGTTTGCACACTGACTCTGAAACTTTCATCCATCATTTATGTCTTGCGCACAGGCTTGATTTTCTGCCTTTTTTTGCATCCATCAAAAGCTATTAGTTGTTTGACAAAACAATCAGTAAAGAAAATGGGGCAGAAGGACCACCACATTTGAGTGTGGAATGAAAACAGCTGGAGGGACACATCAGTGACAGAGGAGAAGAGGGCACAGTATATTTTCATAACTCAGATGGTGCACTTTTAACAGATCAGATGATGATGAAGAGGAGAATGAGGGCCGCACAGGGAAAAGACAAAGGGTGACAGAAAAGTTACCTGTCAGTTAGCTGTGGGGAGATAATGAAATATCTAGAAAAATATATTCATAATTCTTATGATTATATATTTAAAATCAAGTTGTAGAAAAAAAAAACACTTTCTTAAGGTCAATTATTTGCCAGCTTTTTTTGGGGGGCCATTTCTTGAAATCAAGCCATTGTGCTCAGGTTTGAAAGGGTTAAAAAAAGACAGTTGCTCACAAGTGGCTTATTGGGATAGAACATGGCTTTAAAACAGAGGTTCACGAAGCTGGACTAGTCACTGTTGCTTTTAGAGTTTACTGTCATCTTCATCGCTCAGGCTAGCAGATGAGACAGTGTCCCCTCAGGCAGGGACAGGCCGCGTGCTGCACTAACTATGATGTAATGCAGCGGCTTAAGGAGAGGCTGCGGTGTTTTCTGCCTTAGAGGACAATGCTACCTGACTTGTTGCAACACAAGGGAGTTACTGTGTTACGCTGTGTAACATCAGAGGAGAGGAAACTGCTATGACAACATCAGGCTGACATAGGCAGACAGACAGGTTACTGAAATAACACGTCAAGCATGGCATGAGAGTGGATGGTGGGTGTAAATCCATGTTAGACTACAGTTTAGATTTTAACCCTTTGAAACCTGGAGCAACATCACTTTTCTTGTGCTGTTTTCAGATGCCTTTCACAAGTATTTAAACCTCTAAACTCAGAGCAAATTTGTGTGATTTCTTTTAAAAGGCAGTGAGTAACTTGGCAAGAAATGTCCCAGAAATAAGATGAAATTTGTAAAATTAGAAAATGATTATTTTTCTAAAAGTAAGGTATAAATGTCCAAGGTAGAAAAAAAGAAAAAAGGTGGGGAAAGATGTCTAGGGAAAAAACATATTTATAATGATCATAATTACATATTTAAAATTATGTTACAAAATTATTATCATTTTTAAGCATTTTCCCCAGTCTCTTCTTTCTTTTTTTTCTTAACTTTCTTACAGTGAACGAGCATCTTGGCAAGTAAGAAATTTATTTGGTTCTGGCCTGCGGCCCTTTGCTGCATGTCATCCCCTCTTTTTTCCACTCCCACACTTTGAGCTGTCCAATCACAATAACGGCAAAGAGCCAAGAAAAAAACATTTTAAAAAATATATGTTACAGAATTATTTTTATTTTTTAAGCACTTTCTTTTTCTCTGTGTTTGTGTGTGTGCATGTGTGTGTTCTCTTCTTTCTTTTGTAACTAATTTTCAGGTAATTTTCTTGTACTTTTTATTTATTTCTTACAAATTTTGGGGTTGTTTCTTCTTTTGTTGCTAACTGCCTTCATCCAGTGTTTTTGAAAGAAATCAAGCCAGTTTGCTCAGGTTTCAAAGGGGAGGCTGGGGTGGGTTGTAGGCGTATTCCATGCAGTAAAAGTAGCCAGTGCAGTAGCACCCTTAAAAGCACTATCATGCAGCTAACCAAGTACTCTCTTTTATGATGGTTTTCCAAGCCAATGAAATTTTGAATAATTGGCCAAAATATGAGCTGTGTGTTGTCTGATATCTCATGAGAGGGATTTACAATCTAGACACAATAACGCAGCACTGCTCAGGCAGCGAAAGAGCTGACGGGTCATAGAGTTCAACACAAAGACAGAAAGCAGGAGATGGAGAGAGCGGGCATGTGTGTTTATGTGGTTCAGAGGAACAGAGTTTCCTACTGGGTCTGTCTGGATGTCTGTGTGACCACTGAGGAACATACAGTGTGCAATGTTTATTGTAACTTTGGGATACTATACCTTCACACAGAAGATGGTGCATCACATCACATCAAACTGGGTCATAAACAATTAAGTTCTGATGCAAACTCACACTGATGCTCAGCTGATCAGTGCATGCAGGTTCTCTTCTCAGGCACATACACAAAATAAGACATCCCTGTGACGTGTGTGAAAAAAAGGTCTCTATTCTCACAGCTGTAATGTGCTGTGACTTCCTCCTGCAGGGAGAGGCAGTTGGTCCAACTCCAGCTGAACGACTTGGATAATATGTCTTAAGTAAGTGGATTACATGAGTATGCATGGCTTCAGGTGTGATCATGCCCTCTGTGTGACCTCACTTGATGTTTTTCATATAAACCACAGTGAGAAAGGTGCCTCTATTGCATTTCATCCCTTGTTTTATGTGATATCAGCACAAAGCAAAAGTTGGCTTATGTAAAAATAGCATTCACACACAATTAACGCTTGGCTTGGCTGGTTGTTGTAGCATATCTTATTAGATTTTTCATCAGCTGGAGAGGCAGCCTCTCCCATCTTTGCCATAAGTACCATTACACATGAATATGAGCATCAGTCTAGACTGCGGTTTTCCCTCAGGTTATTATATTTTTTCTAGGCTGGAAATATAGTAACTCCAGGCTATCAGATGTCCACATCCATCTTCTTATACCCACAATGCCTTGCTTTTTTTGGCTTAAACAGGCATGCACGAGCAAATTAACCTTTCTCACATTTTCTTTGTGCATCAATTTCTTTTCTGTCGCACTTCCCTTCCCTTCAAAGAGAAGTTATTGCTTTAATTCCCAGAGATGTAACCACAAATCCAAAGCCTGATAAGGTGTTTGGTTCAGTTTGTAATCACTCTTTTATTTCAATCACTTTTATGTTATCTCTATTGACGATAGATAGTGACTTAAAGTGCTAATCTTTTGAAGTTGGGTTGTATGAGCTGCTCATCCAAAGTCAAACTAGTCTAAACTGTAAAACTGTAGATTTGGGGTATTTGTTTTTCTGGGCCGATATCAATGCTGATTATTTGTACTTAATGAGACCGATAACCGATACTTGGAACCGACATGCATTTACAATAAAAATTAAAATATTTCTGTCGAAATTTAGAATTTGGAATATAACAAACTCCAACACAAAACACTGCTAAAATGCCTTCAGAAAATGTTTAATCAAAATTTAAACTTTCATCATCATATACAGCAGGTTCCCTGCAAATTTTTAATAAAGTTCAGTGCGGCACAACCACACAGACAGTCAGCCATACATCCACCACAACAACTGCATCAGAGGCTCTAGGCACTTATCAGTCCATAAACACACTCAGGGTATGATACCGCCTTGCCTGTTCTGGGCCCCTGTGTGGTGCTGATAAGATTTATTGGCCCTTCATTCATCTCTCAGCATGTTGTAATGAGAGACAAGGCAGACAAACCCAGACTTAACAGACTCAGTGGTCTATCTCCTTTCTTCATCTGTCAGACACTTGTGCTTAATAATTGCCAACCGATTGGGGCCGAATGGAATTTCAAATTCAATTTACATTCACAGCGTTTCGTGAGACAAATAAAGCATGCGTGCATTACTTTAAAATGAATGCTGATTTGTTTACAATTTTTCTTTATCAGATGCTAGAAAATAAAAATCAGACTACATCTCACATGCATCAAAAGGCAGCAGGGATCTGACCTAATGGAGGATTGTAATACAGACGGAACTGCAAGCTTAACTCGGGCAAAAAAAAGGAAAAAAATCCTTGAGTTGATCAGATTAAATAAGAGAGCAGATTATGAGTATGGGTTCGGCACCGCCAAGGGTGCTACCGCTGGACAGATTTGTGCTGGCAGTGAGGGGGGTTGGATTTACAGCTGCTGATGCTGCTGCTGCTGGTGACAATGATGGTGGCGGTGACACACAAAGGAATCATCTTTTAGACAGTGCAGTCTCTAAATATGCCAGGGCAGCAGAGATTGTATTCACTGAGAGAGATAACAAAGGAGGTGGGAGGTTTTGCAGGGTTAAAAATAGGGCAGGATGTTGAGGAGAAGTATAGAGAGTGAGTAGAGGGAAGGGGCTGAGGCAGATGATAAAAGAAAAAAAGGAGCGTAAACAAAAAGGCAGAAGACACAACAGAAGAGAAAACAGAAGAGCCACTTGGTATGCATCCAGGTGCTGGGTGCTTTAACACCGACTGCACAAGCCTCAGCAGGAGGTCCATCACTCCTCTCCCTGCACTCTCTCCTCCTCCTCCTCACTCTCTATCCATTGCTGCGTCATTTCCATCATGGCGGAGCTCTGTTGCCAAGCTGGCTCCGCTGTTGTTGGACACACACACACACACACAAACATGTACAGCTAATACTCTACAACTCCTGCTTCTGCAGCCCTGCACAACACACACACACACACACACACACACACACACACACACACACACACACACACACACACACACACACACACACACACACACACACACACACACACACACACACACACACACACCACAGGCAGGGAGATTCACCACACAGCTAACAAGCTATCACATCATTTGTTTAAAAGTGGATTACAACCATGCAAGATGAGACCATGTAGAGCTTTACAACATTTTCATTCTTATTATGAAGTTTGAGTCAACTACAGTTTGTGTTTTATCCCTGAGATTGTATGAGTTTATCAAGTTGGCCTTGCACTAAAGTTGTTCTAAATCTACACTACCTGTTCAAGGCGGGAATATCATGCCATCATGCCGCCTCGGCACTCTGTATATAATATCTGAGCACGGAAAGGGAGAACAGAGCGGTCTCACCTGGAACAGGGGCAGTAACAGCCCCGAAACCAAGCCCCCAGGAGGAGCGTCAGGCTCTGATGCAAATTTTACATAGTGACCAAATGTGGAATTACACCGTACGGGTCAGTCACATGATGCCCACTGGCCCAGAAAGACTTTTTCCCACTGACTTACGTCAGGAGAAAGGTGTCTGTAAATCAGTAAATAATTTTTTGTGAGTGCAAAACCCTTATTTCCCTATCTGGATTCAAGCCATCCAGTTCCACAACATTTGGAAAGTCTTAAAGATTAAAGTTTTTACGCTGCCATTCAAGCTACTCGGGAAGTCGGGAACACGCCCTTCTCCATAGATTTACTTGAAAATTATACTAAGTCAGAGGTCTTTCTCTGAAGTTAACTGCATTGACCAACACTAAAATGGGCTGCATACAATGCTGTGCACCCCATTTCCCTAATAACTGCAGTACTACAACAGAAAGGACTAATGCCATTAATCCCAGACTTAAACCATGTGCTCCCAACACACTAATCACACACAGCTCAGATATTATCAGAATTACACCGCAGTGTTTTGAACCAAATACCATAATATTGTGACACATGATTTACAGTGCTTCCACCACATATTCACACCAATAGGAATAATCATAGTAAGTACTGGATTAATGTCCAAACAGAATTATTCATTTGGGTCATGAGAATAGTCTTGTAAACCAAAACAAATGTATTTTTAACTTTTACTTGATGATCCAGTTTAATTTTACAAACAATATTAATATTATATCAGTATATCATACAGCTCGCCACATCCACAATCGCACAAAAGCAAATCCCCCACGACTCACACAACACGTGACAATGCCTGCTTCATTCATAACACTCCATTACACGCATGGGAACTTCCTGACTTTAACCCTTACCCATAAAGCCTCACAGCCAACCGCACAAACCATACTTGTCACACACACACATTTTGTAAATCAGCCAAATGTCATAGCAGAGACAGAACACACAGCTCTGCATCATCTTGAGGCTTTCCATCATCAGCACAACAGAGCGCTGCGTGCTGCCGCTTCTCATCTGAGCGCGACACAAATCTGTGCTCTCCAAGGGTTCACAAAGTTAACATGGTTCAGGATTAACATTTAACGTGGGGCTGTGCCAAGGCTCCAAAGTCCCCCTTCAAGCTGAAATGACTGCCTCTCTGGGGGAAATGGACCTTGATGTTTACCTGGTGCACAGGAATACCTAACACACATGGGCTAATAACACGTGCAGACAGTGTGAAACAAGTCACATCCAAGTCACACCTTTCCATGAACTCTGTCAGACTGAGTTTTCTATGAAGAGTTAAGAGTGTGTTTGTTGGTGTGTGCGTACACTGGGCTGTCCAAGGTTGATTGATCCAAAGTATTAGCACAAGCTTCGGACAAAGGTTACAGAGGCTTCTCTGTGGGTTTGCCGCTGTCATTCAAACAGACGTCAGATGCACACACACTCTATTTCCCCCTCTACAACTCCCTCAAGCAGCAAATGAAAGAGAAATACTACTGATCAAGTAAGTCCATGAGGGAGAGACAGATAAACACAGACAGAAACAGACAACCTCTTACTCTGGTGCTCCTTTTTTTAAATGTAGTTTTGACTAATAAATCCATCTGCCTTTTACCTAAAAGAGCCAAACTACAGTGCCTAAATTGTCTCTACAGGTTAACTAACTGAACTGGATCATTTATCTGGAAAATGGACCAGAGGTCTTTTGGAGATCACTCTCTGTGTTGTACCAGAAACCCAGCCGGGTACCTGAGTTGGGTCAAACTTTATTTTTTGTCGAATCAAGTCTGAGTGCGGCTCCGTTCCATTGCCACAGGTCTTGAGTCTGTGTGCCAACATGTCTAACACTTGTTAGGATCTGAGAAGTCTCACTGTCCACTGGTGTGTTATAATTACCAGACAGTGTGTTTAGTGTGAAGGAAAACTTGCATCTGTTGCTGGCTGCTCATGAATTGGTGGTGCATCATGCTGCTGCCAATATTCTCCCTCTATTTTAAGTTTGCTCACGTCAACCTCATTTTGGATTTATCTGCATATTGTTGGGTCTATTTGGACTGATCTGGAAATCAAAAATGAACTGAGCGATTCAGGACTAACTTGTATTTATGATTTAATTGGGAAATGTCCAATTCAGCCAATCGTGGGGGGCTAATTATGTGTAATTTTTTTATATCTATTTTGGTTGTAGGAGATGCACTGACTCCGGGTGATGGAGAAACTTATACTGAGATAAACATTTGTTCATTAGCAGGAATGTCACACAACATGGAAGTGAAAGCCATCTACTGTTCATTTCAACATAAAAGTGCAGTAAAAATATTTTGTCCTAAAATTCAATGAATAATTGTGATAAATAATTGTGATCTCAGTATTGATTAAAATAATTGTGACTACCATTTTGGCCATAATCGTGCAGCCCTGGGCTGATGACAATTAATAACGCCCCTTGGAAATCAAAAATGAACTGATAAGTTCAGACTAACGCTGCTGCACAACCTCCTCTGCGATATTTTAAAAGCAAACTAAAGACTTAATTGGGCTTTTAATTGAACTTTACCAATTTACTTATTTTTTTATTGACTATTTATTTATACATTTTAATCTATTTTACTGTTTTCCCTAGATGGTTTATTAATTCTTTTTTTTTTTTAATCGATTATTAATATTTGCGTTATTATTCTTTCATTTATGTTCTATCGACTTAGATTCTATTATTTTATTTATTTACTTACCAACTTATTATTATTATATTAGATATATTTATTCATTTTTATTTTTTTATCTATAGGTTTTATACTGCCTGGTGTTTCCTCACTTATGGTAGTGTTTCCTCAGTGCCCAACTTCATGAGTACTCTTATTTAGTTCCTTAAGTAATGAGTTCTGCTTTTTTTTACCCATGTGCCTGCTTTTTTGGCTTGTATGAAAAGTGCTATATAAATAAAGTCTGATTATTGATTGATTGGTTGAACACACATTCATGGTTTGGTCTGGCGATGCCATGCTGGTATACTGAGACTAAAGCCAACTATGGTAAGCACTTATAACGTGGCTAAAGGGAAATGGGTCTCTTGCCTTAAATGGCCACATTATTTGCTGCACAATATCCTGTTGAAACATTATATTCCCCTGCAGGAAAACCGAAACAGCATTTTATGAGTTGAACTTCAAAGTGATGTAATTCAGCTGCACCCTCGGGCTGACTGTTTGAGTACCATAAAAGTAATCATCTGTCCAGTGTTTGGTGGTGCCAGCTGGTCAGTCCTCCCTACAGTCACAGACTACAGCCTGACACAAACAAAAGGCTATGACTTTGCTGTCCACCCTAATTTTTATGCCACTGTTTTTCCCAAAAACAACTTGTAACACACAATGATTCAGTTACAAACGCCTGAAGTAAGTACATCACATAAAACTCATCCCTACAAGTTGACAGCTGAGATTTTCTCATATTGAAGAAAGACAGTTAGTTTTGAACCTGTGCTAGGTCTACTCAATCTGCAGAAAAACACTTCTTATATAATACATAATGGATGAAGTCACTGTTATGATACACACAGAAACAAAGTGAGTATCCAACCTTTTGGTCTCACAGAATGCAGAGCAGCTATTTGTGTTGAAGGAAGTGAGAAGAAATAGAATCCTATATAAAAACAAACAGTAAACAGCAATGAGAAGCAGAGAAAAAGCCGTCCCATAGAAGCAAATAAACTGAGAGACCAAAAACTAAATAGCTCCCCAAAGACGGCTTCGGGCCCCTGCCCTGTATCTGGGAAACATACACTGGAAAACATTTCACAAACACTTCAAGCTGAGCTGACTGAACCCCGGGAGACACTCGGCATGGTGTAGGAGACGCAGGGGTGCTCATGTTAGGTCCCTACAGCATCAAGTATCAATGTGGATCAAATACAACTCCAGAGCTAAAATTTCAGCTCGTTTTTCAGCACTTTAATGATTTGATTCTACTATAACTACAGTATGTGCCGGAGTTCCTGTCAGTATCACGTTGTGGTCTGTGCGCCACTCCACCCAGACATGGCTGAACACCATTACGGTCAGGTGGCACCCAGTTGTCTGAGCCATCACTTCAAGGCTCGTCAACCCGGAAACCAGTCCCGCCAGCCTTCCATTGATTTATTTTGTAAACCAGTTCAGCTCCCAGGCTCAGCTCTGGGAGGAGAAGGGATAAAAATGATGGAGGAGAGAAGTGACATGATGGATAGTTACTGACAGGAGCCTAACTGGTCTCCTGGAGGCGAGAGAGGTGTGAAAAAAAAGAGGATTGAGAGGGGGAGTGAAGTACAAATCCCACCTTGTTTACTGTGGTTACGTGGTCCTGCAGCACTGTGAACTGAACGTGGTGCTACATCTGTCGAAAAAATATATGCAACGGTAACACAAGAGGATGCTTTGAATACAAGTATCCAGCAAATGTTTTTAGTCTTTTCTTGCTGTGAGCCTTTTTTAATCTAAATTCTCTGAATGCCACAGTCATGTTCCGTTTAAAATAAAGTATAAACTTGATTTTGAGGAGGCCTTAATTCAAGTACAAGTGCTATTGTTTTTGTTAGGCAGCATTCCCTCTTTCAAATGCTCCTTTCTTTGGAATTAGTTTAATGACTACCATTCCAGAGTCATAGAATTATTTTGTTAAATGACAATAGCATAAAATGTGATGCGAAATGTAAGTTGGGTTTCCATCGAAATGTAGTGCAAATTTTAACAGAGGTCTCAGACAATAAGCAAAAGAAAATTGGAATTTATGTGCTTTTCCATCCACTTCTGTTAAGCAAGTATTGGAAGTTGGTTTGTCGAGTGACGCTAATTCTCCAGTCTTTATAACACTGCAGAAGAATGCCCTGAATGGCACATTACAGGACAACCCACCACTTATAGAGCACGCACCGAGCACTTGAAATGTCAAACAGAGTTGTGCATAAAACATGCAGAGAAACGCCCAGAAACACACTCACACGACTACTGCACTTAATTTAACCTCATCAAAAGATTATCTACAAAATCATTATATTGAATTCAGTGTGCTTTTGACATTCCCACCCATCATTCACTCTTGTTTCTTTATTAGCACCACACCTCTGCATTTAGCCGATCATTAGGTGTACGCGGGCATGTTTCAAGTTGATCTGGCAGCTGAAACCACAGCTGGGAGGTGGCTGCTAACTGGACACACCCTGAGATGGATGAGACACTCAGATAGAGATAACTGTGGAAAATGACAACTGCACCAAGAGGTGTCCATCTACTGCACACATGACTCTTTTCATTTGAAATTGCATGTGCATGAATCATTGAATTGCTCTATTTAGAAAGAGTCAGAATAGCCTGGCAGCAGTGATGTTCATGCTTTCTGCTGCTTTAATGGGGGCATTTCAGAGACACTGCTGATCACATCACACACACACATAACAGTGTGCTCAATTTAAGCGTCTCCCCACAGTCATTTAAGGGGATCTCTAAAGAGGAGATGATGAAGTGGTAGCACATTATATATTAAGGCTATATGATGCTTGAAAGAGGCCCTTTAGAGGAGTTAAACTAGACGTCCATACTGTTATTTTTGTGAGACATGAATCTGGATATTCAACAAATTTAATGAAGAATTTGCTTGCAGCAGGAATACTATGGGTTACCATGTCCAGGCTATCTTACACATAAACTTATTTGTGGCAGCCCACCACAATAAAAAATGGAATGACCATTATCGGTCACTCGGAGCGCCTTTGGAATATATAAGGCCTTTGCACCACTTTCTTGTAGTGCAGAGCATACTCTGGGCACAGGTGGAGCAGTAGAATTTCTACCCCAGTTAAAGTGAAACTTAACCATCGATTGTGCTGGGTCTTAAAGTTTAGATTCTCTCGCCTCTGCAGCAGCTGCTCCTCTAATACATTGATCTGGTCAGCTCTGATCACCCCTGAGGCAAACTCCTCAAACTGCCGATAAAAAAAAGAGTTCCATCTGTGCTGCATTCAGGGACCCGCAAGAACGTCTACATTTAGAGAGTGGGCATAGAATGATTAAAAAGGGATACACAAACAGGTTTTGTTTTTGTTATAAGGGGGGTGTTTCCATTAACCTTCAAACTGCGCACATCAAAATTGTGAATATGAAATGCACCTAATATGAAACTCCCCTATTCGCAAATTTTAATTTTACGTTTCTATCAGGCGGTATTTCAGGAGATTCGAAAAGCCATATTTTGCAAAACTTCAATGGAAACACTCTTTTCACTTTTGCAGGTGACATGATGCTATGGCTATATGCTTGTCAGTAGGAACTGGCTCCCTCATGATGCAGCAGGTGCTACAGGAAGTATTACTGTATATCATAACTCTTCAAAATTTGAGCGGATCATCCGAAAGTTTTGAATCTACAATTCCTTTGTGAAATCCTTCACTATCACAGAAATTCATAAGTGGTTGCTCCCACGTATAAGGGGCTTGCCTTTCAATTATCGCTCGCATAACACGCCTATGTCACCTTCAATTTGAAATAATGATGGCTAGTGTGGTTGCTTTCATAGAAATAAACCCGCCTATAGAATATTGAAATATGCCACAAAAAGAATGAAATCCTCTGTTTTCATTATCCTGTATATTAGATTACATCATAAACTGCTTAGCTGGAGCAGGTAGGTAGGTAGGTACTGTGTAAGTGAGCACACCCGAGACACCCCAAACCAAAGTTAACAGTAAGTTAACATATGCAAACACACTGCAATGCTTATGTAACCACTGCCTAAAACAAAACATAACAAACTAAAAATACAAAATGTCCAACCTGTTTACTCAAACCTGAGACTGTAAAAAAGGAGGCAAACGTAGTATTTTTCTCTCTGTGTAACCTTGGTGGAGCCTTTCATTATGTTTCAATAACAGCTGAGGCACAGTGCCAGTGTTGCTGTAGAAACTATTTCATTTTGTCCAAGGAAAATTAAAATACTTTTTGATCTATCTTGTTTTGGACCCAAACCAAATTGTACTGTTAGCTTCACATGTTGGTAAACCCCTTCTAGTCACAAGGCAGAGTGCACTAAGTGATTCTGCTCCTGTGCAGAGAGATTTAACCACACTTGCCTTGTCAGGACACCAGTATGACCATACAAGAAAATAATGTGTGTTATCGAAACACAAAAGCTATGTGCAGCAGAGAAAACACGTTGAATGGTACACTGAAGTTTAGGTTAGGAGAGTGTAAAGCTCCTTCTTTAAACAGTTGCTTGGTATTAGAGGCATCCGCCCAAAGCACCATTTATGGTGAATGAATCCATCACCCTCTCTCTCTTCCTCTCAAACTAAATAGTTTCCACATTAGTTGCCAAGTGATCAGTTGGGCCTGTGCTGAGGATACAGTCTCTGTCGGGCTAACTAACAACACAAGTAGTGCTGCTGAAAAAGTGGAAATGGGTTTGTCTAACAGACCTATCACACCTTAAACAGAGATAACACCATCACCTGCTTTTAACAGGTTTAAAGACTGACTCACACAGGCTTTATAGCAAACAGGAAACACATAACAAAACACAAAAAGAATACCGTTATGTTTTCTAACCTTACAACTTTTAACCTCCTCAACTCCTCTTTTCACTACTATAGACTCATTTTTATCTTTTTTCAGGGAGGTAAGGAGGTCTTAGGGGCGTGTAGCTGATCAACAGTATATGGCACTTACGAGTTCAGCTCAGCACTGTGTGTCAGGTTCTTCTAGTCATAAATCTGTAATGAACATTGTGCTTTGGTTAGGTGCCTATTCAAACTTTTAAAGCCTATAGTGTATAAGGTCTTAGAAAATTATGATGGAAGTGTATTATGGCCATTCCCATGCTCAATTATGTCTCATAAGTTGTTGCAGCAGTTTTTGGTTAATACTATTTGTTACACAAATTTGGGCTGCATTTATGAATAACTAAATAAATCTACCTTTACCTTTATTTTGGGGCATTTTTCAGTGACTGGATGGCAAGCACTTCTGATCTAGAAACTGTATTTATTGTCAATAAATGACTACTATGGGGCTACATCATCATAATAAAATATTAACATTTTTATTATGACATAACAAATATTAATATAATATACATAATAAAAATTGGGTGCAATGAATCCACAAGTGTTTCAGCTTTCAGGTCATAACCAATTTATGCAATTACAATACTGTTTATGAATGCAGAATTATTCAAATAAAAGGCAAAATAACACATTTGTACTGCTCGAGAATTCAGATATTTTGAAGTGAGAGGTCAGAGGACCTCTATGAAAATGGTCATGCTAGTTTTTCTCCTTCCAAAATTTAACCTAACTTTGGGGCATTATTACTGAGGTTTCCTACTTTTATATGACACCAATATCTTCCCTCTAGCTTTAAAACACAGCCTGCTACAGCCTATGAAAGACTGTAATGTCAGCTGAAGACGCAAGCATCCCTGTTTAGGGGAAGAGGTTTTTAAGTAGGGCTTACAATATGGAATATGATTTGATGCATTTTTTTAAAGAAAATTTCAAATCAAACCAAGTCCAAATTTTAATTTGGCACAATGTGGGGAGCTTTGTCTGATAGCTACTTTATTTGTATCTGTAGTTCTTTCAATTATTTAGTCATTTAGTAGTTTACAGTTCTTAAGAGTAGATTTCAAAATATTGATATCTATATCGTACATGGCGATATGGCCTAAAAATATTAATGTTATTTTAAAGCCATATTGCCCAGCCCTAGAGTCAACAGTGCTTTATTAACAATATCAACAGTATAACACAGCAATAACAATCATTTACCGTCACTGTTACATGAAGGGTGATCTCATCCTCTGCTCGGAGGGACATTTGCGAGGAATTTGCAGACATTTACTGCCACTGCTCATCTTCTTTGAGTTAGCTGCTAACTGATAGTAGTTGGTTTTATATATCACCCGCGCACGCAGGTTGCACATATAACGCAACGTCAGAATGTCACACCACTTCTGCCCACTGTCCCATCCTGCCATCTGTCCTGTTTATAAAGAGCATATTTCAGCATTGTTAGTGTCTCAGCATAACCACACGAGATTCCCTCCTTGAGCATGCAGTGTAAAAGGGGCTAATGACTCCTCCTTGTGGTGCCCCATATCTGCCAGCTGGGGCCTTCCACAACTTTTAGCTGTAACCAGGCCACATCCAATTAATCCATTTGTCCGCAACTCTCATTTCAAACTCTCCCTTGCCTCTCATTACCATATTTCTCAGGTATGTGTCAGACCTCTGGGTGCTAAAACACAGCACACACACGCACAGTAATCTGAAGCACACAAAAACCCTCATGCAAAACATGGCATCACAGCATTAAGACTGCAGAGACAGAGAGAAAAGCCTCTCCCGTCCTCACTCAGCTTCAGTATGTAGGGCACTGGGGGCAGGCTTGGCTTTGTTCAGGCAGATATCTCTGACATTTTTAGGCCCTCATGGAGCAAAAGCAGCAGCATATCCCGACATGAAATCAGAGCTTTGGTAAACAATGTGTTCCAACAGTTATGGCAGAGTAAAGCAACCTGTGGTTGCGCACTGAAAGAACTGCTGATGGAATCACTATTCAGGGTCAGACAAAATTTTGCCCTAGATTAAACTCCAAAATAAAGCACAATCAATCAAAAAAGAAGAATGTGAGCCAGCTCTATAGTAAAGGGAAACAATAATGTTATGTGTCTGTGCCTGCATGAGAACATTTTTGCTTTTACTGCACAGCAAACAGTCATAAAAACTGGAAATTCCTCCTTACACAAACTAGAAAAAGGCCATTATACCGCTGTACAATGATGTGGAAGTGCAGTCTAAATACAGAAAAAAATTGCAACAGCCTCACACTGTGGCTTAGATGGTTATGAGTTGCTCTATTTGATTTAAAGTTCAGTGGATCATACATGTATAAGAAAAGCTGTCAATGTACAGGCCTATTTGGACATTTGAAAACGGCTGATCAACTTTTGAATCGGAGATTTAAACCATAAAGTTCCATCTCAAACTTTTATCCCAAACATATGCATGTCACAGTGGAATGAGCCATAACAGACATGTCCTAATACACTGAAGGCAAAATGCTTCTAACATCCCGTTAAACCAAACACCTTACGCATTTTACATGCTTTCAGTCCACAACTGAGAGAAAATTTCAGTGGGCAGAAAATGAGCTGTTGACTGAAGATAAAAGGTGTGCACAAATGTTCCTGAGTGCAGTAATGTACTGTTTTTAAAAGAATGCAAATGGGCAGTCACAAAGCTATTTGGTTATAGTAAAGGCTTAAAGAGATGGTAAAGATTTTTTTAAGTTGGGTTGTATGGGTTATTTATCCATAGTCAGTGTTTTGTATATGTCAGTCAGCACACTCCCAGTTTGGAGAAGCAGCAGGAGTACCGATATGCAAGCTCAGCGATGTACTGCTGTGGGGGGAAAAAATAGAATACCGTCCAAATTATGACAAAAAAAGTCATACTATAGCATGTCTACCAAAATATGCCAAAAAAGTCACAGTATCGTATGTTGTCAAAGATATGTTTAAAAAAGGCATAGTATAATATAGTCATAGTCATAATAGTCAGAATATATTGTCCAGTACAAGATTAAAAGAAAGTCATAATACAGTGTGTTGTCCAAAATATGACATTTAAGTCATAGTATAGTCTGTTGTCCAGGGGTCAGCCACAAAACCAACTTTGCCACCTAAAACAGTGCCACCTAAAAAAAATGTTAATCAGGAGGCATTTGGTGAAATTCTTTTTTTTTTTAAAGTTACCCATTATTTTTAACTTTTGCAATACAATGTCATAATATAATGCATACATAAAAATCCCTCCTCAAATGTCTAAGTATTTAAAAGACCTTTGAAAGCTTGATTTGAGACATTTTATTGCCAATTAAGGCCTTATTTTGAGATAAATGGATTCAAAGCTTTTAAGACTTTTTAAGGATCCGCAGAAACACTGCTCCAAACTGGTTGCAGACTGGTTTTTACTGTATGTAACAGGCTACCTATGGATAAGTTCCCCTCATTTCAAAAGATGCAAACAATCCCAGAATGAGTGCATTCTTCCCACAACCTGCTGTCCCCAAAAACTTTTTTTGTTCACTGGCCATCAGTGGAGCTTACCTTGAAGTTGCTGGAGTTGACCCAGGAGCTGGCGATGCCGTCCACCATCTTGTCCAGTGCAGTCTGATCCTGCTCCAGGTCGTGGGACTTCTCCTTGTCCAAAATGTAATCAATGATCTCCTGCCCCACCTGCAGCCGGCGACCCATGTCCTTCTGCAGGACCTGGGCCAGGCAGTTCTCCATGCTGGGTTCTGTCATCCTGGCCTCTGATAACCCTCCCCTCTGGCTTCCTCAGTCTTCCTCGCTGAATGACTGACCGACTGGCTGCTAGTGATCCTCCACTGCTCAAAGCAGCGGGAATGACAGCTAAACAAAAGGAGCCCCAGTTAATGAGTGTTTGGGCTGGGTGACCCGGAAAAGGGAGAAAAAAGAAAGCAGCAAGTGTACACAGTCTGCTTGTATTTTTATCCCCGAGGACAGGCCTTGTCTTCGTGCCAGGTGCTAGCTGCTAGCAGGCTAGTGGCCGTGCCCTAGGGATGGATGGAGCAGGGCTTGGGGAATGGCAGCAATGCAGCATGTGTGTGTCTGGACAGCAGCTGGGGAAAGTTTACTACTCCCTCCCACTTGGGTTTTTTTTCCCCTCTTCTTCTCTTCAAGGAGTCTGAGCCAAACCGCTACAGCAGGGGTAGAGGAGGTGGTTTTGGCAAGCAGCGAGCAAGACAGCAAATGCAGATGGATGGAGAGGGACTAGCTTAGAGCTCCATGACTTGTCCCGGGATCTGCCCTGGAGAGCCCTGGAGGAGCAGAGAGGACAGCAGACGGTAGAGGTTCATTCATTATAAAATCTTTTATTTTTGATCCCTTAAGATACATTAGCATTCCTCACACTTAATTCATTTACAGGGTTTTTTTATCTTACAGTAAAGTAGAATGGTTTAGTTAATATAAATTATTTGGCCAAAAGTATCACCTTCTGTCCTTACTGAGAGTCCTACTGTACAGCATACAATGATATTTTAGACAATTTAACAGTCAGGCTGCATCTACTATTATATAAGGTTCGCACACAATTTTAATGAACAAAATTTCAAAACTTTCTTCAATTTTTTTTTTGTCAGACTCTCCCACCGTTTTTCAAACATATCAGAATCAAACTCTCTTTGTAGCTGAAAAATGAAGATACGTCCAAACTGACATAGTAGAGCTACGATACGTCGACAGCTACAGAAAACAAATTTGCTGTTATGTGACATTACATGGAAGGTTATCAACAAACGATGTCTGTAACAATTGCTACACACACAATACAATTTCCATGACTTTTCAAAAACGTTCAATGATTTTTACTGATTCCATGACTTTTCCATGCCTAGAAAACATGATTGTAAAATTCCACAACTTTTCCAGGTTTTCCATGACCTTGGCAACCCTGACTGTATTTTCATCACCAATTAATGTGTCATTTTTGCTATTAATTATTTAGTCTGAAAATGTCACAAAATAGAGAAAAATGCCCATCAAATTCTACCCTGTGGTCACAATGATATCTTCAAATTGCTTGTTTTGTCAAATCAACATTTCAAAACCCAAAGCGATTCTGTTTACTATCGCATAAAGCCTAAAAAACAGCCTTAAAATCCTAACATTTTGGAAGCCTAAACCAGATTTTGTTAGCTTAATAGCTGAAATCATATGTAAAGCCGTTATCAAAATAGATTATTTCTCTCTCATCAACTAATCAATCTATTAACAAAATGTCTGAGCCCACCCAACATCAGTGGCTGACCTCACTAATCTCTGCAGTTAGGTTCCTAAATCTTGTAAAAAGTCTTACCAGAGGAGCTGACGCTGTTATGCAATAAGGTGTGTTATTAACAGATATGGGTGTCTATATACTTTTGGCCGTGATGTAAGTAGGTCCCCAGTGCATCAATAGGCTACAGTTGCAGAGCCACACACGAGTATCCACAGATGACATACAACGCTGCTCACACAACAAATGTACTTTCACAAATATAATCAAAATTAAAACAAATTTAACTTAAAAAAAAACTTAAAATTAAAATTAAAAACAAAATGAAAAGACAGTTAGACTAACGCTCTGAAATAATTCCGTCACCCAAACACATCCTCCATCTCTGACAGCTTCAAATGCTCAGCTTGACAGCCCACTACTGCCATGGAAACCCAGAGGGGGCTGAGGGCTTCGGCTTGAACTCAATGTGAATAAGACACGAGGAGGACGCTGCGGTGTTTATTTGCTCCAAAGTGCTCGATCATATGCTGACTGCGCTTCTTCCATTCAAACAACCCCGGGCGTTTTGTGTGACAAGACTGTCTACTTGAAAGAACTGTTTAAACAGCCTCTGTCAAACATGAGGTATTTGTTCTGGGGGGTGAAACTCAAACCTGCAGGTCCTGAAGCAGCCAGATACGGGCCAGATTCACTGGACTATGACCTGTTTGGTGCCATAACGTGTGAACTACTTTCTCCTTTGTGATGCAATCATTATGTGAGCACAAATAATGAAAGAACTTTCCCTTTCTACGTGTCTGCTGTGGCAACAGTTGCTTAATCTATTTATTTGGTAGTTTATTTAGTGAGGAAAACACAAACATTGTTACGTAGAAATGAATGATGCAATGTTTATGGGTTTAAACTGCAACTAACTAAATCAGCAGATATAATAAATACATAATAAAAACAATAGAACCGATACAACAGATTGTGTGTATGTGTATAGCCATGTGTCTGTGTGCTCTGTACATGACTGTGTATTCGGGGTGAGGGGGAAAAAATCAATACAGGACAGCATCGCAATATTCTGTGCGGCGATGTATCAAGTACGGGTGGGAATCCCCAGAGGCCCAACGATACGAAATTATCATGATACAAAAGTCATGATACACTATTAATGTCATTTTAAGTGTTGCAACAAAATTTATCACAATATATTGTGATTTATTGCCCTTTTTCAACTGCAAATGATCTCCCCAGAAAACCTTTCTCAACATCTGCATCATCAAATAAGAGAATACTTTCATCTCTGTTGTTATTTTTACTGCAGCAAAATGTATCCACTGAACAGAAAAAAAGAACAACTGATTTTATTATCCTAGTAGGCTACCAAAAGTTTTATTTTTATTTGTGTGCATTGTGCAGACGCCCCCTCAGCCACACGTCCGTCCGTGTGGCTGAGGGGGTGTCTACACAATGCACGACACCCAAACAAACAAATATGGAGGAGCTGGAAAGCGATATTGAACGTGGAGATTCAGCACAAAACACTGACACCGTTGTTGCATCTTCAAGAAACTCAAGCAAGTTCAGTTGCGTATGATATAGCACTTAGTATATCGCATAAAGTTTAATACTGTATCATGATGTCTGAAGTATCGTCATGATATCCTATCGTGGGGCCTCTGATGATTGCTTCTCGTATTGTGTATGCACTGATATTTAGGTGTCATGGTGTGTGTATTTGTTGAAGAAGCTGCAATGGTCGAGGGTTGCAACAGTATACCAGTTTCAAGGTGTAGCGTACCACAGAAATTGACAGTTATCATACGTGTACATTTGCTTATCTGCGGCAATGAAAAATGTCATTGTATGAAGAATCTTACCTTTATTTATTTTCTAAAGGGAGACGCATACTTTCATTTAAAAACAATGGTTTCAGGTTTGAACTGTAGTAATAAAATTTTTAAGTAAAAAATTTATGATTTCACTTCTTTGGTCCTCTCAAACATGAGCAAATAGGCTTGATTTCTTTCAAAAACGCAGGAAGAAAGCAATGAGCAACGAAAGACAAAATGGTACAAAACTTAGAAACTATGGTACAACACTTAATGGTACAAGATATTATTAAAAAGAACGACAAAATAACCTGATAATTAGTTAAAACAAACAAACAAAACAAACAGAGGAAAAATAAAGTAAATAGCCTAATTCGTTTTTTCTAGCTTTTTTCTTTTTTTTTCTCTTATATTTTTCCCTGGCTATAAAAAATAAGTAAATAAATCTACTGGTTTCTTGTAATTCAAGGTGCATTTCTTACTAAGTTGTTTTTTGCATTTTCCCATGTTTTTGAAAGAAATCACAACAATTTCTTCAAGGATTCAAAACGGTTAAGCATCATTGTAATTGCTATTAATCATAGTTCTGTAACACCACAATACCATGACGCCGTGATATTTTCTGAGATGGTTTTCATACCATGAAAGTCTCATACATTGCAACCCAACAATGGTCAGAGCAAACTACATTTTGTTAATAATGTATTTGGTTTCTAATTTTGCAGCTGCTGAGCTGTTAAACTTGAAATACAATATATGTCATCAACATTTTAATTTGTGAAATGATTTTTTAACACTATCCTAAAATTGCTTGTGATTCCTCTTTATTCAATTTACACCACACTAGAGGTGATAAGAATTAATAGATGATTGATTAATCAGTCATTAAAAGTTGAATCAAAAATGTGAAATTTAACCGATTGATGGATAGGCTGTGAAATGCTGTTGAAATGTATGCAATATGTTACTGTGAGCCTTGACTGAGGTTAAAACGCAGTTTGGATAGTTTGAAATAGCAGTTTCTATTTATATTTGTTTCAAATGACGAATAATCGATTAATCGATCGTTAGTTAACAGATTAATCAATTAAGGAAAGTGCCCACAATTTGAAGCCCTACACCAGACTATTACTCTCACCTTTGATAAACTCGTCCTGGTCACACAGATTTGCTTGGTGTGAAAACACACACACACACACACAGACACACACACAGACACACACACACACACACACACACACACGCACACACACACACACACACCCCTCTCTGCTTTTTTACATCGTTAGCAGAGCTCCTGCTAGCTCCTGACCATCACTGCTAGCAATGCCAGACCAAGGAGCGCCTTGACAGCCACCACATACTGCTAACGTGAAACAAAAAGCTTCCCCTGTAATGTCCCCCCGCGGCCATAAAACATTCCTTTTCTTTGTTTCTCCCTAAAACAGCAGGCCAAACTCCCTACTGTAACCAGACAGAGAAGGTGTGCAGGGGAATAAAAGCTAAAGCTAGCCCCTAGCGAAGCCCTTCCTTTCAATGAAACGTCAGTTCAGACAGGCAGCACAAAGAGGAGAAAATGTGACAAGGAGGCGAGGAGGTGTACCTACAGCATTATTTTTCCTACTCACCATATCCCGCTTAACCTCCGCAGCTGCTCTGGACATACAGCTCGTGCTCCTTTCTGTAAATGTACAGTGTACGGCCTCAAATCTCTTGTGTCTTTCTCTTTCTCTCACTCACACTCTCCACCCGGAATGCTGCCTGCAGGACAAGAATGGGATCGTCGTGCGCATGCGCAGTCGATCCAGGGATGATGTTGGCACTTGGAAAACTGTCGCATGGCAATGCAAAAAAAAACCTGTCTGTGTGCAGCATGGACCGCAAAACTCGACGTCTGGCGACCTCTACTGGACACATGGAGGCTGTGACTTGTGTACATAAGCGTAGAGGACAGTGTTTACATTATCACTCAAACTGTTGCGCGCGCAAAGATAGAAAATGGGGATTTAAAGGTTCGGTGTCCGTCTCGAGACAAAATGAGGGCTGGGGGATACATTTCTGAATTTCGGGAAAAGATGTTCCGGTGTGACGCATAACCCGGCCATTTGGGTTAGGGACTGTTCGTAATTTGCGAGGGGGGATGGGGTTATGCAAAACGGAGAAGGCGTTTTTAAAAAAAGAACTTAGGAGGGACTTGGATTTTGTTGTTGTTTTGTTTGTTTGTTTTTTGTCTTGGGGAAGGGACATACAACTTTAAATGGCAGTGTTTTGAATTTATTTTACCCTCTGAATACTACATCCTGCTAGTGAGTTTGAAATGCATATATGTTTGTATTATATATAAACTATTTTAAGGTTATTTATAGAGGAGGGAAAGTGATGTATTGGGAAAAATATGTTGATATTGTTGGGTGATTTTTTGTTTTTTTACAGGATATGGTTAGTGCAAATTTTTGGCAGACACACATGTAATAAAATTAATACTATAACAGAAGCTCTTGTCATGCTTGAGATGTTCAAGGGCTGCCAAAAATGTGAAAATCTGACTATAATTTCTGTTTTCGGCAATGATCAACAGTGTAAATTTGGTGATTTTTAAAGAAAAAACATCTTTCAAACCTGTATTTGGACTTGAGAGGGTTTTTAAAACAAATACAAATACAACCATTTAAAGTGACATTTCCCTCCTCTGGACCAAAATTTACAAAAATAAAAAATATACTTCCCTTCACAGTGCTTAAAAAATATCACAAATGTCTTCATTTGGCACCAAACCCTTCTCTCCTCATAAATAACAAACAGTCCCTTAGGGTCAAACAGTAACTATGTAACTAAATCACCAAATTCAGAATCTCTGTTGATAATGATGGTTAGTATTTTTATTACTTTATTATGAAGCATTAATATACTGAACATTAACAGGCATTGTAATTTAGTAAGGGTCAAAGCTACAATTCTTCCCACTGTGTTGTAGAAACATGAAAAAAAAAAAGTCATGTTATAATTGCAGAATTTGATATTGTGGACATCACAGCAGGCATATAGATCCTCACAGTAGTGTTGCTTATAACATTAACGATGAATGTAATCTATACAAGTGTCATCATTAGACATAATAGTGTGACAGTAAATCAACACGGGCGACAGGAAGCAGGAACCTATAAAAGATTATATTATCTTTTATTGGGCTCCTGACCAGAACCTGGATTCAGACTTGATTTATTCTATTTACATGTGCTTTTCCTATTGTGACATGTCAAAATGTTCTTTAAAAAAAGGCTTACTGCACTGCCAGTGTGTGTATATGTTTTTTTTATTGTTAATCTGAAAAATAACACAAATTAAATGACTGCTCCAGAGTACATTTTTGGATCATTTATTTTAAAGATCATAGTTTACATCAGTGGGTCTCAACCAGGGGTCCAGGGATGCCCAGGGGTTCTTGAGGGAGTTCTCGGGAGTCCCCGGAAAAATGGGGAATATTTTTTTCAATATTTAACTCACAACAGAAGTGAGCCCAGTGTGAGTGTGAGTCATGAGAGTGTCTATTCTGATCACAGGTTTCACTTTCTCCATGCTTATCTCCTCAACTGTGGATAACAACTTAAGAATTCTGGTCTTAACCATTTCTAAAAAAAACTAATTATTGCTAAATTTTATGATATGAGTCCTCAATAAGAAAAAGGGATGAGAACCACTGGTTAACAGTACAAATTTAACAACACTCGAAGACAAGGGAGCATAACGGCCTGCTGCAAGACTGAGAGGCACATCTGTCGATGTCAAGTAAGTCCAGGCACAACTGCTGCCCATAAATCAGACTCTGTGATTTTGCACGCACCATCCAATGTGCTCACTGAAGTAATACCCACAATCATGGCAGTATCTTTCATACAAGTGTCTCAAATGGTGTGATTTCCACATACTGAAAGACACACTGATTTCTGAACACAGTTCAAAGTTGATGCATGCGACTGTACTCCGACAGCCAGAGAATAAAGTCCACACTAACACAGTGAGGACTTTCACTGTGTCTCTGCGCCCTCTTCAGCGGGCTCCTCGCTCTCTGAGTCCTTCTCCTCACCGTCTTCCTCTGACGAGCTCTCTTCATCATCCACCGCAGCTGGCATCTTAATGACAATTTCATCATCTTCATCGTCGTCATTGACGACCATGGACTTCCTCCTCTCCAGGACAGAGGGGGTGCAGAGTGGCGTGGTGTCCTGCAGTGGAACAGATGTGCTCATTAGCCACACATGCTCATTCAGGTACAGAGAGAGTGCTGATTTGTTTTCTTCAAGTTTTCTACTTTGGTCATACAATGCAGTTCTGAGTTAACACAGTATGTGGGTACATGGGTTTTATCACGCAGCCACCAAGAGACACACGCGATAAGCTTAACGCACCACGATACTCTGGGCACAGTTGTCTGACCCCAGATCACTGGTGCACCTGGGGCCATTTTCAGTCTGTGCCAAAGCTGAATGCAATATTAGTGTTGACCTTACATCACTACATGTAGATGCATCCATGGAATCTGAGGACTTCTTCTTCTGAGGCACCTGGGCAGCCTGAGAGTACAGAGAGCACTAAATGTTAACATGGTGCCAACAAAACAAAGCATAGATACTCATAGAGGGGCTCTACAATGCAGTACACCCATAAAACTCCATGTTTTGACACAAAGATTATGCCAATTATCACGGCTCTATAACATTTCTAAATTTTGAGGACTTGTGTTCCTGAAGGTATACTTTGCAGGATTTAAAAAAAATAAATAAAAATGTTTAGACTCATACACAAGTAGTGCTGGGCGATATGGCCTAAAAACACTATCACAATATTTTTAGGCTATACTGCAATACACAACATACATTATACAGTTAAAATAAATGCTTTAATAAAGTTAAATGAAGTACTTTTGCAATAAAGTTAAATGAAGTTCTGTTTTAACAAAGTACTGTAATAGTAGAAATTAATAAAGTAGTTATAATTAAGTTTCATAATTTACTGCGATAGAAAGTTAAATAAAGTACTGTTTAAATTCAATAAAATAAAGTATTGTTATAATAAAGTTAAATTAAATTACTATTACTATACAGTTAAAGTACCATTAGAATTAAATTGAGCAGTCTTATAATAAAGTCAAATTAAGTAATATTATAATTGAGTACTGTTACAAAAAGATTTAAGTATGATCATAATAAAGTTAAATGAAGTACTGTTAATAAAGTGAAAATACTGTTAGTATTAAATTAAATAGAGTAATATAATGAAGTTAAATGAAGTGTTAAAAGTAAGGTTTAATTACTGTTAAAATACAGTTAGAAATATTATACATTCATATTGTCTACTTTTATTTAGTAAATTTGTTTTTTACCAACATCAGTCCTAATCAAATATATCATATATTCATCAATTCTCAGAATATTAATACTTTAAATGCCAGTTTTAATTCATTATGCTACCATGGTTTTAGATGAAAAAAGAAAAAGAATTGTTTTCAATATACTATGCAGAGTAGATTTTTTTTTTAATCACAGTCTGGGATATGTCAATGATTTGCAGAAACTCTGATTGTGACAATGCACCTAGTGGAAAAACCATTTATTTTCTCCATTAAAAAAATGTCATCATGTGAAAAATGGTCAAATATTTAAATTCCAAGGCAAAGCCCAGAATGACACCCAGAAATAATACAGTGCATGTTTTCATGCTTTGACAGCTGTGGAATCAAACACTGCAGTTTGAATGGGTTCAATGGTGTGGTAAACGGGCTTTGCACTGAACAGTCTGGATGTAACAATTCAGTTTCCACAGTGTATTTTAAACTTATTGTAGAAACTGAGCTGGAAATTCCAAGATTAATCAAAAATACACAGTCTTGCTAAAATGTATGCCATGTGCATGAACACAGCAAAAAATTATCAAAAAAAAGAATGAAGAGCGCGTAAAATGTGCTAAATGAGGGTTAATGTGAAGTTCTCAGAACAAAGATTTGAGCCAAAAAATTAAATAATTGGGTATATAAGGTTGGTCATTTACATTTCAGGAATGAGTCTTTTTAGCTGAGATAAATACACAACAGCTACATTAGCTGCCATTTTAAAGTTGCTATTTTAGTCTAAAGATACGTACAAATCCAGGGAAGTCGTAGTCGATGCCGTGTGCTGCGATTCTCTTGCGGAGCTTCGCCTCTTTCCGCAGGAGTCTGCTTTTCATCTTGGCGACCTGCTCCTCTGTGCGTTTCTTGTTGTAGCGCGCCACAGCAGGATTTGAGGGTTTTGCAAATTCTTTTTGGGAGCCAACGAACAGCTTCTCATGCACCTTCTCTGGAGGCATCAAGTGACCTGGGAAAGAGCATCGACAACATCAGGGGAGTGATCTCGGTGCAATTTACACTGACAGCCAGTAAAGGAAGACAGATGACTGACTCACAGTGTTCATAAAACAGACATAATATATCTTTACTGTGATCATTTCTGTAAACAAATCATTGAAAGTCAGTTAATACTAGACCTGTACATGAGCAATACTCACATTTGATGAGTCTCTCTCCCATGAGATAATTGTTCATGGTCTCTGCAACAATTTTGGCAACCTCGTCACATTCAAACTCTACAAACGCATAGCCTTTGCTCCCACCTGTCTGACACAATGACAGAAAAACATTAATTAAAAAAACATATATCACAGTATCACATATCTCAGCACTTTCATATCACACATCCGCATTTGATTGACCCTTTAAAACCTGCGTTGACATCAGTTTCCTTGTGCTGCATTCAGATGCTTTTAACAAACAGTTTTACCTCTGAAATCTGAGAACATTTTTTTGATTTCTTTTAAAAACACGTAGTGAGCAACTTAGCAATAATTGTCCTGTCAACTGTAAAAAATATTCAAAGGTGACAAGAAAATGACCTGATAATGATCTGAGATGGATAATTAGATATTATCAACAAAACTGAGAGAAAAATGTCCAGAAAACTTTTATTTCATTTCATTTCATTTTATTTTAGGGACCAAGTACAGTTTAAAACATCAATGTTACCATTTTATGCACCGTACCACATAATAGTTCACAGCTAATTAGCATAGAATTTTCTTAATTATGTATTTAAAAGTATGTTAGACAAAATAATAATTTTCTTTAGCACTTTTATTTAGCACGTTATTTTCTTGGTTTGTTTATTTGTTTGTTTTGCTTTTTGTGCCTTTTTTGAATATTTTTCTAATTTCTTGCTAATTTCTGGGCCATTTCTTGCCAAATTGCTCATCGCCCTCACATGTTTTTCAAAGAAATCAAGACAATTGGTTCAGTTTTCAAAGGGCTTTGGCCAATCTGTTTTTACTTATTAAATGTATTTCAATGTAATGCTTTTAGATCATTTTTTCCTGCTGCTGTTGTCGGCACATGGGTTTTATCACTCTGCCAATGGGTGAGCAGGTGATAAGCTTAACGTACCAAAATACTTTAGGCTCAGTTATCTGATCTCAGACCACTGTTTGATCTGAGATCATTTTCAGTCTGAGCCAAAATCAGCAGTCATCTCCAGTCAAACTGATGGAACTGTTTTAGCCAACAGTTCAGTCAGCAAACTGAGAAAACCTGAATCCTCATTCGTAATGCACAGAATAAGAAGTGGAAAAGAAAAACCTGGAGGTTAACCAGCTCAAAATGATCTTATTAATGCGTACCAAACACAAAAATAGCATATGTTTTTCTTATCAGAACACATTACTCTTAAATGGAAATCGATCATATCAGGCTTTGTTGAGTTCAATATTTTAAACTAGCTTCATGTATTTCGATATCATCTGTGCTACCTTTTTACTCCTGGACAGCCGCAGCCTCAAGACTTTCCCAAACTGTTCAAAGTAAGATTTCAGCTGTGGTTCAAACAGCCCGACAGGCAGGTGACCAACATAAATCACTCCAGGCGTCAAACGGCTCTCCTGCAAAATAAAAAAAAACAAAGAGAGAGAGAGAATAAACATGAGGACAAAGCAAGAATCACCTATGCATGTATTTTTAAGATTGCACATTTCAACTTCATCATAGACAGACAACAGCTGTAGAATAAAGTAAATAATGGAGTTCCATTCAGCTGCTTCTGTTTCCTGGTATAGTGCATGATGACTCCAGTATGGCTTAATGGGACACTTGAATGAAACAGAGCCATTGTTAGTGTTATTAGTGACACCTGTGATTTTCCGATGACAAATTAAAACATCAGCAGTTAAAAAGGCCTAATGTATTCCCCATAATGTAAACATGTTTAATATTTAATTTCAATCATAACTTGTTTCTTATTATTGTTTTACTATCTGTATTTTGATTAATACTTGTGACATTAATGTTAAATAACAGCATCTTTTTTTATTACTTGTTGTATGTGACGTATAATTACCTTTAAATGCACATTAATGCATTTTGTATTGATAAAGACAAAAAAAAGTTACAATGTGCAGCTTTTCAGACAGACCTGAGTCACATTATTTGCTTTGGTCTTGACGCTGTCAAACCAATACACTATGAGCCAGCTAACTGAGCATGGAACTTACAGGGGTACTATGCCCATTTTCCAAATTTAATACGTAAAATATAGCTTTTTTAAATACATAAAACATTATTCCTGTAGTCTGAGACAGGCTAAAAATGAGTGAACAGAAACAACTCTCTCCCAAATCCAAAAAACTAGAGCGCTAAAACTCAAATTTGTTGTGGTGATTTGGTTGATGTTCTAGATGACTCTGAGGGCCGCCAGGGGAATATTCTGAGTATATGGGGACATCTTCTGTTTCACAACTGGGAAATATTCTGATAGATTACATCTTATTTGGCTGTTAAAACGAATATGAACATTCAGTGGGTTCATAAAATCAGGTTCAAGTAAAACCAGCCAACAATTTGTGGTCTTAAAAACATTCTGAGAATGGCACAATGCAACCACTGCAATGTTTCAGTGATGTTTGCAGCGGCAAGTTTTTTTAATTACAAGTTTTTTCTTCCTAAAATTGAGAACAGTCTCCATAAACCTCAAGAAATGTTTAAAACATTTATTTATTTAATTTTTGTTAGGATATCACACTAAATTACATTTCCATTAAAAATGTTCTGTAATAGAATGTTCTTCTCAACAATATGTTCAAATTTTTCTTATTAAATGTTCTTGCTTTGTTCTCATGTAACATTGTGTTTTATAAAAGAACATCATATGATCTTTCACCTCTCAACATCACCAAAACATCCTCAGAATATTACAGTTATAACTATACCTCTTAGACAGCATCTAACCTTAGGGGAACATTGTTTAAAATAATAAACATCCTTCAAAAGTTCTTTGAACAGTAGATTAAAGTGTTTAAAAAAATACATTATTACAAGTTGTAAGTAACGTTGTGGGTCAGTTTCCTGCTAGCTGAATTATCTGTGGAGCAGCTCCAGACTTTATACCCAATGACATCACAAGTTTGAGACTTTCTGCTCTGGTTTCTGGCTTTGAGAGAGAACAACTCATGTTCAAAAATGTTGACTGAACTTTCCTTGGTCACAGATTTAACATTTTAATTTAAGCGCTGTTCCCCTTTAATGTGGCACAACACCTCTTATTACGCCTCACGGCAGTTGTAACAGTCAGACCTGACCATGGTGGACTGGCTAAGTTAGCGCCCCCTTTAATGGTAACTGATATTTCAGTTAACTACGTCCAAACATCTTACGGAATAAGCTTTGGAGTTCTTAATTTCGGCGACGTTTCCCTTTAATGTGACAAAGTACCTCACTACACCTCATAGCAGCTGTAACAGTCAGAGACTGGACTGTGGTAAACGGGCTATATTAAGGCCTACTCCCGACAATGTTAGCTGAAATTACAGTGAGCTAGGTCACAACATTTGACGGGTAACGGGATAAGCTGCGACACCTGCTCCAGCTAGAAGAAATTAGAATAAACGAAACATTGGCAGCCTCGTGCATTGTGAATTCATGTTTCCTCACGTGCACCCACCTTGCCGGATTTGTTCTTCTTCGCCTCCTGCACCTTCTTCTTGAACTCAGACTCCTGTTTGGGGTCCAGAGCCAGCAGCTCTTTGGCCCTCTGAGGAGCCGCTTCGGCTTTACTTTCAGTCATTTCGAGTAATTAACGGGACGGAACATAAACTCTACAATGAAAAACAACAACCTCACTCAACTCTCTACAAACCACGTTTGTCTCTTCATCCGGTTGTCCATGTGGTGACAACCAAAGACACGCGGAAAGACGATTTTCCTTCATTATCTATCCGCGTGCCTTCGTTGCAGCGCCATCTACAGGCATGGAGGAGAGGCTCTGCTGTTACAGTAACAGGAGTGAGTATTAAAAAGTATGGAAGCCCATTTCTTTCAATTATGTAAACTCTTTTATTGTCATCATATAATTTCATGTGTCTCACTCATTACAAAGCCTACCGATGATATTTCCTTTTTAAATCACAAATTACACAAATAGGTGTGTCAACCAGTTCATCAGAATAACAAACACGATATATTAAGTATAATGATTATGAAAGATAAACAATTTCTGTCACTTTTAACACAATCTTAGTATAAATTGTTATGTCCTATGTCCTAATTATAAAATGTCATCGTTATTACATATTATTTTTGCATATTGTATATTATTACTTCAATTTATTTTAATAATATATTTTAACAGCTCTTATATATGGTTATAGTAATTATTTTTCAACCTATTATCTCATAATTATAGGATATGATATTATTAGATGAGACACTTATTATTATAATATACCATCTCATAAGTTTAAATTAACAACACAGTACTGTAGGTTATTATGTCATAAGCATCATTCACATTTTGATAACAAGCACTGGAAACTCAATTTGCATGGACTTTTTTTTCCCAAGTTGTGGAAATTCATAAAAAGATCTAAAAATTAAACAAATAGCAACAACAAGAATACACACATATACGCACAAAAAAAACGTGAAGGTTACTACTACTCCTTCTGTCGTTTGGAAAAAAGTAGAAAAGAAGGAAAGGGAGGGAGAAGCAGGGTAGGAGGTGGAGACAATAAAATCAAGGGGGTGGAGTGTTTTTGCACTTAAATAATGAGGTGAGACAGAGATCAGATGCAGAGCAGGAGTGCACACAGAGACATCAGTGGCTCTGAATTCATGACATGGCAACAAAAATCATCTACTTCACAGTAAATGGGAGACCAGAGCAGGCTGAGTTTCCACTGGACTGTCCTACACAGGATGTCAAAGGTAGGAGCAGAACATTATGTTGTTATTCAAAATTAATTTCTTTACATTAAAAAGGTATTTTAAGGTATGACTGGGTTCATATACACATATCCACATGTGCAGACAACTAATATCTGCATCTCTAATGTGATCTTTTTTTTTGTACATTTGTCCAACTTTCCTATGATTTTAAATGTATTGGAAGATGACAAATATAATGTATCAGATCTGTTTGAATCAAATAATTAATCTTTATTTTGAACATGTAAAAAAAAAAAAAAAAAAAAGACAATAAAAGCAAACAGGCCTTACAACCAACAAAAAAAGAGGGCCTACACAAAAACTATACGTTGATCTCAATATAAAAACGCTCCAGCAAACTTTATTACTACATGCTCAAAAAGGAGTAGGAAGAAGACCACACTTACACCAATAAAACCAAAGACGAGAGTGGGGTCCAGGCAATCAGAAATAAGAATATAAATTGTTTTAGCCCAATTTTCTGTACATTGTAACTACTGTAACAACAACTGTTTTTTACCTCTGCTTTGATTTTTTTTTCTTTTTTTTTCAATTGTTGCTGTTTTTGTTTGTTTTATAGTTTGCCTTTTTATTTTATGATATACCATATTTTCTGCTAAGACTATTGTATTTATATGTAATATATCATATCTGATATAACTGAAAATTTCTATGGATAGAAAGATATCCCAATTTTATATATACAGTACATCCCCATTTTATATAAATTACTTCTCTGCCTATAGACTCTCAATTTGATCTGCATAAAAAGAGGACAGTTCAATGACAAACATTCTACTAGCTTATTTTGTAAAGCAAACAAGAAAAAAAAAAACTTGATAAGTGCAGGGATCAGATGCACAGTCAGCCGTTACACAAGCTGCTGAGGGAATTGTAGAAGCGTGATGGAGCCACAGAGAGCCATGCAGCTGCCACTGACAGCTCCTCGCTTTCTCACAGGCTTCACAGGTTCTTTACTTGGAGGACAAAAAGAGCCTTATTAAAGATTTCTTATGTAATGTTAATAATCATTTTCAGTTGTTTGTTATTTGTAGTTAACATGTTTATTAGTGTATTGATAATCTAACTGAGAGTCTGCATGCTTCGGTGACAGTCTCTCATAAAAGTGGAACCACTTTCTAACAAGGCACACCTTATAAAGTACTTATAGGCTAGCTTTTATTGATGTCACTAAGTTGTTCACAAATGATCAGTTATAAGCAAGTTTGGGATTGCCATATTATGAAAAATAACTTTGGCTGTTTATCTGTTCTCTTTGGTAATCATACAAATACACATATGCATGTATTACTCAACTCAACTCAACCTTTATTCATAAGCACGTTTAAAACAACCGAAGTTGACCAAAGTGCTGTACATAAACACAGTGCATAAAATGCATAATAAAGCAAGATAAAATAAAATAAAATAAAATGTTTAAAATTAAAAACAAACAAACAAACAATTAAACATTTTAAATAAAAAATACAAGATAAAATAAATTTAATAATTTAAATTAGAAAAACAGTATTATGTTGGTTACACATTTATTACAAGATTTTGTTTGTAGCCCCAAAACACTCCCGCCGCAAGCACCAAATCACACACATGCTGATCATAACTGAATGAACGCACAAACACACAAATAACATGCCAGTAGGTATGTTATATGTGTCTTCCAGGCCCTTTTATTAACCCACTAGCATAATTTAACCAGTAAAATAAACAGTAGGCTACAATGCTATATAATAAAATATAATGAATAAATTAATAACCATTAATTTTCTTAAAAACAGTTCCTGGTGGGAATTCACCCCATATCCTCCTTGAGGGTCGGGTCACAGGAAGTGGTCCCCCCCAAAACGTGAAATAGATGATTACGACCGTGATATAAAAACTATTACTCAAAATGAACAATGATTTATTCTTTTTAGATCTGTTCCGCTCTGCAGCCGAGGCTGGACCCCACGACATCCTGAAGCTGTACAACCCCAAAGGCAACATCATCAACATCTCCCCAAGCCTGGAGCCCAACGCCCCCAGCTCCTGCTACAAGCTGGAGGTAGTGGCTGCCGACTGCAACAGCGAGCCGTTAGGTATCTTTAACTTTGCATTATGGGAATCGCAGTGCTTTGGTTTGTTTAAAAATGACTGTCAGTCTGTGTTTTCTCTCATCATGCCAGGAGCAGAGCTTGCTGGTGCACTAGGATTTGACCTCTCCTCCATGGAGAAAAGGTAGGCAAGGTGGAAAATAACAGAAACAGGACTAAAGCGTAAGACTTTGAGACTTTGTGCATCATAAACTGATGAATGTGTGATGAGCTAATGCCTCAGTGATGGTGTGTGATGTCAGACTGCAGGGCCTGGAGAAGAAAATCGTGATTGAGGCTGGGGAGACTCCTGCAGTTGTGTATGAGATGAAGAAACAGGTGGATTCATTCCGGGAGAAACTCGAGGTGCGGACAAAGCGCTGTACTTGGCAGACTTAAAACTCCTTTGAAACCTAAACAGAGTGACTTAATTTCTTTCAAATAAATGGGAAGAAGGCAATGATCAAAAAAGATGAAATTAACAAAAAATTTACAAAAAGTTAACAGAAAGAAAGATAAAAAGGACAAGTAAATGATATACAAAAAAGTTGGAAAGAGAGAAAGGAAGAAAAAGCAAGAAATGACATATAAGAGCTTAAGAATTCCGATCATTTTCTGTAACATTATTTAAAATATTTTATGAAAATTACAGATATATACATTTTTCCTTAGCTTTTAGCTTTGAGCTTTGAGCTTTTAGCCTTTAGCTCTTAGCTTTTAGCTTTCAGCCTTTAGATTTAGAATTTAGCTTTCTTTCTTCTTTTCTTAAATATTGTTCTCTAAATCTACTTGTATTTTGCCATTTGTGGAACAAATTTCTTCCAAAGATGCTAACTGTCTTTTTTCCCCATGTTTTTGACAGAAATCTAACCAATTTACTGTGGGGTTCAGAGGTTTGAATACTTATGTAATACATACTAAAGTGATGTCGCTCCAGGTTTCATTGGGTTTTAACAGGGTTTTAAGGGTCAACCTGGGGATTTGATGTGATGACCTCCGACCTCTGCTTCCATCTTTTTTTCAGAGTGTTGAGCATCTGAGCTGGCTGGGATTGTTTAAAGACCTGTCAGAGGGAACACACAAGCCCTCCCCGTTCTACCACAAGAGAACGCTGCATAAAACCAGGAAGGAGTGTGAGCATGTACGGGAAAAGTTTCTTCAAATGAGGCACGTTGACATGCAAAGCTCACTGGAAACTACTGCCAGCCATTCTACTGTAAAACATCAATTAATACCCTGGGCCATTATTTGGCCATTCCTGGCTTATATTTAGGGCAGGCATCCATATGGGATGGCCTTTTATTTACTTTCACACAAACTGTTGCTCAGTCAAGATGGGATACAGACAAATTATTTATTTGCCCCTTTGAAACTTGGGCAAATTGGCTTTTTTTTTTTTTTTTTTCAAAAAAGATGGGAAGAAAGTAATGAGCAACAAAAGTACAAATGACCCAGAATTCAGCGAGAAATCTGTGAAATACACAAAAAACTTACCTGAAATTTACAAAAAAACTTAAAATAAATAGATAAAGTGATAAATTGCCTGAAAAAAAGTTTGAAAATTATAATAATTATGTAAAATAACTTTAAATATGTACTTATGAACATAGTTCCCAGGACATCTTTCCTTAGCTTTTATTTTTATATTGTCTTCTTTAATGTTCATGGTGTCAGTAAAATAAACTGAATGACTGAATTGACTGAGAATCTTACCAAGCTAATATGTGTGTAGCATGTCCATATTGATGAAAGTTTAAACATGTATATATGTATGCATGATCTACGCAGCTAATTAACATTATCTCCAGCAACAACCAGGTTTTATACATCCAAAAAACTTCTATAATAACTAACTGCATGGTAACCAGACCAGGCTTCTAACTGAGACAAGCCTTTATTTGTCAAATTGTGTCGCCACACTAGGTTACTAAAAGGGACAGGGTGTTTAATTGGGACTAGGCTTTTATTTGAAGTTTGATGGTATATCTAGAAATCATTAATGCGTATGTTATATCCTCTGCAGCTCCCTGGAGGTGTCTGAGGAGGTGAAGCAGTACCTAAAGACCCCAACCTTTGATAACTGGTATGTATGAATTGGGACCTGTTTCAGTGTCACCTGCAGCATCAGCATCATCACCATGGTGTCCTTGTGTCTGTGTGATCACGAACAAACACCCAGTGCACCTGTTTCCTTAGTGTCCACACAGTCGTGCCCAACAAGCCCCTCTGAAGAGGAGTGGAGACGTCTCCCTTTTCTTCTCATCGACACACTCATCTCAATATGAATAGGCCTGCAGAAGGCTCACAAATCAAAAGGTTTAATCAACAGCCCGTGTTTGAAGTGGGCTTCAAGGAGAGGAGGAGCATGCAGCATTCAGTCTGGCTGGGTCATCATTTCATTTGTCGAAAAGCTTTAAAAGCAAACCCACAACGGCAGCGGTGGGTAGAAATGCTGTTATTCACAGGCTGCAAAATGAGAACTAAAGCTTGGGGCGTCACATAATCAAAATAAATTACAGGATTCCTTTGAAACCCTGATCAAATATGCTTTTTGCTTCCTGCTATTTGGGCATAGAGGGATTCTACATTATTCTGCATTTCTATTAGTGTCAATAAATCCATTGAAATTTTTTTTAAAAAGCAATGTTTTTTTCTTTTCCTTGACAATTTATGACTCCCTTACTCTATCTGTGGCACCAAGCCACCACTGCTGAATCGATTTGACCAGTTTTCAGATGTCTTTATTAACCCTTTTTTTAGATATACTTTTCACATCAGCATGAATATATTTGTAGAAGTTCAAAAGAAAGCCGCATTCTCAAAATGCCCTTACATGATGCGTACTGTGTGTGTGTGTGTGTGTGTGTGTGTGTGTGTGTGTGTGTGTGTGTGTGCAGGCAGTGGGAGGATGCAGAGATCATGGTGCTCCTGCAGGTCATGTACACAGACTTAGATTTCATTGCAGCCTTCGACATTGAGCCTGAGGTGCTGCAGCAGTTCCTGTTTGAGGTCTATCGAAGATACAACAACATCCCCTTCCATAACTTCAAGCACTGCTTCTGTGTTACCCAGATGGTGAGTGTGTGTGTGTGTGTGTGTGTGTGTGTGTGTGTGTGTGTGTGTGTGTGTGTGTTTGTGTGTGTGTGTGTGTGTGTGTGTTTGTGTGTGCCTGTGTGTGTGTGTGTTTGTGTTTGTGTTTGTGTGTGTTTGAGTGACATTGTATCAGGGCAAATCACAGAGAGCCTAATTTGTGTCTGTAATCATGAAATAGTGCAATCATGCCATCATCTTAATGGCTAGTTGGTGAAGGACATCTGGTCCTTGGGTGCGATAGGTGACCCAAATCAGTGGACAACTCTGCAGGTCAGACTGATATCACAACACATCCATTTTTTAAAAAATCACAAGATATCTTTATCTGACAAAAATGTCTGCTTCAACTCATATTTGTTGGCGGGTTCGCTTAAAAATATATATATTTTCAGTGTGGTCTCTATTGCTCTCCGGCTCGCCGCACACAACGGACAGACACACCCGTATTAACAAGTAATGTCTCTGTCTCTGTAAAGTCTGAGGAGAAATAATAAATGATAGGCATATTAAGATTTTTAAATTTGCTGTTAAGTCATATTTCTCAGGATTTGACTGAGTGGTGCTGGTTTCAGGACATTTTTACATGGATTCATTAAATAAGGTGAGCCCCCAGGAAGAGCGTCAGGCTCTGATGCAAATTTTACATAGTGGCCTGAAGTGGAATTACACCGTCCGTGTCGGTCACGTGATGCCCACTGGCCCAGAAACATTTTTTTCCCATTGACTTACATCAGGAAAGAGACGTCTGTAAAACTTTAAATAATTTTTGTGAGCTACCGTGAAATGAATTCTATCACTATCTAGATTAAAACTATCTAGTTCAATAAAAGTTGAAAAGTCAAAAAGGGTGGCAGGATTATTTTTTTAGACTGCTATTCAAGCTAGCGAGGTACTATTCTGGAAGTCGGGTGCTCCGCCTGTGAAAGTTACCCCCTCTGGTACATTCAGCTGTACTAGGCCACGGTCGGGTACCGTGAGTCTCTAGCATGCATGCTCCATTGGCCAGTAGATCCAACTATTTTACACAATTCTTATACATCTATGACTTGTATCAAAACATGTACATATAAATGAAAAAGAGACACATTTAAAGAGACAGGCACTAAAACAGAGTGTTTCATGAATACAGGCATATTTAGGAGGACAGTTTGTGAAAAATAATGTGTTTTGAAAATTAAAGCATGTACAAATGTTCTAGTAGAAAGCCAAAATATAGGTATGTTCTTGAAAATGAGCAGAATATGGGACCTTTAAAAAACAGATGGCGGCGTTCTTTTTCCACATTATGTATATGAGGACATCTCCGGTCCCTACTCAGTCCTTCTCCTTTATCTCTGAACAGATGTATGGTTTGATCTGGCTGACTGACCTGAAGAGTAAGATGGACAGCATTGACCTGCTGATCATGCTGACCTCTGCGGTCTGCCACGACCTCGATCACACAGGATACAACAACGCCTATCAGGTACATGACCTCCTGTCATATAGATGCTCCTGCAGACAGTGTTTCCTTGCATTCGGCACTAGGAAACTTATTGTGGAGGAACATTTGTGCTGTCGAACTCAGACTGCTGAAGCATCATGTTAAGCCTGAAACTTTTAGTATTAGGTTGTGTTTACATTGGGAGCAACAACACAACAGTGTGATGAGCTCCATTATCGCAGAGTCTCCATTGACTCAGTTGATGTTGTTAACATAGCAATGTCATGTCTTGTGTGTGTCTGCTTCTTGACACAAAGCATCATCTAAAGTTTGTCTTTGATCACAGACATTTCTATACTTCAGTTCAACGTCTGAGTATTTTGACATCATATATTGCCGCCCCACTGCATCCCTGTGTGCATTGAAATGCACAGAAAGCAAACAGAGCATCAAGCTTAACACCTAGGGCAGGCTTTGACATTACACACACTTGTAGCAAGGTTTTTGTCATGATGACACTGTGTAAAAAAAATGATTTAAATTAATTTAAACAAACTACATGCAAAGGTTTTTTTTAAAATATCACAGCCTGGGATATGTCAATGATTTGCAGCAACATTGATTGTGACAGTGCACCTAGTGGAAAGAGCATGTATTTTCTCTATGTGCCAAATATGGTAAGAAAACAAAACAAAAAAATAAGATGTCGTCAGGTGGAAAATAGTAAAAATAAAAAATTCTAAGGCAAAAGTGTAGAGTGACACCCAGAAATAATTCAGTGCATGTATTTATGCTTTAACGGCTGTGGGGCCAGTGTGAATGGGTTTCAATGGCACATTTAATTCACTTAACAGTCTGAATGTAACAATTTTGTTTCCACAGTGCATTTTACTTTGTAATTGTAATTGTAGGAGATTCCAAGATTAAACAAAAACACACAATCTTGCCAAAATATATGCATGAACACAGCCAAAATAATCATAAAATGAAGTTCAGTCTTATTTTCTTACACCTCATTTTGTTGTGAAATTCATCTCATTTAAATTTGAAATATGACGTAGAAACTTTAATTGAGTTTACTGTTGATATACCTTCAGGCTAAAGCACCAAAGGCTTCAAAACTGCTTCAACATTAACTATGTTTAGTTTTGATCTAAACTGATATCTTCCAGATAAATGCTCGGACTGAACTGGCTCTCCGCTACAATGACATCTCTCCTCTAGAGAACCACCACTGTGCTGTAGCATTTGAGATCCTGGAGAAGGTGAGAATAAGAACTCGCTGTTAGTTTGAAACTTTCTGTCCAAACTGTCATGAAACACACATTTTAGTTTAGGGTTTTGAATTAAGAAAGGACCAGACAAGAGCAGAGCTGTCACCATGAGACAAAGCCTGTGAGCTGTGCAGTTAATGAACAAAAGATTTTCTATACTGTAGACAGAGAGCAACATCTTCAGAAACCTACCCATGGATCAATACAAGCGGATCAGGGAAGGAATCATCAAGTAAGATCATCTTTCTCATTCTTTTAACATGCACATTTTCTCATGTTATTTGGTCGTATAGTAGAACAGTATATAGGACTGTGCTGGTTTTATCTGTCAATATTGCAGCTGCATCCTGGCCACTGACATGACAAGGCACAATGAGATTCTCAACAAGTTCAAGTCCATCCTACCGGCTTTTGACTTCACCAACAAGGACCACAGAGATGTGGTAAGAAGATTTTTTTCTTATTGTAATATGGAGCAACTTTTTAATTTTGGGGGAGAAAATTCAATAATACAGTTCAACATTTCAGACATAAATGATTACTAAAATGTTCTTTTTATTTTCTTTTTTCTTTCTTTTTTAGCCCAGTATAGATAAACAACAAAACTAACATTTTAAATACAGAAATAAATGAAAACGTAATTAGATAAATAAATCAATGGATAGATATTAGCAATGAAAGTATATGTGATGTCATGCTGATGTGATGTGAAGTTGCTTCACTTCACTGACCCGAGGGGCTATCCCACCTCATATGTTTCAAGCAAGTCCACGTCAGGCAAATAAACAAATGCATGTGTCCTTTAAAAAAATCACCTGTGTCCATCAGAAGATTTTTTAAATCAATAATGAAAACTGAAAGGCAACTAATGTAAAGACTCTAAAACGGGTGAGATGTGTTCTTTTCTCCTGGTGTATGACTTTGGGTAGACCAGTATGGAAAGCGTTCCAATAGTCTTACCTGTTAGATATAAAAGTGTGCATTAACCCTTTGAAAGCTGGGTCAACATCGGTTAATTTATGCTGCATTGAAACACTTTTCACGAGGCATAAAACCCTTTGAAACTTAAGTGAATTGATTTGATTTCTTTAAAGAAATAGAACTGAAAAAAGGGAATGACCAACTTTGCAAGAAATGTCCAAAAAATGTGAGAAAAAAAATGTGAGAAATTCATAAAAAGTACCAAGAAAATTACATGAACATCTTTATGTTGACAAAGGAGGGAACATTATTAGAGAATTATTCAAAATGAATGAATGGATAATTTTTTTTTTTAAATCCAGATATATTTGTAAATATTACAATTGTATATTTAAAAATATTTTGCAGAAAAATATGTGCTATAGCACAATAAAACGTAATAAAACATAACAACGTAAACATAATTTATTTTTGATCACTTCTCCTTTTATTTGTTTGTTTTTGTTTTTTTAGTTGTTTTTTCTTATTTTTGAGCCATTTCTTGTTATGTTTCTCATTCCCTTTTCCCTTTTTTTTTTTTTTAAAGAAATCAAACCAATTTGCTCAGGTTTCAAAGGGTTAATGACCACCCTTTTCTCTCCTTTTAGGACTGACATTAGGATTAGAAATAGCCAAACATTTAGTTTGGTTAATTTGAGACTCCGTTATAATTCAAACACTATCCAGTCCTCTAATAATGTCCCCCTGTTGTGTGTGCAGCTGATGATGGTTCTGATCAAAGTGAGCGACATATCCAATGAGGCCCGGCCCATGGAGGTGGCTGAGCCCTGGTTGGACTGTCTGCTGCAGGAATTCTACAACCAGGTAACTGAGTCCCAATGTATGGGAAGGCATTTCATACTGTGACAGCACCAAAATATTAGTTTTCCAACTATAGAGGGCATTTGCCTCACATGACAATTACTTAAAATGAAAGACAAAATTTAAAGTAACACAAGTCACTGGATGGAATTTTCATAGTAGCTGTTGATTTTAATCAATTCATACTTCAACTCCAAAGATGTAGCAGGATCAAGGAAAAAAGTAATTTCGTTTTTTAAACTTAGTTTAAAAAATGACCAATAAATCTACCTTTTACCCTCTACCTTCAACTCGATGTATAGCCATTAAAGCAGGTAGTTCACCTAAAACCAGGAATCAAAATGCTTGATAAAACCACAAAATGTCTCCATACTGCTCAACTGAAGCAATTCAAGTGTCCTGATGCCCCAAACCGCAAAGTTGTTTTGAAAAACATTACTGGCGTGATGTTTTTAGCCTTGTTCTAGCCTCTAGCTCCTAGCGTGGTAGCCGCATTCACGTATGCACCCACATGTGACATTAATGACAGCTGTACGCCAGTGTTTACATGCTACCCGGAACCCTCACACACACACACACGCACACACACACACACACACACACACACACACACACACACACACAGACTTACAGTGTTTTGTGGACCATAAAACGTCACCAGACTTTTCATCAGCATGAAGAGGAGTAGACAATGACTGAACTTTCATTTTTGGGTGAACTAACCCTTTTAATGCTATCTGTGTCGTCTACTGCCCTCAGAGTGATGTGGAGAAGTTAGAGGGTCTCCCAGTCACTCCGTTCATGGATCGGGACAAAGTCACCAAGCCTTCATCTCAAACAGGCTTTATCAGATTTGTTCTGTTGCCTCTCTTCATCGAGCTGGCCAACCTCTTCCCCTGCTTGGAGGTATGTTTTTTTTTAAGAGCCACAAATATCCAGTAATTGTATTAACACCAAGCAAAATGTTACTCCAGAACATTTAGGGAATCACCTACTGTATGAAAAGCAGAAAAGGTTGAGTGATGGTTTGCCTATTCATTGTGCAGCAACACATCATCAACCCGGTTCGGAAGGCTCTGGATTACTACACAGAAATGGAGAAAGCACTGGAGAGAGAGAAACAGAACCGGGCTCAGAGTGACAATGCAGCCAAGACTAAGGAGTCAACTGTGGGCCCTCAGAGCACAGCTGACACAGATGCTGGGCCTAAAGCTGCAAAACCAGACACGCTGTGAACCAAACTAGACGGCATATTTAACAACTTCGAAAGCTGGATCAACATAAGTTCTCTTGTGCTGCGTCCAGATGCCTTTCACAAGCATTTAATTCTATTTAAAATTATGCCACAGAAAATTAATACATTAATTATTCAGTTTAGTTTTTTGCAACTTTTTCCAGTTTTTTCTTTCTTTTTTTCTACTTGTTTTCTTGTGTGCTTATTTTCATGTTATTTTTCTGTTTCTGACTTTCTTTTTTGCTGAAGTGAGGGTAATTTCATAATGACAAAAATGACTAAGTTACTAATTATTGGGCCATTTCTTGAGTTGCTCATTGCCTTTTTCTTCCATTCTATAGAAAGAAATCAAGCTAGTTTGCTTAGACTTTAAAGGATTGACAACTTTGGCATTTTATGTAAACATTGTATGATTTTAGATTGATTTGCACATATATAAACCATCTAAATTTGTGCTTTTACTTGTTTATTTACTGGGCTAAGCACATGCATTGTAAGCTGTTCTAATGCCTTTTTGTTGTAGTTTTGATGTACGCATTATTAAATGTATTGTGATGAACTTAACTTTAACTAATGAGTTCAATGCAAACTGTAAAGAGTAACATATTTTTAAGGAGTAGTTCCAAAGCACAATTAACTGGAATTATATTGTATAACAGTAACTATTTTATATTACAAAAAGGATTGAGTGAAAAAATGATTAAAGGAATAATAACATTGCAGCCTGTTAGGTTGCATATCCAAAGTATTGCATTAAATCACTTTTACCAAGTCGAGACTGCATTTCTGAAAACATTGTCAATGTTTGTTTTGGAAGAAATAAACTTGAAATATTCTAAGTGTAAGTGTGCAGGTATTAACATGCACCAGGAGTTTCCGATACCAAGCATTTAATGTGAAGTATCACCTGTGGCAAAAACCAGGGGCGTCAATATAGACAGAGGTGGCCCTTCAACATTGTGTTGTACATAGAATAGGCACTTGCTAATCAGTCCCTCCAAGGATTTTGCTGTTTTTGTGATTGTTGTTGCATGAAATGCCTAATTTCACAGCAACTTTTTCTTTAAAACCCTCTATGGTACAGCGTTGCCACATGGCAACAACCCCATTTTAAGCCTTCTACACACAGATAATACAATCCAAGTTATGATGCAATGCATTAAAAAAGAGGTGGGGTTCTAAGTAAACCAATAGCAGTGTTTAAATTTGTCACATTACTTTCTATAGGCCATTTTGAAACCCTTTTCTGCAGACATCATGGACGGGAGGAGCCTCACTATTTGACGCCTAAAAATTCAACAAAAAAAGTGTTTTTTTGAAGTTTTTCAACGGGAAAAAAAATATACACTCAACAATAGGTTAGTTAAGTTCATTATCATGTAGTTTCTTGCACTGTAGTCGATCAATAAATAATAGAAAATGTTAAAAATGTGTATGTTGCCATATGGCAACACCGTACCATTATGGATTGCTAGCCAGGCATGTTGATAACATTATGTATTTAGTTATAGGCCTACTTTGCAATTGCATTGGTGTACACTGATCTTCTATAGTCTATAAACTATAATAATGCACTTTGTGAGTCCTTTCCACATTGCATATGATGATATTTGACACATCTTTCTTCCATTTACAGAATGAATGCAAATTTTTTTTATGGTACATCGCGGAAAAAGGCTAAACTAGCCCTCCCACTAGATAATAGTGAAGATGACAAAGATTTCAGTGACATGGAAAATGAGCTGCTGGAAACACAGAGTGAGAGTGATGAAGACAGTGAGACCAATGAAGATTATGAGCCAGAGAATGAGGACAGTGGGGACAGTGAGGACAGAGACAGTGAGGGCAATGGAGACAGTAAGGAGAGGGAGGACAGTGAGGATGAAAGTGAAGTGACAGGTATTACCAGTAAGAGAGTGTAAAATGGGTAACACTTTACTTGACGCCTGTTCAGGCTACTGGGGATTGTTTATACTATAACATGAGTTTTAAAATAAATGTTACATACAATTTTAAACAAAACTCTCATGTTTTCATTACTTTCCATTATGGTACGGTGTTGCCATACGGCAACGAACCCTAAAAACTACTAAAAAAATAATATTTTTTGAAAATGTCTCTTCATTATGTTTACTTGGTCTATTTTAAGACAAAAAAACGCCCCAAACATTTTTTTACCAACTGGGATCATAGTACGTACCATAGAGGGTTAAAAAATGTCAAAAAGCAATGAAAGCGGCAGTCCCTCTCTGTTACTCTCACTTTTTCAGCGGCAGCAGTCTCTAAGAAAGGGAGAGCAAGAGAGAGGGACTGAGTGAATCAATACAATGCCTGCAGTTCTACAACACAATGAGATTTTGCCTGTTTTAAATAACCAAATTTGCAGTAACATGGCAGTGATTGGTCAAAATTGCAAGATCACACAAACTTCACAGGAATTGGCTTAATTTGCATTAGTTGTTGCAATTGCAACAATGCTAATTTTTGGAGAGACTGGCTCAGATTGCGAACTGGAACTACGTTTGTGTCCAAAGTGGAACTCAAACTTTTTTCTTTTTCATTTTTTTAAAGGGTTTTCATTTGCTATGCCTTGAAAAGATAAACACATCTTTAACAGTTTACTGCGGTTTTAAACTGGACCAAAGAGCAAGAGCACAACACTAGGGGAAAGGGGGGTAAAAAGGAGGTTGTTGTAGAGGTTTTGCAGGTGGATGAAGCAGGCAGACTGAAGTAGGCAGACAGAAGTGAGGCAGACGCCAGTGGTGAGAGGCTGGACTTGAAGTAGTTGAGGTGTGGCTGAAGATAGGAGGTCATGTGGCCTATGGCTCTGGTGTTTGTAGGCTGAGACAAGGAAGCAGTGTGGCTTACAGCACTGCAGGGGCTGTGGCTTATGGCACAGGTGGTGAGGGGCTGGACAGTGCGCAGCTGAGGCGATGGAGCTCAGAGACAAAAGGCACAGGAAATAGAGAAGACAGCAAATTGTCATGAAGCAAAAAACACAGGAGAATCCCACTGAGCAGAAACAGACAGAGTAGAAACAATCAGACAGGGTGGAGGAGGGAGAGCAGGGTTTCTAAGCTGCAGATGATGAGTGTGGAATGAGCAACAGGTGTGCATGCAGAGCTCCTGCAGCAGGAAGCCTTGCCCAGCCTGTGAAACACACAGAAACACAGCAGAAGATCCAGAAAAAAAACACACATAATCCATACCACCACGCCATCTCCATCAAGGTTTTCTATTTTTTCTGTCTTTCCTTTTTCTTGGAAAATAATCATCAATGATCTTTAATGATCTTTTAAAAATAAATTAAACGAATAATGTATTATTTTCTTTGGTATTGTTGTCAGATATGCAATGATGATTTTTGGTTATTGTGTCTGTTGATGCTTATTAATGTCAAGTCAATATTTCATGAGCTGATTCGATATTTGCTGCATATGCATGAACTAGGGCCTATATTTCGATTTGTTAATAATACACACACACACATTTATATATGTATATATGTGTGTGTGTGTGTATTCACACTAGACATAATGTATCCATTATGTCAGTCTCCCAGTTTAATGACAATGTGGTTGTAACACATTTAGCATGAGAATTAAGTATTGAATAGAAAAGAGGAACAACAGCGTTAAAATCTAGTAATTACACGTCAACAGGTGTAGGAGAGACTACTGGGCTGCAGGTGTCACTGTAGGTCCTGTGATAGTGGATCAGTGTGGCGAAAATTATTGGAACTTATTCTCATGACAGGAATAGTCAGTCAATCAGACTGACAGACATCAACACAGTTGAAATACTGAGACACTTGTATTCTTGTCACATGTACAGTTTCTCACTAGTTTACAATGCTGGCTGAACAAACACTTAAATCAATTTCTTTGATTAACCCTTTGAAACTCGAGAAAATTGGTTTGATTTCTTTCAATAACAAGGGAAGAAAGTGATGAGCAACAAATAACGTAAAATAAAGGAGGACATTAGTAAAAAGTTACAATTACCAGAAATAAGCAAAAAAGAAAGTGCTTTTTTTCTGTAACAAAATTTTCAAAAGATAAGGGGAATCATGAATATATACTTCTGGACATTTTTCCCTCATTTTTTGATTATATCTAATATAATAGTAATTCCCTGTCACCTTTTTTCCAATTTGTGGGACATTTCTTGCTCAAATGATCTAAAAAATAGGGGAAAATGCACAAATATGGACAAATGTGCACACACACACACACACACACACACACACACAAATATATATATATGTTTGTGTGTGTGTTATTTGGATTGCCTACAATCCAAAGTCCTAAAATTCAAGAAATATCCTGACATGCTAGAAAAGCCCTAAAATCCTACAAATGTCCTAAAATTGGAGGAATGTCCTAAAATCCAAGGAACGTCCTAAAATCCTACAGATGTCCTGAAGTCCAAGAACGTCCAACAAAAATCCTCAAAATGTCCTTAAATATGAGAAACGTGCTAAAGTCGGAGAAATGTGCTAAAATCCCAGAAATGTTCTGGAAAAACTAGAAATGTCCTAAAATCCGAATAATGTTCTAAAATCTTTGAAACATGTATGAGGCTGCTGTGATTGGCCCCTGACTTCCTCTAATCATGCAAAAGTGGCCCCGAAGCAAAGCAAGTTGAGTGTCCATGCTCTACAGTTTTGCTGTAATCCTACAGTGTGAAGCATCACCCCCCTCTGTCTCATTCCCCTCCATCCCCCTCTCCAAGTGGATCGATGGCCCAACACAGTGGCCGGATATTGCGTATTCCGACATCTACTTGATTGAATCACCATGAATCGTTACACAGACTTTAATAATCTATAAAAATCGACAGTCTGTTTGGTTCTCGCTTTTTGCGACTTCAAGATCTCCTCCTGTAAGAGCGTGGCCTGACGTGCCCCCACACTTGATTGGCTAGCGCGCGGCCCACGCCTTCTGTCGATCAGCCAATAGCTGCACTCACAGGGGCCGGTTCCTGGGCTGACCTCCCCCTTGCTCCACACGCGGAGTCGTGGCTGGTGTTCGAAGAAAACGCTCGTGTGACACCGTGCGAGCCTTAAATCCAGCAGCTGTTAGTGTTTAGCGTCGTGCTTTGAGTGTTTTAAACGGGAACAAGAAAAAAGTACGAGGATGGACCCGCTGGTTGCTGCCATTGACCAGGGCACGAGCTCCACACGGTTCCTGGTGAGTGACGTGGTACACTCCAGCGTTACATTACACACAGACCGAGGGGGCTTTAATGATACAACTTCTGTGGGACTTTTCTTCGGTATTTGCTGGCTTTTTTGACCACATAGCGTCTGCTACTAACAAATATCGACGCCTTTGACTGAGAAAAACATGTTGCAAGTGAAAATGGTAGTTTTGGTGAAGAACTAACGCTAGTGTAATTAGCTTCGAGGCTAAGTACACACGGCGAAAATAACCCCCCCCCCCCTCCCATACTATCTCAGTATTCAGTTCAGTATCAGGTCGCAGCACTTCTATTTATTCTTTTTAACTCCAAATAAAAAACGTTTGCCAAGCAAATTAAACTATAATCATAGAACCTGGCTTGTCCCACTGTTCTCATTCTGTTTAAAGAGCGCAGTGTAAGATAGCAGCTGGTATAAAAGTGTATGACAGTAGTTCGCTTAATTTTATCCTGAGTTTCAGCGTGCCAAACTGTTAGCAGTAAAGGCTGCCCTCCTAATTTGGTGCTCAAAATGTCATAGCCTGCAATGAAATTAGAACTCTATTAAACCAGCTAAAGCAATATGTATCAGGTTGATCAAGAGCGTCACAGTAATTTTCATAATTAAATGTCAGCCATTGTTGCATTGTGAAACACAGTGTTTATTATCAAAATATGCTGTCAATCTATCAGCACCCAATTCAGAGCTAACAGTCTACAATAGTCCCAGAGATAATATAATACAAATAACAAAGAAGAACAAAAGTGCAACACAGATTAAAGTAATTAAGATGCTATAATGTAAGAAGTACGTTTGAAAACCTTTACTTCATATAATAAAAGCATGCATAGCTATAAATATACAGAATGTAGTGCAAAGTTGCACTGTAGGACATTCTAAATCCACCCAAAGCTCAGTATTTCCTGACCTTAAGACCTGTGAGTTTGTGTATGGGTTTTCTTAGGGGGGCAGTTTGTATCTGAAAATTGCAGTTTAACTCACGACACTTTGCAAAATCCTTTAGCTCTACTCCAAATACTTAAAAATTGTGTATACAGCTGATGTAGTTTTACTTTAATTATAGAATTAAAAAAAATGGAATTAATTCTATTACATCTGCATGTTATTGAGTCAGGCATAAGAAATGTGGTACCACAGATCCTGCTACCACACCTTTTTTGATACTTTGTATTTTTTCCCAAGGGTTATTTAAATTTCCTTGAAACTTTTTTTCATGGAAAAGTGTTAATATATAGAAGATGTCATATTACTCATTCATCATTAAATAATGTTTTGAAAATGGTTAATTCTTTGTACATAGTTTAACATTCAGTCATTTTATTTCAAAGGTAGACATTTGTACTGTGTTGACTATAAGGCTTTCTCTGTCTGTATGATACCAATTGAGTTGGGCTGGGTATCGGTATCGACCAAATAACCCAGCACCAAGTAGTGTTGAAGCTTCTCTAGTCAAACGATACTTGCATTCTATCCATTTTGAACCCAGATCTAGAAGAAATTACTATTGTATGGCTGGCTAATCGCCACAGGTGTTCTCCAATTTATTGCGTAGTATAATTGGTCCACAGCTACAACCCATACAGTCTGTGGTGTGGTTAAGTCGAGCACAGGGCACTTAACATTTGGCAGTTCAGTGTGCAGAGATGTCGTCAGAATGTTAGAAAAGATGGCTGTACTACAAGCTTGTGGTGACATTTTACTCATCTGACTGCTTTTGTTCTCATGATGGGTATCAAATAATGTAGAAAAAGGGTTTCAATTGATGACCTCTATTGGTTTTGGTATAACTTTAAAGGTACCGATATTGCGACTGCTATCGCAGTTTTTTTAAATTATACCCAGCCCTACTATTGCGCCTGTTTTTGATTGGTCTCACGAAATTTGCAAGTTACAGCTTGCTTCAGTTTGTTGCATACTAGATTAAACAGGTTTGGGCGGATCATTGTAAACTTATCTCAGCATACCGGGAAAAATGTAAAGAGTGCAATGATCATTCATGTCATCATTAAGCAGTTTGATGCAATAGTGAGATCATGCAACCTTGCTGTGTTGGACATGGACACATGTTGCAAATGATCCTGACTGTTCCCTGGATGTTCAGTGTGAATTTCAACCTGATCCAGTGAAAATCGGTGAGGCTTAGAGTCCACATACAAAGAATCACAATTGTTATATTTGCTCAAAGGTCTAAACTTAAGCAGTTCATAGCTAAAAAGTATTTGGAGTAGAGTTCCCTTTATTTAATAGAAGTTTTTACATTGAATGTTTTTCTTGGGAAAATCCATGACACGAAGGACGAGTTCTGAAGTCTAACTGAGTTGGCAAAGAGTGACCACAGTATGAATTCTGTCTAGTGATCCATTGTGAATCAAATTGGGCTTCCTCAAGTAGGTCAGCTGGAAGATTCAGACTTGGCACAGATTACAGGAGTTCGAATCTCAATAGAAACAAAAGTTCAACTTGCTACAAAGAAAACACAGACAGGATATTTGATGCCGGAGTAGATCTGGTAAACATTTCTGTAAAATTGAAGAGCTTTTTTTCATTTTACAAACTCAGACCACAGGGAGTCTTTGTTTGGCTTGTGCCTGGTCCAAAATTCAGAACACTTGATTAAACCTTCTTTTACTTAATTGATTGAAATGTCTGTACTACAAAGGCTAACATTAGAAATCAATTCAATCAAAGCTATTATAATTTCATACCCTGTTATAAAGAACACGTTTATTATATGTATGAGGAAAAACACCTATGTTTTGAACCACATTCTATCAAGAAATACACAAATGCACATTTTACATTTGTAACCCAATCCTTTTCATGATGTTGGAGAATAATCCCAAATTAATTTGGTCAAATATTATGGATGTTTTCTTAATTAGTTACCAGTTCTTTCCAAAGGGTCTCTTGAAAGTAAGGTCAAGCACAGAGGAGGTAATTAAGACCAGAAGTTAAACATAAACCTAGAGGGTTGTTTGTGAGGTTTATCCCAGGACTTGCATGACAATAAGCGAACATGTCTCTAGTCAGATGATGATGATTAAGCTCCTGGGGATGTTGAAATAAATCCTCAGCATAACTGAGCGGTGACTCCTGTGTCCGTGTAATTCATTGTTGGATGATTCAAGTGAATTTACCTAGTTTGCATCCCTATATTTTACTACTGAAGATCCAGTCCCAAAGAATACCACAGACTTCACATACTGCTAACCCACAAGTGGGTTATATAATTTGGATGCTGAGATATGAGACCAGATATCCACCTAAATTTTGGCTGTCATAATATAAAGGGTATCATTTCCTGGTTTTAAAGGCTATATTACAGTAAAGTGGTGTCATTTTCTGAACTAAACGAACTTTGGAAGCTGCCTCAGGAACCTAGAAAACATTTCGTTTTTTTCATTGATCATACTCCTGACAAGTCCTAGGCCACGACAGTATATCAGTATTCTATCTATATCACAATATGATACTATATATCATATTAGAAGTTGGATATCAGAGGTGTTGTCTTTTCTTGGTTTTAAAGGCTGCATAACAGTAAAAAGGTGTCATTTTATGAACTTACCAGCTAGCTGTTCTATTGTTTGCCTTTACTCACTTAGTCATGATATCCACATTACTAATGATTATTTATCAAAAATCTCATTGTGTAAATATTATGTAAAACGTTGTTGCAAAAGCAACAATAGCCAACCCCACCACATCATGACAAAATCAATATTGAGGTATTTGGTCAAAAGTTTGTGATATTTCATTTTTACCATATCATCCAGCCCTATCAGAAACTGCAATAGATATTGTGACCCCATCACACAACTAAAGTTGGCACAATATTGTGGTTATTCTGGCCAAAAGAGTTGACGATAACAATATTATCACCATGTCCATAAAAGTATTTTTAAAATAATGGTGCTGGTAGTCAAATTCATCTTTACCTTTGTTTATTGTCTCTTTTTAGCCAATGAATTACACTCAGAATACAGTACAAGTGTAGGGTAGTGAAGAAAAGAGCCTGTAACAATAATTGTACAAAACTGCTCAAAAAAAGGTATTAGACTTATTGGATAGTGAAAAGGTAGCTAGATAGCTTTAGCAGAGGAAGACAAAATGTAAAGAAATGAAATGGTTTAAAAGGAGCTGCATTATGTACGCAGCAATAACATGTGTATTATTAACATCAATATTTCATTTTTAAACATCATGGTTGTCATCAGTACACCCTCTTTCTATATATATTTTGGGCATTAGTCGGCTCTGTCAGCTTTATTGCAGACATGTAAATCACTGTAAATATCCTCAACACAAACTTTGTGTATAAAATCACCACAGAGGGGAATCCAGGACTGCAATCTGTCACTGTTCCAAGGGGAACATTAAGTTCAGAGGTTCTGTTTGCTTGTAGCATGTGACTGTTTGAGGCATGGTGAGGAATCCTGTGTTGTTATTGTCCATTAGCAGAGATGTATCCTTGTCTGACCTGAAACATTGAAGGGACAGCTGGCCTAAAATCAAAACCGAACATGTTTTTTGCTTACATTTTCTGCACTACTTCTATTCAGGTTTAGGTTTCAGTGTCATTTGCTAAGTTTTGGTGATAATCTGCTGCCTTTGCCCAGATAGACAGCTAATTTGTCAGTGAAACTATTCACTATGAGGTCTCTTGAGTATCTGTGTCAGTACATTTGGAAATTGATGTACTTTATGTTGAATTTTGCCATTTTTTGGCTCATTGAGCACCACAAACAAATTGTCATTTGGGCTGAGCAGCAAAGCCTGACAATGATCACATGGAAACTTACTTTAGACTGATAACACTCTGGCTGTGACAATACATGACTTGTATTTTGATCAAGTTGACAACCAAATTCATGGGGGGTAAACTGAACTTGTTGGCATATTCTGTGGATGCATTCTGTGTTTCCAGACTGACCATATTTGTGGTTCATTGAGGTCATGCTATAACTGTCCCAGTCATACGCTCTTTCCCTTTATGATAGAGTGAGGATGTTGCTATTTGCTGTCCAACTGCGTGACTTCAACCGAATGTTACCTCTTTGAGTGTCAGCTTGTTGCCTGCTTTTGTCTGTGTTTCTGCCCAATCTCTGCAGCTGTGAGAGGGTCATAAAGTGTAGAGAGTTCAAGGTTTCAGTGTGGTTGGGAACTGCTTGTGGGTCATATGTTCTTCAAAGTTAATGTTTCCAGTTTTTCCTTGTGTAGTGAAATCATATCGCCTAACTTGGCAATGTGAGTAGTTGTCCTCAGCTGAATTGTAGGCCTGTACTGCTGTACTCAGAGTTCACACACAAGTTTATCCAATTACCTCATTAGGAGAAATGCTGACTTCTGTGTAACTGCAGGCTACAATTACTGTACTGCCTTGTGTTAAAGCTTTCCTCCTTTGTAAAAGGGAGCTATTCTTTATTGGAGTGAAAGTCATGCCAAGAGCTGTGCCTTCCATGTGTTTATTTTTTATTTATTTCTTGGTCTCTGATGGGTTCAATTTCTCCACAGGTGTTCAATGCAAAAACAGCCGAACTGATGAGTCACCACCAAGTGGAGATCAACCAGAGTTTCCCCAAGGAGGGGTGAGTTCTTTGAACTTCATCACAGAGCTGCACCTGATGAATCGTTTACATTGTAAATTAATTTGCTAATTATTTTTCAGTAGGTCAGTTATTCACAGTTATAATTTCCCAAATACTAAGTCGACATCGTCAAATGTCTGAGTTAGCAAGAATGCTAATTTACATCTGTAGTCTCCTAGGCAGGTAACTAACAATCCTTACTAGTAACAATATACAAATATAATATGCAAGTAGTATAAGACAAATTACATTGAAGGACATGTTGAGTTAGAAGTGATCACAGTCTGATTCACCTTTAGCCACCGCTTGAGATGAGTCTTAAAAGTGGAATATATGGGGCGTTCCCTTATTGCAAGAGGTAGGCCAGTCCTGAATTTAGGCCTAATTCCCATTACCAAGAGTACAGTCTTTCTTGATGTGGTGCACCTAGTTTACTGATATGTCTGACAAAGAAAAGCTTCAAATCCTCCTAATTGAGAAGGTAGAAATAGCACAACAGAACAATATTCTGCTGGTACAACTGGTTATGCAAATAGTAAAGAATGTGTATAGATACAGTCAATATTTTAGCTTTTTATTAAACATACAAATATTAAAACACATTTTTAAATCCACACAGCAGCACATGAGAAGAGTTACATCAGTGCCTCCTTTTTTCTTTTGAATGGTTACAGGTTTACTGATGTGTGTAATAGAGTCTAAGGTCCAGCCCTTATTATATTGTGAACACAAAAGCTGGCTTGGTTGATGCATACTCAGATGTTACTGTCCACTCCGATAAAAATCTGGTTGATGAACACCCCGGACAAAGTACCAGAGGACATTTGTTTGGCACAACCCACAATAGTCCCAGTCAGTCAGCCAGCCAGCCAGCCAAAAATTATAAAAGGCTCAGGATAAGGTGAAGTCTTCATTAAGGATCCGTCTGACTTGAGGGTAGGAGCTTGCCCTGAGCCTCTCATGCCCCTTTCCTACTGAATATGCTTGGGTTCTTGAACCAGTTCCATGGAGAGTGTTTCACAATGAAAATAAATAGTGGTAAGATGGCAGATCACATTGTTTACCTTTGAGCTATTATTAGACATTTGTTTTTATCTAAAAAAAAAAAAAAAAAAAAAAGGACTATAACATGCAAGACTCAATTTTTTCCTTTTAGCTTGTACAAAATGACTTGCACTCCGATGTTACAATTCACTCTTCAGCTCAAGAAAAACTTGCTGACCAACCTTTTGGGTTCTGAATCAATTTATTGTTGGTCAAAATGCAAGGAACAAAGGAAGGTGCACACACCATAACAAACCCATTCCAAGTAAGTGGAAAAGGGTTATTAGTGCCATCCTTGTGTCACCTGTATTTTCTTCCTGACCTCAACAGGAAGAAAAGACAGTTCTCTGGGTGTGTCGCAAACATAATAGGCTATTCAAATAATAGACTTGAAAATAGGAAAGTTTATAGTTTAGCAAATTCTTTCCTTTTCTTTATTTTTTGTATTAGAAACAAAAACTAGTTGTCAGTCGTGGATATTCTTGCCTTAGTGCACATATCCTGAGGCTACCATTGATTGGTTTAAAGTCAAGTTTGCATCAGCAAAAGGTGCAGTTGTTTTCTTAAACTAATTCTCAGAAAGACTTTGAACTATAATGACCTGCATACGGTGTAGACGAAAGACATTTCACTCCGTAACCCCAAACCCACTTCCACAGTTAAGTCTTGTGATGGTTAGCAGGTAAAGGCAGTGACACAAAACTTCACTTTGTGATGATGATTTTGTTGACATCTCTGTATCTCCCAAAATTTCCATGCATATGTGGGGTTCTGTATATTTACACGTCTGCATTTGTGTTTCAATCAGCTGGGTGGAGGAGGACCCCAAAGAGATAATACAGTCTGTGTATGAGTGCATGGAGAGGACTTGTGAGAAACTCCACCAGCTCAACATCGACATCTCCAACATAAAAGGTGGGACAGCTGTGGGTGGAGATGTGTTGACCACACCCACGCCTGTGGCTGAGAAAACAAAAACAAAAAAAAACAGACTGTTAGCCACACCTAACAGAGAGGACTGGGTGGAGGTGGGAGTTTTATTGACTTTCACATTTTTGCTGTTGTCTTGTCAGCGGTGGGGGTGACCAATCAGAGAGAGACAACTCTGGTTTGGGACAAGGAGACCGGAGAGCCACTCTACAATGCCATTGGTGGGTACATTATACATCAGAATGAACAAGTATCTCTGTCAAATATTTTTATTTACATATAAATGATGTAATATCTAATGACACACACTGCAAAAAGTACTTTACATGATTTAAGTATATCAGTGGGAAAGCTGTGTTGTGCAAAAAGGAATGAACATCCTCCCTCTATTCAACAAGCGATCTTATGAATTTTTTAAAAGAATCCCTTTGTAACATCGTCTTTGGTTATATACTTGTAATTGTCAGTCTCAACCCTCCGTACTTCATAAAAAAAAAACAAAGAAGCGAATGAGAACATGATGTCATCTGGGAAACAACACAGCGCATGACTCTGTTGCATCAGATCACAGTACGTCACCCATATGACCCACCATCCCGAGGGTTTGTAATTCAGCAGTGGAGCACATGCAGTCCCCGCCCACTGCAGGCTGGTGTGCTAACACTGCAAGTAAAGAGAGGGTTTCATTCACCCCCCACCTTCCACCAAGGCCTTTAGTTCCAGCCTGACAGGCAAGTTTATTTGCAAGCAAGGAATGCCTCTTGGTTCCTATTTACATGGAATGTGAAGGATGTGTCGGGGGTGGGTTGTCAACCTCCACACGCACAGCAATTCCTCAAGAGGCAAGTAATCTAGTCTAAAGCCACAATGTGTAAAAAAATGTAAGTGATTATAAAATCTTTCTAATGGCACACTTCTTTGATTGGAGGAAATTGAGACAAAAGTCACACATCCTTTTTCAGTTTCAAAACACTGTAATGAGAACTTTGAGCAAATGTTGAGTTTTCTGAGTGCCCTTTAGAAACACTGGATAGACAAAAGCAGAACTGTCATTTTAAGGTAACAATGAAAGTAAATGTAAGCCAATTTGCTTCTTTAGTTTGATATGTTTACTGTAAGATTAGCTATCATTTATTTATATTATATTTTAAATAACTTTTAATGATGGCTTATTTTATTTGCTTCAGGTCTCAGATAATTAAAGTGAATAAAATAGGATTGAGATTGAAGTCAAAGTTCTGCTCAAATAACTTCTTAAAGTCTGAATATTAAATGTACAAGAAAAAAACTGAGGGGTAAGGAAGATGATTGTTATGACAAAATATTATATAAAATAATATAGATTACAAAATAAAAGGGAAAACAGTTTTGCTCCACAATGTTTTATTATTATATCTTAATTTTCCAGTCTTGTGAAATCTCACCTCTTTACACCACCACCATTGCAAAACGAAAATGAAACATTCTTTGAAAATAAATATCCCTTTTTGACCAAATTTCTAGTGACTCATCATCAGACATAATGAGGCTGTAGGAAGAAGTTGCTTTGTTTTATGGGGTGATAGGGAAAAAACATTTGGAAACACTTCTCTTAAGGCAATGCCTTTTGTGAATGGACCAAAGTCATACAGAAATTTCTGTCAAATCTAGATATTTTAGGTTCCTCTGTGTAAGCTGTCCTGTGCTTTGTCTGTAGTGTGGTTGGACCTGCGCACACAGTCAACAGTGGAGAGTCTCATTAACAAAGCTCCGGGCCAGAACAAGAACCACCTCAAGGTGAGAGAAATGGTCAGCAAATTGTAGATGTAGATATAGAAGATGTATGTATGGATGGATGGAATCCTTTGAGTGTGAATAACTTCACTTCACTTTAGAAGAGAACACAACAGCGTGGCTAGTTTTCTCGTTGATTTTCTGATTTCTTTACCTTCAGGTGGAGGTTTTCATAGTTTAACACATAGGGGCAGCGCTCCTTTTATACCAAACAAATAATCTGATCCGTATGTCTATTGCTTGCTCTCTAGCACAAGACAGGTCTTCCCATCAGTACCTACTTCAGTGCAGTGAAGCTCCGTTGGATGCTGGACAATGTGGAAAAGGTTCGACGGGCAGTGCAGAGTGAGCGCGCCATGTTTGGCACAGTGGACTCCTGGATCATTTGGGTAAGAGCTGCTCAAAGCTAATGTAACTGCACTTTATGGAGTCTGTTTACAGTCTGGAAAATTTTTCTTATGTGAGTTGAAATAAGTTAGCACAGGAAAGGTGCTTTGTTTTTCTTAGTGTGGCAAAGGCTGTTTTAAAATAAAGAGGAATCCAGTCTGAATCATTTTGCTTGCAGTCACAGAATAATGATACTATTTGGATTATGCTTTGTCAAAATTATATATTTTATATCTTTATAACTTGCTGAAATTTCACCGGAGCATACAGTAAGTGATGGTGTGTGTGCAGCGCTAACAACCCACCCTGACTGTCTGTGACTGTGCTGCTGATAAATACACAATAAAAAACCCACAAAATGTTAATAAAAGCAATATGCTCACATATTTTCATTATCTTACAGAAAAATACAACTGTACACCATTTGAATTCAACTTTCTCTTGGTCACAGAAGAGTTAATGAGGATATTATGCCTTGTTAACTTATAATAAAAACACAGTTCATTCACAATTGACAGAAACAAAATAGAAGTCACCGAAATGTATCATGGCGGAATTGGAAAAACATACCTTTGGGATTTCTAAATATCTTGGAATACCATAACAACGCGCAAGCCTGATTTTGAACATTGGCTGCATGACACTAACCGGCTTGCTGTTTGCAAATTACCATCAGCTGACGTTAAGAAGCTACCAACAGTAGATCCAAGCCGTCTAACATTTGATGCACACTCAGTCTTTCGTTGTTTTTCCTAAGTGCCTGACGGGGGGCAAGAACGGAGGCGTCCACTGCACAGATGTCTCAAATGCTAGTCGCACCATGCTCTTCAACATCCACAGCATGGACTGGGATCCTGAACTCTGCAGGTAAACACACACACACGCACACACACAGTGGACCATTTAATGAGCATCAACATTTAGGCCTCAATATACACACACTGGGTTTTCACTGGGAAAAACTGGATGTAAAGGTACTAGTGTTTGCAATAAAACCCCCACAGGAATTAAAAGACTTTCCGCTTTAAGCTGATGGAGATGCGGTGTCCTCCCTCAAACCGCCTTAAAATTGAGTCTGCATTTTTAACAAGTGATCCAATCCCATTGAAACCACTGTCCATATACAGACTGTAATGCATATCTGCTCAGTTAAAACACACTCCCTTTACCTGTCTGTTATGCACGGTACATTATAAACTTGCATCATTATGTCTGATTTGCTGTTGTGCTGCCTCTAGGTACTTTGATGTCCCAATGGAAATCCTCCCCAAGGTCAAAAGTTCCTCGGAAATATACGGCTGGATGGTGAGTCAGTTCAAGTTTTCAGACTCACCGTGTCTGCTCAGTGCAGTGATACTGTTTGTGTTTTGAGTTGGACCTGGTAGGACCTGATAACACCTGACCTACATGTAGTCTTCAACTTATTTATGGACTGCAGAGTTGTAAAGCCATGCCAGTTAAGTCTAACTATTATCATAAAATATTCTGGTGAAAGGTCCAGTGAAATACTTTAAAAGCTGTAGTGACCATAGAATGTGATAAGATACATACTTACCAGACAACCAGATAACATAATTATATTTGTGCTGGAAATCCTTTACGACTTCACTATCAACATCATCAGCGTCATTTGGAATTAACTTTTGGATTCCCGATAAATATTTTCATAGAAAGGGCATTGAACTGTTTGCTGTGATTATTTTACAAAGAGAAAAAAAATTGGCAGTCATTGTTAGCTGTTGTGATAACAACACACATCAGTGGGGCTACGGAGTGTTTCACAGTCACTGGTTTGATAACACAATTTTTGCCTACTCTAACACTTTTTTCTTTATCAAACTGAAAAAAACATCCATACACCAATCCAAGTTTGTCTGTTTTATCGAATTAAGACAAGCATAACTGCCTTGTTAACTCATTGAAATCTTAATTAAATTGAAATAATATTAGGCTGCATTCACATTAAATTTGGCAATGCAGCAATTAGCTGCAGGGTCTTGGGGTGGTGTTGGATTGTCATATATGCCCTTTTTCTACCAAAATTAGCACATGTATGCAGGTTTTTTAAACACGGGAATGACTGCCTTCCCATTGTATGTAGACCACTGCTGTTTACACAGGGCTGCAGCATACAAGTATGCCTGTGTGTGTGTGTCTGTGTGTGTAAGTAAGAGAGAATGAAAGATACATGATAGTATAAAAGAGAGGGGGATAGGTGAGAGGATTTTGTTTAGAAGCTATGAATAGCCTCTCCCGTAGCCTGAGTAGAGACACACAGATCTAATGTATTTGTTTGTGATGAGTTTGTGTGTGTGTGTTTTCTGGTGTGTCATGTTCATTTTCACGGTTAGTGAACAGTACAAAGCAGTATGGAGGCCAGTGAAAATGTTCAAGCGATGTTCAAGCACTGGAAAAAAAGCAGCCTTAATTTTTTCACTGTTCTAACAATCTCCAATTCTGATGGGATCAAGAAAAAAAAACTAATTCACTCAGTAACATGAAAAATGTTAAATCTGCATGCTATTTTTCTCCACTGTCTCTTGCTGTCTCTCAGCTGTCTGTGTTGTGTCACTGCCTAATGAAATATGCTCATTACTTCTAAACACTATTCCTGATTCATGACAAATGATATAGATAATTCATATTAATGATTTAACATCAGAGAAGGTAACATGGTCATGGTAATATTGTCTTTCCCCAGTTTTAAGCACCAACAAGCCCCATGCATAACTTCTGCATAAAGCTTGCTTGGGTGAGGTTTTACCTTTGCATGAGTTTAAATATTTATTGAGTGTGCAGATCAGTGTGTTTTTATTGTAGATCCACGGGTCACTGTGACGATTTTCAGAGTCACAGAGCACTAGTTAAATAAAATTCCTTATTGAGATCAATTGCCTGATAAGATTCCAAGTTGCTTTATTACACCCGCAGATGATATGACTTCATTGAACAGACGCAGAGGCTGTACTTGTAAATGAGCCCACATCCTGACTAGCGTGTTTTGGGAATACACAGTTCAGACATACACTGATTCCCTTACTGTGTGTCTTTATTTGTCTGTGCTTGTATCTTATCTGTTGACCACAGTGTGACGTGTTTATGTTAAACAATTTATGCAACATGCACCATGGCCTGCAGTCCAGGGTTCAGCAACATGGCATCTTTATTTGTTTTCGTCGTATTTGTGGGTCAGATTATTCTTTTACCTCAGAATGTAGTTCAGATTCACTGTTTGCAGGCCACATCCTCCCAAACCTACCTTTAAAATGATACTCAAGACCCCACTTGTGGGTAACAGGGACTTCTTACCTGGCATTGAAAATGTTGTATTTCGCTCTTGGCAGGAAAGGGGAGTAAGAGTGGTTGGAGATTTGTTTGATGATAATAATGTCCTCATGTCCTTCCCACAAGTACAAAACAGATTTGGACTTCCACAGAAAGACTTTTTTGCCTATCGTCAAGTCCGTCATTTTATTGATACAAATTTCAACCCAACTCAAACTGAAGGGACCAATTGATAAGCTCATAATTAATTTTACATTGAATAAAGGTCTTATCACACATTTTTATAATAGACTTCAGAGTTGTAACCAACACAATGTTGATGGGCTTATTAAACGATGGGAGGAGGACCTTCAAAGTGTATATGATGAAGATGCTTGGGAAGGATGTATTCAGACCACCCACTCTCTGTTTCTCAGCAATAAATTTAAAGAAATGCAATATAAAATACTTCATAGACAACACAGGACACCTCATGTTATGAACAAAATTGATCCTAATAGATCACCATTGTGCCTGAAATGTAAATTAACCAGTGGGACATATATACACTGCTTCTGGAACTGTCCAAGAATATCAAAGTTCTGGTCATGTGTATCTAAGGAAGTGACAGCAATATTCAAACACAAGATTTGTAAAGATCCAGGCCAGTTCCTATTAGGGTTGGCACCTTTGAATAGAGTTTTGGATGTGAAAAGATTAAAATTGCTCAATAAACTCTTATTTCTGGCCAGGAAATGTATACTATTTAATTGGATCAGTGAGAAACCTCCCACTGTGACTCAGTGGTGCAAAGAAATTTAGAGTTTTTCCTATGGAGAGACTAAGTGCCAAATTAAAAGGAAATAATGACACTTTTATGGACATATGGCAACCTCTAATAGACTACCTGCCTAAGGATCTAAGTGAAATTATCCAGAGGGGAAATACTGGCTTAAAAGCTTCCAAACAGAATGATTCAGAAATAAGAAATACTCATTAACAGGTACAGGGACACACGTATTTTCATTTGCTGATAAGTTGGTGACCTCTTTTACTTTTTATTATTATTATTTTTATTAATATTACTCTATTTAAGTTTTTATTATTACTATTGTTTATTTCATTGTTTTTTATCGTGTTTTTTTTCTTTTCTCTCTCTCTTTTCTTTTGTTCTCTTTCTACTTTATTTAAGTCTTCTCTCCTAGCTCAGACCAATGTCGGATGATGTATGGTTGCATTGTTGAGTTACAATTCTGAAAATAGAATAAAGTATGATTATAAAAAAAAAAGATACTCGAGGAAATGCAACCATAAGACTGTTTTTTTTAAAAACTTCTCTTGCTTAACTATGCAGTATTATTGAAATGTTTGCAACAGCCCTTGTAGTGGAAAAGTTACTAATCTTGTATTGAAATAGATTCTTTCAACCAGAGATATACATGTAAAGCCATACACAGAACTGGTGTTTAACTGATAACGGACAAAGGTGGCTGTTAAGATGATAACTAATCTGTGTGCTTCTAATGAAGTTGTTATAGATAAAAACGTAATCATGTCCCAATTAAGTAATAAAACTGCTCTGCCCTTACTGTGATGGCTCTTTTCCTGGTTAGGCACTATGTATTACATCATGGGGATTTATCACAATAAGCTGGTGATATGCACTGATAATGCACTGAATTATTTAATTACTACAGCAACCATATTCATGTATTTTTTGGCAGTGAAAATTTCTTTATTCATGTTTTTTGTTTCATTAGATTTTTGCATTCTTGGCTATTGTGCCGCCTATCTCGGTGGTTCTCAACTTTAATTGTATTAAGGACCCCTTAAGTGATTAAAGTCACGGACCCCCTTTTGATTCATTTTGCTTCAGGGACCTCCATCTGAAAAGATTTTGGGTGTAAAATATGAAGATAAGACTTCTAAAGGGCATGGGGAGCAAATTTGCAAATCCTAGGTTGGTGAAGGTCACATTACTCTCCCTGTTTGATTGATTGATTGATTGATTGATTGATTTAAGTTTATTTTGAACATAAAAAAGTAAAAGAATGCAACAACAGATGATAAAAAGTTCTCCATGTTCAAAAAGGAGTGGGAAGAAGTCGAAACTTAACGAATCTCACCCCTTCTCCTATACTAATGATTTACACATCTATCATGTCTATCCGGCTTCCCCAAAATTGCTACCACTGATAATAATATTGATCATCATAATTATAATAACAATATAAATAATCACAAAACAAAACAACAACAACAATAATAACAACGATTGTACAAATGTATACCTACCGTATATACATCTGCATCAATAAAAAAGGACAATGAAAAAATGACTTAACACTAACAAAACAACAAACATAACGATAAGAAAAGGACCAGCTAATAATGTACATAAATAAATAGAAAAATAAATAACAAGTATCCTTGTAGAGTATCCTGTGAACACCTAGTGACTGTCACACCCCCATTTCATCCCTGTATCCCGTGAAAACATATTATTTATATTTTGCTTTAAACTGTTTTATGTTTGGACATTGTTTTAACTCCTCACCCAAACCATTCCACAGTCTCAGCCTGTGATTGGCTAGTACTAGTAAGAGACTAAATACGTCAGAGATATATGAAAAGAAGTAACTGCTGTGAAGTTTTCACAGGCCTCCATGTTTCTTTCTACAGTTTACTAACCTGTTTTCTGGCCTGTCTGACCCATTGAGGTCATCCAACACGTCATTGAGGCCTGTTTCACATGTTTGATTCCCTACAATGTTCTGTTGCTTGATCCAAATGTTTTCAGTGTAAACACACGGTAGTATTTACCCTTTCTGTGTGTTTTGCAACTAAATTACACAACAGTAAGCATCATTATCCTGCAGTCGGTTATCCAAACTCTAAACACATGGGTGTGTTTTTGTCTTCTCACCAGAAATCCAGCTCACTTGCAGGAGTTCCAATCTCTGGGGTAAGATCTTTTGCATGTCATGCAACTTGTCAAAAGTGACATCTGTCTTTGCTGTGTGGTGTGGTTGTCATGTGCTGTGTAGGAGTTTTGAGAGATACTTTGCTCAGGCCAATATTAGCCTATCACAGATGTATTGTGTCAGTGTAGGTCAGCCTGAAAGTAAATAAAAAACCACTGAGCTTTGGCCACTCATTCACTGCAAAGATCAAATGCTCAACACACACTACTTCATATAATGTTTACTGTTAATTTAGTATGACTTATTATAGTTATGTTGGCCATATTTGTATGTCTTTATATGTTTGAAATTGTGTATAGTTGCTGCTTTAATTTAATATAATTAAATAATTTAATTATTTTATTGTTTGTTAAAAATTTAATTTTTTTAACCATAAAGCATCTTTTCAGTCCATATCTTAGTCACACTTGGTTATTTAAATAATTGAAGGCATACTCATGAAAAATGTTTCATGTTAAAGTCAGAACAGCTGGTATATAGTCAGTGATATTGGTCTAAAAAAAGGTTTCATTGATCAGGCTGTAGTTTCAAATTAAAACTTGATTTGGTCTTTTTTTCAAGTGTGAGACATTGGTGTGCGTGTGCATGTGTGTGCGTGCATGTGCTTGTGTGTGCGTGTGTGCGTGTGTGCGTGTGTGTGTGTGTGTGTGTGTTTATGAATGCTTACACGGACCGTCACGGCCCTCTCACTGTGACCTTGTCTCTATCAGTGTCTCGGTGACCAGTCAGCAGCCCTGGTGGGCCAGATGTGCTTCCAGGAAGGCCAGGCCAAAAACACGTAAGCCTTCCACTGTTTTTCTAGTTTGACCTATATGCTACAGTAGTGTTTGCACAGAGACGTGCTTCTGACAAGGTGAAATACTTCTGCTTTTTATCATCCTACCTTTTTGCCAGTTGAGATGCTTAAATTACATACGATTAAAGACAGTTTGATGCATGTGAAACACAATCAGTGTTTATAATGATTTTCTATGGAAAGCTGGTAAAGTTTGACGTAAGAGTAACATAATGCTAATGTAGCTATTTGCAGATACAGTATTTTTTGAAATATGAAGTCACAATGAATTAATGTGACTCGAATTACATGTTATCATTATTTTCAAAGTGATGTCATCTGATTAGTCTGTGTCTGAATATACTTCTTTGTTCAAAACAGATACTGGAACTGAAGTATCAGGAATAGAGAGGATTTAGAACCTGGAAAAAACTGGTTAACAGTGTATTTTTAGGAAGAAAAAAACAAACCCAACAGTCAAATTAGATAATTTAGAACAAAAACAAAGGAGGAGGAGGTGGCCAGACAACCAATCCTCATCAGTGATTTGTTGTTTGTTACATACATTCACAGCTCATTCACATTTCTGCCTGACTGCTGATTGGTCAACTTAACATACTGCGACCCTCCTCCGCTGACTGAACACAGTCAGTCCAGAGAGCCACAGCCACACAAGCGCATTCACTCTCCTTTTTCCCACTGCACAAGAACAACTGCTAACACCCGCTAACCTCTGGCTTTTTTATTTAATTGGAAAGGTGATTATCTGTCTCTCAAGACAAATGACTCCGCAATAGTCACAGGTATTTACCTGCTCCAGCTCAGATCGGCTTCCATCGGCAGTGGTGGAAACACAACACCCGGGTGGACTCTCCAATTTTAGCCCCTTTCACAGAGCGATGCAATAACGGGACGCCACAAAATACCGTCCGTCTCCACTCAGGCAGCGCTCAAACATGGTTTCAATAAGTCTGCAGTCAGTACATTTACATGCATAGTTTAGTGGAGCTACAGTCATAATAGTCCATTTTTAGTGGGGGTTTTCTGTTTAAAAAACCTAATTTTGGTGGAAAAGGGAGAGGAGTTAAGGCCTGCCTTTTAAAGTTAACAGATTTGTCTCTAGGCTCTTTTTTGAAAGAAAAAAAGTCACTGAAGTTCCAAATCTTGTAAGATGAGTTTTTCCAAAGATAATACCATAAAAAATAGGGAAGGAGTTCAGTATTGTTAATTAACAAACATATTAGGCATAAATAACTATGGAGAATTTGATGCTATTTTGCATGAGTCTTGAAGAAAGCCTTCAGTTATGTTGAAATTTATTTTATTGTCTGTTAATTTATTTTTGAGTTATTTGTGTTGTAAATAGGTGTTTTTGTGCTGTCAGTTTGTGACTGAGTTGTTTGTATATTTTGGGAAAAAAATTGAATAAAAGACAAAGAAAGTCGTCAGTTTCAATCACAGGTCTAATCTACCCTACTCTTTTCCATTCTTGTTATTTAAAGGTATGGGACTGGTTGCTTCCTGCTCAGAAATACAGGGACTAAGGTAAGATATTGTGCCCAAGAAAATATGATATGGGACATTTTAAATGATGTTCATGCCCTCTGTTCTGTTGTTACTTCACAATCTGTTTTTACAACGTTTGTTCTGTTAGCCTGTGATGTCAGAGCACGGCCTGCTGACCACAGTGGCCTACAGGCTGGGGAAAGACGAGCCTGCCTGCTACGCACTCGAGGTGTGTGAAAGCTTTCAGTAGTTTGTCTCATGTTGAACATGGTTCTGTTTCTTCTTTTTTTGAAATAGAGTTGTATAGACTTTTTTTTATAACTTAAATTTTAAAAAGCTCTCCACATTCTCAGACATTTACGATTAAAAACAGACAAAAAATAAAATTAATCAAATAATAATAAAATAACAATAATTAGAATAAAGAGAAAATAAAAGGGGAAAGACAAACCATCTATACTGAAAAAGACAGATACATTAAGAAAGGTGACCAGGTTTTGTTTCTGAATCTGCTCCTTCATTGTGTTGATGTCTTCCATGCTGGACCCTGGTTTGTCATTGTGACCTGCCTGCTGCTCTTATGTGATTTGGGTGTGATATCTTTCTTTCAGGGTTCAGTGGCCATCGCAGGGGCTGTGGTGCGGTGGCTGAAGGACAACATGGGCATCGTGAAGTCCTCCTCAGAGATTGGTACTTAACACTGTAGCATCTCACCTATTATTATGAAAAATTCAACACTTTGGAAACCTATTTGAATTTAACTTACAAGTCGACGTTTGTTTTTTTTCCTCTTCGTGTCATTTCAGAGAAGCTAGCAGCTGCTGCAGGCACGTCTTATGGCTGTTACTTCGTGCCGGCTTTCTCTGGACTCTACGCGCCGTACTGGGAGCCCAGTGCACGAGGGTGAGACAATCAGCTGTTCAAACACATCTGAACTATCCACTGTAATTTGACTCTGAATGAGGAGAAAAGGAGAAATCGCAGCCTAGTCCACACATACATGGGTAGTTTTGAAAACAGGGTTTTCCTCCTTTGAAACATGAATTTGGAGATCGGAGAACAGCGTTACCTTGAAGGAGTTTATTAAAAGTTAGTTTTTATTCTTCCAAGCCCGCAGTTGCAGAGGACCCAGGCATTATGTTTTCGGGTTGTCATTCCTTTCGTTCCATTGTTGTCAACATGATATTTCAGGAATGCCTTAAGTGAATTTCTATAAATTTGGCGCAAACATCCACTTGTACTCGACAATTAAATGAATAGATTTTGGTATTCATGGGTCAAAGGTTAAGGTCACAGTGACCTTGTCTGTCTCATTCTTGTAAGTGCAATAGCTCAAGAATATCTTGAGGGGATTTGTTCGATTTAGGCACAGACATCCACTTGGATTAGAGGATGAAGAATATCTTGAGGGAATTTCCTCAAATTTGGTATAAACGTCCACTTGGACTCGAATGAACTGATAAGAATTTGGTGGTTTGAGATCAAGGCCACTACGACCTCACAAAACATGTTTTTTGCCACAACTTAAGAGTTGATAAGATAGTTATGACAAAATTTCACAAAATGTCAAATAAGATAACATGATGAAGTGAATACATTTTGTATTCAAAAGGTCTAAGATCAACTTCACTGTGACATCATAATGTTCTTTAAAAATACATCTCTGGCCATTACTTAACGTCATATCAAGGGGAGACACTGAATTAATAACACTAACCTTGAAACTGCTGATTGCAGAGATCTACTGTGCTGCCGGGGGGAAGATGTGTGTGAGGCATCGTTGTTTTATAGACATAGATGTAAAACTGCAATTGCAGTTTGACTCTTGCACACAAGCATACAAATGTAATAGTTAGTTATCTAAAATGCTGTTTGTGTTTAGACGGAAGGCCCAAACGCATAAAAAAGGCTGTTATCAACACAATCTGTATGCATGTGAGCTGGGCCTTAGAAATAATAATAATTCAGCAGACTGCCTTGATGCCTGCATTGTAGTGAATACAATAAATCTATATCCTGTGTTTGTTTCCAGCATCATCTGTGGACTCACTCAGTTCACCAACAGGAACCATTTGGCTTTTGCTGCCCTTGAGGCCGTCTGCTTTCAGACCAGAGAGGTGAGCAGAGTCTCCTCTCTTCTCTATCAATCGCTTTATTTCAGCTTTTTATATATATATGTATATACACTTTATGCAAGCCTGATGTCTACATAGCATGTATTTTTATTGTTATTTATTCCATTGTAAAAAATTGTACATTTTTTAAATATGTTACGCTTGGTGTTTGATTGTCTCTGTAGTTACAGTGTTTATTTTAGACTCAATGACTGACACAGCTCCCAGCTAACTCATACTGATGATTCCACTTTTTTCCTGCTATGCCTTGAAGAAGGTCTCTGACCGAAAGCTTGTATAGTAAATGTGATTTTTGCATATATTTTAACGTGCAGGTGTGCTTTTTTTTTTCACTGTTAATCATTTTAATAACCAACTGAAAAGCCAAAACACCAGCTGTATGTTAGCAACAAAAGCGGTTCTGTGGGGTGTTAAAGACCCTGGTTGAGGCTTTGAATGAATAGCATTGCCTGAAAGAGGTGTGTTAAAGCGAGGCTCAAACTGTGTGTATCAGATCCTGGATGCCATGAACCAGGACAGCGGCGTCCCTCTGACGCAGCTGCAGGTGGATGGAGGCATGACGTCCAACAGATTACTGATGCAGCTGCAGGCAGACATCCTCTGCATGCCCGTAGGTAAGAGGACTATCATAACGCTCACACAGTGCGTGTATACATATGCTCATATATACACCTGAAAAACATATTTGCGTCAACACAACTGACACTTTTCACATGCTCTCACAGTGCAGTTTATGCACGCCACATGTCCATTTTTTCATGCAGTGTTTCACACATGTATGTGAAAGAGGGCAAAGGCAGTGCAAGGACAGACAAGACAGAAAAGTACAGCACAACAGCAGCATCAAACACTGCTTTCGAGCCAGCTGCAGTGAAGTTAGTTTTAAGTTGGATATTCAACTTTGGCAATGGGAGGACCTCCCAGCCCTCCATTTAACTGCTGGAGGCTGACCCGAGACATTTTGATTATTACTATTCTTTTTACCAGCCACGTTTACAGCCCAGTAGTAATATTGTCCTTACTATTATTGAAATAAGGGCAAAAGCCAGAATATTTAGTGCATGTTAACATAGTCACAGCAGGTGGGTTTCCATTAACCCTCAGATTTTGCAAATTGAAATTGTGAATATAAAATACGCCTAACGGAAACACATTATTAATTCTTAATTATCTAATTATTAATTTCGGAAAAAACTCCCATTTATCGCAAAAAAGTGTATGCGAACGTATGAGGTGGTATTTTTTCGATTCGAGATTCGAAAAAAACGTATTTCACAAAACTCCAATGGAACCACTTTCTGGGCTTTTATAGGTCACATGATGCTATGGCTATGTGCTTGTCGGGAGAACAAGGTCCATAACATCACTCAGTAGAAACTCAGTCATCTCGCAATTGTGTTTTATTGACATTTCAAAAATATCTCTTACGTTTTGCACAAATCTGTAGTGGAGACTCGCCACCTGTCAGAGCAGTGAAAAGTTGAATTACAGGAGTACTCACAAGTGAACACTTTTTGGCAACAGCTTCACTAAAGTTGGCTCTGCTACTTGATACAACTCTGACATTTAGTTATCTGTTCTGTCAATATGACTAACCTTTGACTGAAGCTGGACTTGATACCCTGTCTGTCCTCCTGACTTTTGTCCCATTTAAAAGAAAACACACAAACACACATGAATGTTGACTTTGACGTACGAGAGTTGGGTAAAAACACAAATAACGTGTGTTTATGTAATTGTGTACCCATGAACATTACACCATTAGTAGAAACTGAATTGGAATTACAACATCCAACTTTATCTTCACTTACGGAAACCAGGAAACACCTGCTGCTTTCAACACTTCTCCAACCTTAAATGCAAAACGTTTTCCACTATATGATAAAAAATCATATCAAAACATTTAACATTTCTAGTAAAAAAAATATATGAATATATAAATAAATGGGTAATAATTATTATAATAATAATATTTAATATTTAATGATATTTATGTAGTTTTCTGGACATCTTCACTTTTTTATTGTGTTTTTCTAATATTTTTTTCTCTCACTGTCTAGTTAAAAAATACTTTTCTACTTTCTTTTGCTATTTTTTCTTTATTTGCTATTTTGGGACATCTCCTGCCTGTTTCTCTTTGCCTTTTGAGCCATGTGTACAAAAGAAAAAGAAACCAATATGCTCAGCTTTCGAATGTTTAAATGCATGTGAAATGGGTCTGAACGCAGCCCAAGAAAATTGATGTCCAATTTTCAAAAGTTTTATATTTTACCTATTTTCATTTTTAATTTTAAGGAAAGGGATTGTATCTTATTTTTGATTTCTCTGCGTCTGTCTCGTGTTGGTACAGTGCGACCCACCATGTCGGAGACCACAGCTCTGGGTGCAGCCATGGCGGCAGGGGCAGCAGAGGGGGTGGGCGTATGGAGCCTGAAACCCAGTCATCTTCCACACATCACATCTGAGAAATATCAACCTCAGATCAACTCTGACGGTGAGTAAAAAAAAGACTCCGAAGACATGTGTGATACACTTTTAGGCTACTTAAACCAGCTGTATTAGATTAATGCCATTCTCAAAGAAAGGTCCTCAAGCCGGTTACACTACATTTGCTACCATCTAGTGGATACTATGACCATGACATCATGTTTATAAAAAACTGTAAATAAATCGCTCCTTTTCAAATGTTTTGACCTGTCTGTCTGTTTGTCCTCTACACAAACAGAGAGTGAGTTCCGTTTTGCTCGTTGGAAGAAAGCCGTCCAGAGATCCATGAACTGGGAGACCACAGAGCCTTGCTGCAATTCCAACGGTACACAACTGCAATATTTTTCTTATTTACCAATAGTACTGCTAAAGCAAGTTACTTCACTGTTGTATAAGTCTATGACAATGGGACTAATATGGTTTTCAGTCTAATTTTATATTTTTTCCCCTCAATCACATGTTTAACAAGTCCAGGAGTCTGACTCATAGATGTATAATGATAGCTAGATACTCCATCCCAATATAGCACCTATTCATTCACAGCTTGTGGAAGTAAGCTAGAAAACATCGCAGTAGTGTTCCTGCCACTGGCCCACATTGCGATGATGTCACAGATTTCTTGTGTTTTTACAATGTTTTTACAAAATTGAAAATATAGACTCTCTCTGATCCAAAATTCATCAAAGAGTCATAATTGACCTTGTTTAGAGTCCAAGGTGTCCTTTCAGCAGTTTAACAGCTGTCTCTTTTATAATGGTGGCCTTTAGAGTGCCCCAGGGATGATGTTTTTTTGTAGGCACATGCGGAAGTTAGCATCACACTGATTCTCTTGTCAAAGAGCCTATGGGAGTTTTCCATAGCATTTTGGATGATTGTAGAAAGTAACCTCTAATGCAAACAAATGTTAATGATACTTACACATTTTGTTCAGCACAAGTTGACACCACTTTCAACTAATATTAGGCTATAAAAAAAATTTCACCACAGTCACATAATATAACGTCACCACCACAACGAGGCTGTAAAGCCGTGTTCGGTGCAGCTCGGCGTGGTGGCGTTCAGTGGTCTTATTTAGCCATTTGTCAGCAGCCGCTTTTTTAAGACACATAAAAGCTTCAAAGTTCACTGTGGGATATTTTCTGATCTATTTTATTTTGTGGAACAAAATCTGTAATCACAGACTTTATCCAGGCTTCTAACTAAAAACCCATTTAAAAAACCCACTGACTGTGAGACGAGGGCCCCACGAGTGCTAAAATGCTAACTTATTTTCAGGTTTTAGGACTCATTCCTGGGGCGCTCGATGGAAAAATGGTTTTTGGGCAGCATGGGATTTTTTTCTATAAATACTGTGAGTGGCCACTGGGAAAAATTGGAAGCGAGGCCAAGCGGCTTTCCTGAAAATCTGCAAATCTTAAAATAGCGAAGAGATGACTCACCCTACTCTACCTATGATTGGCCAGTATTTTTTGCCTTTGTTGGTTGGATTGATTAGGTTTAGGCAAGAGGAGCGGTACTGGTTAGGGTAGGAATGTCAGGGTAAGCCAATCAGAGGTAGAGTAGGGCAGAGCCTTCCTTTGCTATCTGAGGAAAGGCCAATTGGCTTCCTGGGAGCCCGCACAGCTGTTCAGTGAAGGCTGGGATGGGCTCTTTGACCCCACCAGAGCTCGGGGTTACGACACATGTGCAGTGTAACTAGCTTTTTTGTGGGTTACAGCAGATGGTGCAAGGAATAATGGGATGGTGTTTCTTGGATGCACTTTTTTAGCCTCCTTGGGTACTCTTAGCTTGACAGTACTTTGGGTACTCTCAAATGCATGTCAGGTGATTTACTGCAGAACTTTGCATGCAAAGTATTTTTTAATGATCTTTCATTCCAAATAATTTTAATGATTGCAAAATTGTAATTCTCAGTGATTTCTTTATTTTTGTACATAAATTACCGACCCAAGGCCGACTTTGGACACCTTTAGTGAAATGAATCAGTCATCACGGTGTTCTGTGATGGTGTGCAGCCATTGAGCCTTTGGGCAAAAGCAGATGAGTTTTTACTGCAAATGTGTTGTGCCCCAACGATATGATGTAATACCACGCCATGCTCTTTTTAACCTTCTTGGGTCTGATTCAATCCATCCATCTTGGATGTTCTCTTTCTTATTCACTGACAACAGGTATAGAAAAGAAGATGAATGGTATCAACGGCATCAACGGCATCAATGGTATCAACGGTATCAACGGCACCAACGGCGCCCATTGGGTCCCTCCCACCCCTCCCCCCACCAAAGCAGACCTTTAAGGTCCGACATTTACTGCATGCCATGTGCTACAGCGCTAACGTCTTTGTGTTGTGACAGGGTTGACTGTGGCATGGTCACATTTCGACGCATTACTAACACGGTGTTTTAAAGGGTTTGATCGATGCAGATCTCCAGTGATACAGATATCCAATGGAGATTTCCAAGTTAGAAAAGCATCTGTAAACAGCAGCTTGACAATCACTGGACACTACGTTTCTTTTATGAAAGATGGTTTTTACCAGCTTTTAAAGGAAGATTGATCCACCTTAGCTGCTTAATGGTATAAAATCTCCGTTGACATCCATTCTCCATTAGATCAATCAACTCTGTATCGGTCCAGCCCTAGTCTTTATGTTGGATGGGTTACTGTACTTTTTTTTCCACTTTTGTCACTGTTGACTAAAGAGATGGTTGCTCTGTCATTAGCTTAGCTGCAGTTTAAGGTTAAAGATGGGTTTGAACCTTTGTTTTCTGGAACCAAAGGTGTCTGAAACCCCATCGTTGTTACATTGGAAGCTGAGGTTTAAACTGGACCTGTGGCTTAGTTTCAAGCCAGTTGCTATGTCCTTTACAAATCACTTTAACACCAGTAGAGGTCATGCTATCTGAGGTACAATTTAAACCTTCTTGCAGACATGGATAAAAAGAGGTTTAAGTTAGGGTTTGTCTCTATCACCCTGATGTTGTCAGGATATGCTGTTTTAAAAGTAGGGACAAGTGTGAGTCAGATATGAAAATACAACCAAAGTGCATCTAACATGAAAAGCCCCATTCTTGTGAACACGATTTCTCAAGAATGTCTTGAGGGATTTTCTTTAAATTTGGCACAAAAAGATTAGATTAGAGTAGATTTTGGTAATCAAAGGTCAATGTCACTGTGACCTTGTTCATCAGATTTTTCTGTCAACACAATATTTCAAGAACACCTTGACAAATGTTCACTTGGCCACAACTCAGGAGTTCCTGCAGTAATTATTGCAAAATTCCACAAAACTGGCTAATAGCATAAAATGATAAAGTGAAGACATTTTATATTCAAAAGGTCAACTTCAACTGTAACATCATAGTGTTCTTCAAAAACACATTTCTGGCCATTATTCGTCGTATATCAGGAACAGAAGGGGAGACATTTGGTCAAATACTGAACTGGTGACACCAATCTTGGGTGCCCAACTTGAAACTGTGCAACATTTTAGTAGGTGCTTTTTAACAACATTCATTTTAGCTGTAGACAACTTGCTTGCTAAAACTGAGCAATCAGGTCCAGTTTAGCGTTCAGGCATATTAAACCTCTGCAGCTCCGCTTCAGTTGGACCTATTCTAGATAGCGGGATGCTGAGTGACAGAGCAACAGCCTCTGAAGGTCTACAAATAATTTCCTGAAACTAACTGCATTGCCTTTATACCTTGTATTCAAGCAGGAAAAAGTCCTCTCAGTCTCTCTGTATCAATGTCTCTCTGAGTATTGTTTTTTTTCACCTCACAGATAACCAGCTGTAACTCTGGTACAAGACCTTCATACGAACATGGACACATGTTTTGGAGCAAGACTGGAAGAGGAAATGTGCTTGACTTGACGGCCCCGTGATGAGATATGCAGTCATTTTGGGTGACACATATTCTGCTAGTAGTAGTACGGCTGTGACATGACTAAAAACATTTCATCAACCTAAAGTGCCAGCCAGAATGAAGAGTGACACAACCCGTGGAGCTTTTCAAAGCAACTATGGAACCATTTTCGATGGAATTTCTTTAACCTTCCTTTTTTGGAAAAGGGGGTGTCCTTAAACCGTCCTTTTTTTAAAAACCATGGATTTGCCTTCTTAAACTTTTACAGTAAAGCATAGGGAAACTCAGGTGTTTCTAGTCTGCAGTAAACAGTTGCACTATTGTACCTCATCACTGTAACGCAAGGGATACTGGACTGTTTTTGTTTTTTTATGTGTTCTGTAAATGTGATGTGTGTACTTGTTACTCCTCAACACTCACTCGGTTCTTGAGAAAGGTTACTGCTCAGCGTACGTCCTGTGAAAGCGAAGTTTGTTCTTGGAGGAACTAAAGAGGAGTGAGACATTGTTTTTTTGAGTTTTTGGACTAAGAATGAAAAATGCAGAAATGTTTCAGTAGGTTTCCCATTGCAAACAGAACTGACACTTTGCAGGCTCTCATCAGCACTTTATATTTATCCTGTATGTGGAGAGGGTGATTGTGGGAGCTATGCAGGTTTTTTATGGGAATATTATGTTTTTAAACAGATTGTTTTTAGGAAGGGAAGTTCATTATGACTTAAGTCAGTGCTAAGACTAAAGGGAAATCCCCATACAATCCTTTAAGATGAGTGATGATTCGGTTCATTACAATTTTATATCGAGTCAGGCAAATGTGAGCACAAGCTTTTTCATCAGAGCCATCATGTACATCTGATGAAAATCTTGAAGCTCACTTAAATTTAGGATGAAAATACCAAGATTTTTTTTCAATTGGCCCATTTGTACCAGAAGACTTAAGTTTGAAAAATGCCACATTTGTTTCAATTTGTTTAAAGCTTAGAAATCTGGCACAGACATGCTTATTAAATGTCTTCCATATGATTTTTTTTTTTTTTGACTTCATATGTGTGCATGTCTTTTATATTCAAATTGTTTTGAGTTTATAGATACAAAATATGCCATGCCTTGTAGTTTGAGATTTGTTTTCATTATATATTTAGTATTTGGGCACATATGAAAGTTTTTCTGCCTCCACACCAGGAATTGCCATGGCCAGAGGCATTATGTCTTCAGGTTGTCTGTCCATCTATCTGTCCTTCCATCCCATTCTGTTGAAAAAGATAACTCAAAAACTTCTTTAGGGAATATCTTCAACTGTGGCACAAACGTCCACTTAAACGTCACAACAATAAACTGGTTAGATTTGGGACAAAGGTCAAAGTCACTGTGACCTTGTCTGTGTTTTTCTTGCCAACACAGTATCTCTTGAAAACCTTGAGGGAATTTGATCAAATTTGGCAGAAGCGTTAACGTGGACTCAATAATTAACTGATTAGAATTTGGTTGTCAAAGGTCACCGTGACCTTGCAATTGTCAAATTCTTATAAAGCTGTATCTCGAGAACACTTAATGGGAATTCCTTCAACTTTGGCACAAACGTTCACTTGGACTTGAGGTCACTGATGTCACAAAATATGGTTTTGGTCTAAAGAATTCATTTGCCAATTGTGACAAAACTTCACACAAATATCTGATAGGATAAATTGATTGACATTTTACTTTCAAAAGGTCAACTTTACTGTGACAGTGTTTTGCAAAAACACTTTGTTGCCATCGCTCAACGTCATAACTCGGGAACAGAAGGGGAACCATTTGGCCCTATACTGAATTAGTGACTCTAATCTTGAAACTGTGCTGATTGTAGAGATCTGCTGTGCTGCGGGGGGAAGATGTGTGTGAAGCATCAATGTTTTCACAGACATCGATGTAAACTCTAAGTGTAACTTGACTGGTGTGCAGAGGCATTCAACTACGGGGTTCCTAAAATATCACAAAACATGTAGAGAGAGACCATAGTCCCATGTGCCCAAAGACTAAATATATTACAAAAAAACTCACTTTTCAGCCAGATGGTGTGAATGATTTTAAAATTTTCTTCAAAATCGTGTTATGGTTAGCCCAGAGAACACTAATAAGTAATTAAACATTTCAGTTGTGGGTACAAACATGTTAAAGGGGCTCTATGCAAAATTCAGAGCGTGTAAAGTGTGCGCACGGTTATCAAGATGGAGGTGACCAAGTAAGTATCTACGAACAAATGGTGCTAACTCCATAAACAAAAGTGCAGGCAGTGCTAATCATGGAGGGGGTTCTACACCGCTGCGAAAACACAGATGTTAGGAGTGTATGAGTGCAGTACAGAGCAGCAGCGATGAGCTAGTCCGTGCCATGCACTCTTGTGCATGCATGGTCAGCCTAGCTCACAACAAACCACAGAGAAGCTCAGATTCCAGTGCACAGAGGGAGCTTGATTCTACTCAGGATACCATTACTTCACTTCATCTTTCCATAGGCAGATCGTGGTTTCCTGCTATATTTACATGTGAATGTTGCATACAGAACCCTGAAATAGAGTATTTGGTTTCTGTATTTATTTCTGGAGACTGATAACCAATTTGTGATTTACTTTAAAAGGTGTATTAAACTTTTTAATGTGTACCATATGATCCCACAACCTATTGTGTGCCTGCCTGTTGCTTTTTTGGATCGCATGCATAGGAAGAGTCCTTCACCTCTGCGGGAGTGTAAAGATACTGTAATAATGTGATGTATGATTAAAAAAAATGTACATAAGGACCTGTTTTGGTTTCAATCAAGTAACTTCATTGTAGTGAGTATCAGTAAACTTTACAGAACATGAGGCAAAGTGTATATATTTAAAGTCAATAGAGATTTAATATTCCAGTCAGGTGGAATGAAAAAACATTAGAAAAGTGTGTATTATTGTTGATCAGAAGTCCACAGTGGCACACACAGGGAATGCAACGGCCTCTTCAACATAACATTACATTTACAAAACATGTATACACAACTCCCGAGAGGACAGCTGGACCTAATTAATGTGCCCAACACACTACATAGCACCCTCTCCAAAGCAGGAGGTTCATGTAATAAAGGAGGCAGTTCATCAATTACACAGAAGAGGGATCAAAGCAGGAGGAGTTCATCTGAAAGTCAGCGGGAGAACTGCCTCCTGTCTCCCTTTCCTTTATTGACATGTTTAAAGATTCTGGATTTTTGTGCATTCTTAGACTTCTGGTATCCAAAACCTCCTCCGCCGCCACGCTTTTGTAACTTGACACCTTTACTGCTGTTGACGTCTGGAAAAGAAGAGTTAAGGAGAACTACCGTGTATCTTAAAGTCATACATCTATACATGAGACGAGCAATAAAAATAATGTTAAGACATCACACAAACAGGGTGCAGAGTTAAATGTGACTCAGAATCACAGTAAAGGATACTCAGATCGACATATGGAGGAACTTTAAAGCCGAAAGACAGCGCCACCATGGGGAGGTTGAGGGTGTTGACGCTGTAGATCTGTTTGAGCGAATGGGAGTCGTAAGCCCTCACGTAGGACTTGTAGGCCTCTTGCGCGGACTTGTGGAGATAGTAGTTCTTCTCAATCAGCTTCTCCAGCTGAGGAACAAGACGCAGTTTGGAATTAGATAACAGTCAGCTCCTATTTAATTTTTTAGAAACGGTAGAAAACACCAACTAGCATTTAAACATGTGCCGAAGCTTCTGAAACACACATTTCTTTACATGTCTTTCCTGTCCCACGCCACCTTTACCTGTAGTGCTGTTTATCAGTCTAGATAGTTTTGGTGCGAGTTGCAGAGTGTTGGAGATATCAGCTGTAGAGATGTCTGCTTTCTCTCCAAAATAATGGAACTAGATGGCTCTCAGCTTGTGGGGCTCAAAACTCCAAAAAACATTTAACAAACATTTGAAAAACTCAACAGCAATTGCCACAGTTACATACACACCCATATTCTCCTATTATTCAGACTATTCTGAATTTGATGCGGGTCATGTAAACAGCATTTTCTGTTTAAATATTCGGTATTAGGGTATTACCTGAATTTAGCATTTTCAAATTAAGACACAATATATGCCGGTATTATTCATGCAAATTCTTTGGACATGTATACAGCAAATTAGGAATGTGCATCTTAACACTAAAACTATCTAGATTGGTTAATAGCACCACAGGTAAGAGGAAAAATAAGTGGTCTTGATTTTGGGGTAAACTTTCTCTTTAAGAGGTAGAATCTTACCTGGGACTGGATATCAGAGATTTTACTCCAAGAAAAGTCAAACTCGCTCAGCGGGACCTGGACAATAAAAAAAAAAGGTGCGTAAATAGAGACATAACACATGTAAAGACTGCAAACATTAATCAGTGTAGCATCACAAAATCCCACAATTTACATGTTACAATCAAAGACAAAGAACAGACAGTAGGTGGACAGCAGAGTTGGAGATGGTTACCTTGGCCTGTTTGAGGAAGCGCAGGAAGCCGAGCTCCTCTGGTCGGAGGATCAGGAGGGCGTGGCCTCTGCCGTTGATGCCTCTGGCTGTTCTGCCCACCCTGTGGATGTACTCCTGCAGACGCAAACTCCAGCTTAAAAGTGCGCACTAAAGCGCGACTCCACTTCACAAGTGACACCAATATTCATGAGCCAAGCTGTCAAGAACTAAGTTAACATTTCTGTCCCATTTTTTATTTGTAAAAACAGCAGATGTGTTAAAACTGGTTCTAACACTTTTTTTTGGGTGCAATTTTGAATTATTGTTTTGTATTATGTAGAAGCAGTTTCACTACCTTGGGGTCATCTGGAGGGTCGTACTGGACGATCCAGTCCACCTCCGGGATGTCCAGACCTCGAGCTGCCACATCCGTACACAGCAGGATGCCCGAGTCAGCGTTGCAGAACTGGAAGAAGGTGGTGGTGCGTTTGGTCTGCTTCTGTTTGCCCTGGAAACACAGCGAGAACAACAAACTGGTTTCACGACAGGAAGCTTCGCAGGTGAGTCTGAGGTCTGTGAGTACTGTTAAGGACTTCATGGTGCTCTGCGGTGAGGGACACGGCTTACATGAATGGCCATGACGGGCAGGTCGATGTAGTTGAGCAGCTCATAGTGGAACTTCACAGACATGCAGGAGGAGAAAAACACCATGAGCTTCTTCTTGCGGTTCTTCTTCAGGAAGGTGAAGAGCAGCAGGAAGCGCTTCTCTGACGGGCACACCACGTAACCCTGAAACACAACGCACATCACTTTACATCACTTCAGGGAGCTGAGGACCGTCCAAGGCCATTCCTCCAGAGTAGCTCTGATTTCACAGACATGTGGCAGACGGTACCTGCTCCAGGCCGTCCACAGTGGCATTGTCTTTGTTGTCATCCACGCCGACATAGAGGGGTTCTTTCTTCAGGGAGATGCGAGCCAAGTCCTCCACCTTACGGGTCTGAGTGGCTGAAAACAGCATCGTCTGTCTCTTCTCTGGAGAAAACAACAACATTAAAGATGGGCAGGCACATTGCATTTTGTAAAATTGGATAAATGTTATTTTCTAATTTATCTAAGCTAAAATAGCAGAATTTCATGTTTTGTTTTGTTTTAAAATATGACACTTGGTTTCTAAATTACAGTTTGTATTGACAGAGATACAGTGCCCATTTTTACAATTTCCCCTCTATTGTATAATTTATGTGCCAACTTTTTAAACATTTTAATTAGCTAATTTCTATTATTTTAACAACACAACACTTACCGGCTAAAGTGACCCTTTAACAAAACAAAAACAAACCTATAACAAAGAAATGCGAGCGCAGCAACTATCGATACGTACTCGGCAGCAGTTTGATGATCTGCTTCAGCTCCTCCTCGAAGCCGACCTCTAAGATACGATCGGCCTCATCAATGATCAGACACTGCAGGTTCTTGTACATGAAACCGGGAGTGTTCTGAAGGCACAAAAATATTAGTATTAACAGCAAGCAGGAGCTGCAGAAATGCTCAGCACATATGGTCGGCACACATCAATAAAACGATGATCTGATGCTGCATTCACGTGATGTCAGATGGTCAGAGCGAGGAAGTCGTTCCTCCAACTTTGTTGCGTTCACGTGCTTTGAGGTCGTAAAGTGGGAACAACATGGAAGCTACAAAAAAGACAGTTTGATTTTAATGCTAAGAGCGTTTAAAGAAGAGGTTGAAAGCTGCTCCCAGTTTGTTTTTATTTTTATATAGTTTTATATTTAGTCTATGTCACTCTACATCGACTGCAGCTAAAATTAAAACCACATTATGTTACAAGTGATCGAAATTTGATATTTAATACAGGAATTAATAAAAAAGTTTCTTACCATTAACTAAACATTGGCTTTCACCCACCATGTTTATGCATTTATGACGTCAAGTCGGCAAGTTATAAAATAATGTTATTAATGTTAATATACTCGCCTGGCATGCTTCATAGTTAAACGTTTGCTGGCTTGCTGCAGCTGATAGATCCATACACTAAAATGTGCAGCTACTAAAAATAACTGACAGCTGCTAGGAACAAAAACAACCAAATCTATATATTTTTTTAATCATCCTTTGCTGACACTGTTTCCATGCTTTCTGCTTTTTCTGCTGCCCTGTCACGTAAACATCACAACTTGGCAACGCAGTTATCATCAAAATTTCCTAATCTTTTAACTACAACACTCGAGGGCTGTTCATGTGCTCGTAAATACAGTATTTACTATACTTCTGAGGAGCATGTGAAGGCAGCATTATGTTTGATTGATGTGTCAATACCACCAATTCTACAAAGCCCAATGGCTACTAACATTATAAGTGGCTATTGACCTGTTTCATATATTGTCTCTCCATCATCTTAAAGAGGTGCTCGGTACATGCAGTGCTTCCAGAAATGCTGTTAGCAGTGGCTCTGTGCTCACCTGCAGGTGGTCCAGCAGACGGCCCGGCGTGGCCACCAAGATGTTGACTCCGTTGGCCAGTCTCTGGGCCTCAGCTGAGCGGTTGCTGCCCCCCATGATGAGACCGAAGGTGTGCACGTGGTGCGTCATCAGCTCCTTCAGCACACCGTAAGTCTGCATCGCCAACTCGCGCGTGGGTGAAAGGATCACTACGCCAGTGCCTGGGAGGAGGAAGAGGAGGGTGTTAGGAAAGGGCTTCCGCTCAACTTGCTTAATACAGATTGATACATCAGGTAAACACATCCCCCTCAGCAGGCCTGACAAGGCTGAAGCCAGGAAATGTCGGGGAGACAGAACACACGAACAGGAGTCGTACCGTTTCTGGGCATGAACTTGAGTTTGTAGATGAGCTCTATAGATGGAATGAGGAAGGCCAAGGTTTTACCACTTCCCGTCTTGGCAGCAGCTAGAACGTCCCTGCAGAGTCAGAGCAAACAGAAACACTTAGTAACACTTAGTTTTAGTAACGTAGTCACAGCAGGCTGGTTTCCAATAACCCTCAAATTGAAATCATGAATATAAAATACGACTAACGGAAACACATCAACTATGAAAAAAACTCGAGAGGGTGATCTCTGTACACACAGGGTTTGTGACTTACCTTCCCTCCAGCAGGGGACGAATACTTTTGTGCTGGATCTCAGTCATGTGTTCAAAGCCCATCTCCTTCACTCCTTTCAGCGTGCTCTCGCTCACCAGCCCAGCAAGAGAGGCAAAGGATGTGTCCTCAAATGCTCCTGAAAGATCAGTCAACAGTTGGTGAGTTGGACACTTCCTACAGCAGATTCCATTTAAAGAAAGGTCGAGGTGAAGCGTGAGAGAACAGCATGTAAAAGACAGACAGGGCAACAGAACCAGCCACGAGAAGCTGGTCAGATCCATTGTGTCCTTGCAGTTTGTCCTGTCAGGAAAACCACTGGCGACTCTCCCCAGAGACAACCGCAACAGTCTCTGTATGCCTTAGCTGACACCCGTTTCATGATGGTAACACTGAAAGGGCAACACATAAAGGCAAAGTGTCTTTGTAGACTTGGGCAGTATCTACAGGGCAATATTTAGTCCAGCTTATTTTTTCAATCAACTTCCGTGAGTCATGACTTTAACTGAAAAATAAGTGTAACAAGCCTTTTTATTCACTTAAAATTACTAAGATATATTGTGCGTTCTCACGACACACCTTGTCTGATACTGACACAGATCATTAGTAGTTAATGGGACAGACAACAGATATTTGGAACCAATATGCATTTACAATAAAATTAAGATCTTCCTGTCAAAATGTATCATTTGGAATATACCAAACTTCAACACAAAACTTTGTGTAAAGGCAGTTAGTAAATGTTACCTTACAAATGAAATTTTCAACATCACATGCAGCAAGTTCCCTGCAATTTTTCTACAGAGTCAAAAAAAAAGAAAACATGTAAATAAAGATTAATAACTAAAAATTAGGGCTGGGGCGAAGCGTCGGCGTAATCGATTCCGTGAATATGTGGATTCACGTGACGTGCGTCAACGCGTTGCACCGTTTCACACAGCGCGCGTAATGAGAGCGTGAGCAGCGCAGAGCATGTTGTTTTTTGTTTCGGCGCTCGTGTATCAAGTGAGAGCGTGCACACTGCTCGCCCAGGCAGCGCTTGTCAGGTGGCTTGCCATTCTTTTACGCGTTACGCTCCCGTTTGTTGAGTCTATACCACTTTATACTGCAGTTTAAAGTCTCTCTCTGGCACAGAGATGAGGAAACACAAAGGTGTTTGTTTTACCTCAACTTCCTTGCTTCCCTTTCAAAACAAAAGCCTTCTGACTGTGTCTCTGTGGACAGAATGCCATCAGTTGCTGATATCATGTATTTTATTTTGAAACATTTACAGGACGGGGTTGTCAGCTGTGCAGGAGCTTATATAACTTCATAAATGAGAGGAATATGTGCTTATAAATGTGAAAATACAGCACTCATCAGCAGGCAGCGATATGCCTTAAGGCCCAGTTAAGGCTGGACTATTTTGATGCAGGAAGAATGTACTAGTTATAATTATTTCTGTTAGAGAAGAGTTATAGTGTTTTTCAAATTGCACTAATTTTACTGTAAGATGTTTTGTTGGACTGCTAGATTTGAGGTTTGTTACTGTAACAAAGAGTAGCTGTTTTGTTACTCCTCCTAAAAGTGACTTGAATTTCACACTATTTTACTTATTTTGCTGTTGGATTGCTAAATGTAGATTGCATTAAATCCCTTTTACTTGACTGGAACAAGCTCTTGCATTCATTTAATTTTGGAGAGACTTTATATCAGACTGTATACACAGATTATCAGTTAAGACTGGTCTATTTATTGTTGGGGAATAATGCCCTGCAGTGTATGACAAGTTTTTAAATGTTATTTTCGGTAAATTTGATGTTATATTAATCGAGTAATAACAAAATAATAGTTAGATCAATAAATAAATAACTGATAGATTAATCGATAAAAAATAATTGTTATGTGCAGCCCTACTAAAAATAGCTCTCTGGGGCTTTACAAAGTAAAGGTTCCTCCCATGCTGACACTTTCTTTGTAATTTTCATCAATTAATCTTATCTGTGATAATTAAAATAAAACGCTGATACAGATAATCAGCACAATGCCAAATATCAGATCCTATAATTGGCCAAACCAATAATCTGTCAACCCCAAATTATTTTTAAATATTTTTTAAAATAATGAGCCCTCATGATAAAACTATACATATTAAGATGCTAATTTATCTACAAAAGAAACTTGATGATCAAATGAAAGTGAATATATTGGTATTGGGCCATGTAAGTTGTTATACATCAGAAATTTGCAAAAAAATACAGTAGAATGCATCCAAAAAAGCAAAACTGTCTCGTTATTACCTGTCAGTCCGGATGGTAATTCTGGTTGATCCTCATCTTCATCATCTCCCTCTCCATCATCCTCGTCCTCCTCTTCTTCACCTGCAGCTTCCTCTGGTTTTTCATTGGCCTGCTCTCCATCTGCTAGTCCTGACTCCTCCTCCTCCTCCTCCTCCTTCTTCTCCTCTGCTTCTGTCACTGTTTTGGTCTTCTTCTCATCTGGATTGAGGATTATAACATAACATTGTGAGGGACAAAAGTGTAGTTTGTCAATTTAAGCTTTGCAAGCTACTCTCAACTGTTACCTGGTGATTCTGCAGCGTCGGCAAGCTTTCTCCTCTTCTTTGTTTTCTTCTTCACTGGAGTTTCCTCTGATGTAGTCCCATCAGGTGGTGCCCTTATCTGCTTTTTCTGTTTCTTTGTGGGCCTGCTGTCAGTCTGACAAGCATCTGCTGGCTCCTCACAGCATTCTGTTTCCTGTCCGTTTGAGTTCACTGTCCAACACATGCCAACAAGTCACATATTTACTCAGTTACCGAGGTGATGTGGAGAGAACTGGGATGTTATTTGTCATGACTACGCTTCCTTTTAATTTGAGTGATTTTTTTAGTTTGAGGAGGTCTTGTGAGTTAAGATTTCGGCAACTCTGTAACATCTAAAGGGTTGGAAATTAACTTTCTTATTTAAGGGACACCAAAATCTACCAGCCACTCAATGCATAACCATTGTTTTTATGGCTGGTGAGTGAAGTCACTCTAAAAGCCACTAAATATTTCACCAGCATTTGGCTCGCGCTAATGTCCCACTCTGCATCTGAACAGAGGACTCTGGAGATCTGCATGTGTTACGATGCTAGCTAGCTGCATTTTCACTGAATCGTATAAATCACCCTCATCAGTGACGAATTACGTTGACATGAACACACAGACGTATTCCTGAGTTGTAAACTAAAGTTAGCTAATGTTGTATCTGTCGAGAACTCCTCATTTCAACGTCTACCCGCAGTGACAGGACTTCACGAGGAGCTAATGTTAGCTAGCTTCGCAGGGAAAGTTAGTGTCGCTTCGGAAACATTCACACACACAAAAACAACAACCGACTTGATTTCAGCACGTACCGGTCCCCTCTTCTTCTGTCTCGCTTTTGAGTAGCTTGCGCTCTTTGTTCTTTTCGCTTCTTTTCTGAATTTTCTTCCGAAGGAGCTTCATCTGAAGGTCCGCCATGGTAACAGCACACGTGTGTGTGTGTGTGTGTGTGTGTGTGTGTGTGCGGCGCTCAGGACCCTTCGTAGTAGCTGCGTGCAGTGCCTGACTGTAAATTCACAGGACCACCAGACAGAAAACGCTCATTTTTTAAAATCAGTCTTCAGACAGTAATGCTGCGCTCCATTGTACTCAAAACTCGGGAATAAAACGACCTCCGACATAAAAATACAACGGGACGGCCATTCAAGTCGGGATTCCAAATCAGAAACTTGGGCAAAATCCTCCGAGTCCGTTTAACGCAGTGGTCCTCAAACTTTTTCTGTCGGGAATAAACCGAATAAATCATAATACATCCACGGAATAAACCAAACGGGCTCTGCTCGCTTCTATCCTTCACGGCCTTCCGTTTCCCAAGATTCCTTGCGCGCCCGCGATCTTCGAAAATAATAATTCTCTCACTCAGCGGAGACCGGAGCGGTGATTTCACGCGCCCATGGATCTGCCGCTGAGCAGCTCTCATTAACATGAATGAGGCCCGCCCCCATGGCTGTATGCAGATTTAGAATAGAGCCATGCATCTCACAACTGATGATGCGGCCCTCGGATGTGCCTCGGAAAGACTCGCCGACGTGGACCGCGTAGACTGCGTCCTCCGTAGGATGCAGACCCTGAGTTGGGACACAGCTAGAGTTTGTTGAACCTGCTCTCTGGAATAACCCTCGACCCGGCATTACGCTAACTCTGTTACCTCTCCGGAGCATTCCTGCTCCCTTGTCTCCAAGTTTTCCTCCTGGTAAGATCCCCCATCTCACTCAAATCCACCCTGTATCACTTCACACTCAGATCCAGATCCAGATCCAGATCCAGATGCAGAGCAGAGCAGAGCAGAGCAGAGCAGAGCAGAGCAGAGTACAGTAGAAGAGAGCGGCACAATGACTGTTTGCTGGGTGAAAGAGTATTTTAATATGGAAACTTCTCAGCTTTCGTTGATTGTTACAGCTTTGCTACTGAACATTACGGTAAGTGTGCTTTTGCAAATGCACATAGAAAGTGTTTATTTATCGCTAAAGAATAGTTTGGTATCTATAGTCACTAGGAGATGCTTTTGGGTCTCCTATGATATATTGAGGCAGCCATGCGTAGCGAGCTGACTAGTTTGCTCTGTGGATCACGATCAAATGAAGGTCACAAAATAGTATCGGGTGCTTATGGAAGACGGGAAAACAACAGGTTAAAGCGAGAGAGAACTCCAGGCATTCCGAAAGCATGCGAATGTGAAAAACGAGGAGGATTTACATTAAAAGCCTTTATTATAATGGCTTAATCATTAAGAAAGCAAATGTACATACATACACATATCACAATGACCATACATCTATAAAGCCATCCGCTGTCCATCGGCAAATTACAGGAAAACATGAAAAACAGGACAACAGTGACAGGGCAGCTTTTATCCCAACTCTTTTCAAACTGCCCACAGGTTTGGGCAGAAATGAGTGCGACTTTCAGGTGGCGTCAGTCACGTTCGCATACCGACTCTAAGACTTTTTCCCGTCAATGTAGTTTTGGAACAAGGTCGATTTTCTGCGTTTTTTGGCATGCGTTAAGTAGTAGTAGTATTCGTTAGTGAGTTGAGCGAGAATCCGTGAATCACGTGGCCTCAGGGTGTGGAGAGCGCAGCATCTTCTCATTTCTCAGATGGCTCGGTTTCAACCATGCTTTTAACAGGCCAGATAGTGATTTTCAGGTGGAGGAGGATGTGGAATAACGACCTGGCAGCAGGTGATGCAGACATGTGTTTCTCTGCAGAGCAGCTGCAGGAAATGCCTGTTCTACAGTTCTGTTGTAGTGGAACATATATGCAGAGTTTGTAAAGTTTTGTGACTTTTCCTCAGTTCTATACTGCAGTCACGCCAGCTGCGCTTCAGAAAAGCTCAGTCGCGCTATCTACGCTTTAAAATTGAGTGCGCGTCTACACCGCGTAGTACGGTATAGCGTGGCGACGGCTTCGTGGTGCATTCCTTTACACCTCGAAAACTCCGGAATCTATATTGAAGTGTTTTTGTTGTTGTTGTTGTTGTTGTTGTTGTTGAATGCAGTCACTACCCGGTTGTTGTTTTAATACATTCTTTTAAACACTCAAAACAATTTGATCAAGCAAAATCATACAATAAACCTACAATGCAGGTCACAGAATATGAATAGGCCTAGATTCTTGTTCTACATCTTCCCAACTACTTCTGTGTTGATTTTCAAAATGTTTCAGTGTAGCATTTTGAGACTATCTTTTGCTGAAGTGTACAGCGTACAGTACAATGTCTAATTTGATTTTGATTTTTTATCAATATTTTAAATTGCCTATGGACACCACAGAGGTAGACAACAAAAACTCTTCGATATAGATTCCCGAGTTTTCGAGGTGTACCTGAATGCACCACGAAGCCGTCGCCACGCTATACCGTACTACGCGGTGTAGATGCGCACTCAATTTTAAAGTGTAGATAGCGCGACTGAGCTTTTCTGAAGCGCAGCTGGCGTGACTGCAGTGTCACACTGCTGGGCGGGGCTTAGACTCAAGCAAAAGACGCAAGCTAGGGAAGCATGGATGCAATTTAAAGGACTTGGGATCCAGCCATTAAAAAAAGTTATTTAAAAAGTCCCTCTGATATCACCTGGACATAGCATTTCCACAGAGAAATGCCTTGTTCAGGATAGTTTGGAGGGATTTGAAGCACTATTTTTTCTTAATGCAGGGGCCTGATGACATAGTGGTTTTGTGGTGGCTGATCGGTCAGTCCAAGTCTCACGCTGTTTTGTTTTGCTATCCGCCCAGTCGGTTTGAACTATGAGTGAACTGAATTTTTGTTTGTAGGTGCAAATTAGCCCCAAACATATCACTGCTTCTCAGTGATATGTCAGAGTAGTGTCTAGCCTGACTAATTTTACAAAAATTTTAGTTTTGTTGGCACTTAATAAATATGAAAGCTTTATTTTCCATTAGTGCCGTGATTTGTAGATTAATTTATATTTTACGCTAAACTATAACAGAAATGTGAGACGCTGCAACGTTACTCATTAAATTAGGTATGTATAGTGGAGATAAAAATGGTAAATTACAGCGATGCCAACATGTATGCCTGCAGCAGCACTCGGACATCATGCTGTCCCTGCGTGAGTCAGCCCACACCCAGGCTACCCCAGTAAAAAAAAACAAAAAAAAACAGTCTGGACCTGCGCTGTTGGGATGATGGATTAAAAACCACATGCTGAAGGCCTCTGAACAGAGTCCACTCCGTGTCCAAAATGCCTTTAGCATGCCACCTGTCTGACAAACAGCTTTTCTTTGCCTTGTGAAATATTTTCTCTTTGCAGGTGGAGGTGTTGAAGGCACTCCTGAAAAATCATCTGGCTTCCTTTATGTGGGTTCCATGTGAGTGATCACATCCTTGATAAGTTGAAATCTATTTCTCCTCCTCCTAAATCATATAGAATTTGGTGGTTTTAGTACAAAAACAAAGCAGTGCATTAGACAAGATGAGAGTGCTTTAGACAAAAATATTTTTATTGTTAAAATGACAATAACATCAACCGGCAGTCTGCACTAAAACAGTTCACAAATCAGATTATGCATCTGCAGCTCAAGGAAAAAAAAGTCAGTCCTGATGTACATTAGTTTACTATGCTGAAGGGTTGCCTGCACCTGCTGATTTCACTCACTACAAACAAATTATAATGAATATACTTTTAATACTGGATGACATTTTAGGACCCAATAAAATGTATCAGATGACTTGAGAATGAGACTCAAAAATCAACAACAAAGACTATAAAGTCATCAAAAAATCACATGGATTTTTTCACCTGCATTCTGTTGTCAGAACTGCAGGCGAGCTGCGTGTACAGGAAGCTTGTTAATTATTATGCTGTAAAAACCAACGTGCACCAAAAGACATCACATCAACCTTTTTTGTTTTACGCCTCTTGTGTATACTCTGCCGATATTACTTCTTCTTTGGTGAAATGAACCTTATGGCTGAATTGTAGAGAATCTTACCGAGCTTACCATGTGTGTAGCATGTCCATATTGACAAAAATTAAACTTTTATAATTATATGTGCGATCTAAGCAGCTAACTAAGCTCCCACAGGTAGACAACAACAGAGTTTTATACATCCAAGGTTCACTTTTCCATAAATTGTCATAAATGTTTCTGCTCTTAATAATAACAGGGTCATGCAAGTCAGCATATGCTGATCGTAACAGCGTGGTCACCCAGAGAGTCATTGACAGATTGGAAACAAATGAGCTCAACATAACAATTGAAACATATAGTGATACAGATGATCTTCCATCTGGTGAGCATGAATATTTCTCACTTACTCTGTTCAGCATAAAATCATAAAATGGAAATTGTGAAATACATAACTGAGCTAAAGCAAAGCTCATTTGCAGCTCCACGTTGGATTGGGCTTCTTAAACACTGACATGATACTTCTTTATTTGTGCTTTCAGGAGTTTCTGTGGGACAGGAACATTTTTTCTCTGCACGTAGGTCCAGTGTTAGTTGTGCCGATCATATTAAAAATGTCCTTGTGAGAGGAAAAACAACGCTAACAATACGTGTAGGTATCATTTTACCAACTTCTGTTATGTCTTCTGTTGATGTGAATAGTTTCTGGATATTTCAGTAAAGCCAAACCCTTTTTTCCTCTCAGGTACAGCAAATGCACTCACTCACAGAAACTTCCACTGAAAAAATGCCCATTGATCGCATTGATAGGAAAGGTTTTTCGTAGGATGGAGGCGGAGGGGAGTGTGTGTGTGCGCAACTAAACAAGACATTGCCCAAATATTTGCAAAAAGTTACAAGAAAGTTTGCTTCCAAGCAAAAGAACAGAGATACAAACTATCAGAATAAAACAAACAAAACATTGACATAGATATAAAGAAAAGTTTATATATACTCTCTCTCTCTCTCTCTCTCTCTCTAATTTTAAATATACATTCCTGGAAAGTTTTTACCAATTTATTCAGCCTAATAATAATCCTTCCATCTTTAAAAAATAAAATAAAATAAAAATAAAAATTTGGCAAGATTTGTTGCAATTTGTGCAACATTTCTTGTCAAGTTGATCATCACCTTTTACCCCGTGTTTTCAAAAGAAATCAACCAAATTTGTAATGTTTTCAAAGGGTTATATGTCTTTTAAAAGACATGTCAATGTGGCACAAGAAACGAGGGGGAACACCACCTGAATGAAGAAGTCCAATATGTTTTTCAATGGCTGCTAAAAGTTTAATTTCGTATTTGAGAACATGAGCTACTCTGGCTCAAAGCCAGAATCCAGAGAAGTCTCAAACGTGGGATGTCCTAGGGTATAGAATCTGGAGCTGCTACCACAGACAGTAAATGGGAGAATGATTTTGTGAACACACACAATGTTAATTTCTTTTTCATACCCAAATTTATTTATTTAGGGTTGGGTATCCTTTGAGGGTTTTTTTTCTGACACTGGTACCTAAACTATACTTTTAAACCAGTACTAGTGTCTCGACAGATCCTGAACCGATTCACATTACAGCAAAAAACGGTCTACGATGTGAAGAATTTTTTTTAAATTGCAAAGGCAAATTTGAACTTGAAATTGTATATAATACTTTGTAACAATTTAAAGTACACACACATACATAGATATAAATTAATGCATATAATTTTTATTTATTTATTTTTTTAACGTGTGCTGTTCGGCAGCTTAGGCATGCAGTATGAGAGGTCTGGATGCCTTGAGGTGCCATAACAGATTTACTCCTGTTGCAGTCTACACTGAGATTTATTGGCTAGGCTACCGGACAGCACAACATTTGAGTGGATAGGGAGAGAAAAGAGAGAGATTGGGGGACACAGAGGGGAGGGGAAGACACAAGAGACAACATAAACAACAGCAACAATAACAACAACAACGACAATGAAAACAATGACAACAATGCTAACTAAAATAATGACAGCTGCAAATATTTACAACAGTATTAACGGTGGAAGCAGGAAGAAACTGAATAAGTAAAAAAAGAGGAAAAGAAAAAATAAATGAATAAATTAATAATTAGAAAAAATAAAAAATAAACAAACAAAAAAAAAACAGATTGCATAAATACTTACCCAAAATAACCTTGACATGGATAACATCAACATTTGTAACTGTTGTACGTGTGTGTGAGGGTTTGTCATTGGATCTGTTTTGTAGTCGACGGGGGGGCCGCAACATCACCCCCCAAACTCCCAGGGCAAGCGGGCCAAGACCCAAGCCACCAGAGCACCCAACAGCCCTCCAGAACATGACAGACCCAACACCACGTGCCCCAGAGACAGCCACGCGCCCCACCCAAGGGGGAACAAGCAAGGGAACACAGAGGCAACGCCCCTCCGGCCAGGGGAAGCCCACAGAGGGACAAGGGACAGGAGGCCCCCCGGCCCAGCCCAAGGCCACCAACCCCGGCACGATCTGAGCCCACAGCCACAGGGCCCCACCAACCAGAGCCCCTCCCAACCCAGCCCGACCCAGCCCATCGCCCCCGGGCCAACCCATATACCCCGTGGGGAAGACGGCAGGAGGCCACAGCGGCCCCCCACCCCCAGCCCAGCCAAAGACGAGACCGGGAAGGCCGGGGAGAGCAGGCCCCCAGCCCAGCCAGAGGCCAAACCCTCCACAGGTGCAGACAGAGTCCAGAGCATCCCAGAGCTACCCAAACCCCCGGCAGGGCCACTGCCACACAGCAGCAGGATCCAAGCAACCACCCAGCCCAGTCCCGCACGGAGAGGCCGACCACCAACCCAGAGCCACCGGCGACACCCCCGCAGCAGAACTGACGCCCCTCCCCCAGACCGCAGACCCCCCATCCAGCCCTGCAGGGACAGAGGCAGAGGGAGACCCCCACCCCGCCCCTGCCGACCCCCCGTCCAACATGGATGCAGGGTGTATGCATGTGAAGGTGTGTGTATGTAGATGTAGGGGTTGTTATGAGATGTGTGAGTAACTTCTGCTGGTGGCAGCTTGAATGGCTGTCTAAAAACACACAGCTCTTTTAGACTTTCCAAATGTTTGGATGGCTTAAATCTTGATAGTGAAATGAGTCATTTCACAGGGGTTTTGACACTCACAAAAAAAAAAGTACTGATTTATAGACAATTTTTTTCCATGAAATAAGTCAATGGGAAAAAGTCTTTCTGGGTCAGTGGGCATCACGCGACTGACAAGTACAGTATAATTCCACTTTTGGGCACAAAAATTTGCATTAGAGCCTGGCGCACTTCCTGGAGGCTTGAACACACCAAACTGATTCAAAACATCTGTGACATCTGCCAGTGGTGATAAGTCATAATAGACTGATATGATCCTTTAACAACAGGCAGAAGGTTTCTGGATTATATTTTCTGGATTATATTTGTAAATATGTACAAAGCAAGATGGGACAGCAGCTAATACACTTGAAAAAGAATTGTCTTAAACAACTTTTTTTCATGTGTTTCTTACCAGCCCTGGAGATTGCAGCCACATCCAAAATGCCAGCAACACTGACGAAGGAAGCAGCCAGCAATGCGGTGGCTACATAAAAATGGCTATGGGCCAGACCTGATCAAAGGTAAGTCACTGGCTGATATACACACGGAAATTAAGGCGATGCGGGCTGATTTAAAGCGTGACTTTCCAATCACCCTGAGAGAGGCGGTAAAAAAAGAGTTGACAGATTTCAAAGATGAGATGAGCCAGGCCCTGGGGCACACCAGGGTAGATGTAAAATCTACAACAACACAGATCGAGGAAGCAGAGCAGCAGGTTGCTGAAATAGAGCAGCGTAACAATGAACTTGGAGTGACGCTCCGGCAGATGAAACAAGCACAGGATTTCATGCCAGCAAAAGTGACCGACTTGGAATTACGGTCTTGACAAAATAATATCTGTATAAACGGCAATCCTGGAGGAAGATGACAACATGCTGGGCTTTGTGACCACATTTCTAAAGTCAGAGCTGACACTGAATGAGACGGAGCTGAAAATACAGCGCTGCTACAGAGCTGCGGGTCTGCATCCTCCACAGGACGCTCCCCCAAAAACTTTCTGGACCATAAGACCAAAGATCAAGTCCTGTCCGCCCCCTGGAAAAAGAAAAACGTTTTTTTTTTACAAAAACAAAAGAATCTACTTCGATGACGATTACCTGACAGAAATAGCGAGAAAAAGGAGAGCGTGTGCTGGAAGAGTGCTAAAGGACAGAGGTGTACAAATTCAGATCCCGCCACACGCCAAGCTGAAGGTGTCTCTGGACAGCGGTCCTAAGATCTACAATGACGCACGAGAGGTTGCGGATGACCTGAGAAAAAAAGGGTTCCCCATCGAGCAGGATAGAGTCCAACAAGACATCAAATACACACAAGACGGCGTGGGAAAGAGGAGGGAATCAGCAAGCATCCTGTCTATGGAGTTATTTTCCTGTCAAAAATCAACGAGCTTGTATTTGAAGCGAGACCACAGTACTTTCATCCGAGAGCGCAGTTTTTTAAATCAAGCGCACAATTTTTTACTGGAGAGGAAATTATTTTAATTGGAGTACACAGAATCCTTCCTGTGTACTCTCAATACTTTACCCACACTTTCAAATGCACTTCTGCCTTTTCTCAATACTGTTCTCTGCTCTCTCCATCCCGCACGCTCACGCTCAAACACACTGTGCCTCCCTACACGAATACAGATTCTTCCTCCTCTCTGCAGGGATCAGCAGAGTGCTGAAGTAATGAGTCCTAAAACGCAGAAGCCAGTTAGCCTTTTAGCACTATGGTTCCCTCCTCTTAGAGTCTATGGGTTCTTTGAATGGGTTTTGGGTAAAATGCCCTAAATAAGGTCTGTGGTTAACACAGGCTAAAGCTATTTTGACGTGTTGTTCTGCAACATAACATACGTCTGCTTAAACAAGATTTTTGAATTTTTATGGTGTTACTCATCTTAAAAAAGGCGGTTGCTAACAAGTGGCTAAATGGGACTACAGTGTTTGTCGGGGACGTTAGACGTCATCACAGTGAATACAGAAACTCATTAAAACCACTTGTCTGCCTTAACAGCTTTACAGAATTGCACTTGAACTTGTAGATTTATCTGATTATAATATTTTTGATCGTGTTTTAACATGTTTTTACAGTGTTTGTAGTTGTGATGTTTAAGTCGTGCGACCACCATGTAGATTGTGTATAGCCTAACAATAGCTTTTTGCTTCTGGCAATTTCATTTATGCTTCAAAATACACAAAAGTGGTGTTCATCTGTGAAGATTATCAAGCTAAACAAACTTGTAGGTCTCATAAACTTGTGTTTGTCAGAGAGATTATTTTTTGGCGATAATCACAAATCACAAAGGTTTTTGACGAGGGAACCAGTGCGATGCTTACTTCCTGGTTGGCTTACATCATCCCTTCACCTCTCTTTTCTCCTCTTGCCACGAAAACTGACTGAAACCCAACAATAAGAATGGTTTTCTGGTTTGAGCCAATGGAATAGAGTGGTGAAGGGATGACTTATTTTTGTAGGCCAACCAGGAAGTAAGCATCTCAAAAACCTTATGGGATTTTTGGTTATTGCCAAAAATAAGCTTTGTGACCAACAGAAGTTTATGAGACACGTTTTGTTCAGCGTGATAATCTCCACTGATGAACACCACTTTTGTGTGTTTTGAAGCGTAAATGAAATCGCCAGAAGCAAAAAGCTATTGTTAGGCTATACACGAACTACATCTTGGATGCACGTTCGAGTGCGAGTCTGTAAAGCTGTGAAGGCAGACAAGTGGGTTTAAATGAGTTTCTGTGTCCGCTGTGATGACGTCTAACGTCCCCGACAAACACTGTAGTCCCATTTAGCCACTTGTTAGCAACTGCCTTTTTTTTAAGAAGAGTAAAACCTTAAAAGTTAAAAATCGGGTTTAAGCGGACGTATTTTATGTTGCAGAACAAAACGTCTAAATATATTTAACCTGTGTTACCCACAGACCTTATTTAGGGCATTTTACCCAAAACCCATTCAAATAACCCATAGATTTTTGGACGAGGGAACTGGGAGTGCTAAGAGGCTAATGGACTTCTGCGTTTAAGGTCTCATTACTTCAGCACTCTATTATCTGTTATTGTCATTGGTTGGTGTGTGCATGTGGGGACGATTATGTCTCAGTGACAGTGATTCCAAGGACACTTTAGCTGTTCACCTGCTCCATCTCAGCTCCACTGATGTAGACAGGAGTGTGTGTCTTTGCCTCCTTCTTTCTAAAATTTTAAACTTCTTGGTTTTGCTGACATTGAGCAGTAGGTTGTTCTCTGTACACCACTCTACAAGATTGTTGATTTCCTCCCAGTATGAACTCTCATCGTTTGTAATACGGCCGATGATGGTGGTGTTGTCTACATAATTCACGATAGAGTTCTCCTGATGTCTGGGAGTGTAGTCATGGGTGTACAGTGTGAACAGGAGGGGGCTGAGCACACAGCCCTGGGGGGCTCCAGTGTTGAGCACTAATGTTGAGGAGGTGTGACTGCCAATTCGAACTCTCTGGTGTCCGCATGTGAGCAAGTCCAGTATCCAGTTGACTGCTATACTTAAGCCCAATTCTCTAGGCAGATAATATGGATGAAATCCATATCCATATCCAAATCTGTCCAGCCACTTAAACTGCGTTTGAGCACCAAGCATCATTTATATTAACACAGAGACCTCCTCCTCTCCTCTTACTGGAGTCTTGTGACCTGTCTGCTCTGAATAAAGTCTGCCTATCTAGTGCAACAGCTTGAGCCGGGATGTCAGGGGTTAACCATGTCTCTGTGAAGATGTGCGCAGAGCAGTCTCTGATCTCATTGTGTGTAACTGTGCGCACAATATGCGCTTCTCAAAATCAAGTTTTAAAAAATACTATACATTAATATGATTTCTACTTTCATTGAGTTTAGTGTTTTTAACTGACATCAGTGTTAGTTTTACCCTTTAAATGCCAGGTTTTTGTCATAATGCCACTATGGTTTTAGGTAAAAAAAAAACAAACATAAAAAATGGATTCGATTCCGGCCTCGACCCCTGCTGCGTGTTGCCCCGTCTCTCTCCCCCTTTCACACTTAAACTGTCCGGTCTATTAAAGGCAATAAAGCCCCAAAAAATAATCTTAAAAAAATTGCAGCATCATTGATTTTTTTGTACATAATTATTTTTTGTGCAGTGTCAAATACTCACACTCATACTGTTCTGCACTCAAAATGTGCTTTTCAATATCAATATTTCACAATATTTTCAACCCTGTAGTTTGGACTAATGATGTTGGTATCCATTTATACATATGCATTGTGTTTGGTTTTTTTTTTCTTTGTCCCCAGGACGGCCAAAGAAGTGGGACTCAGGACATTCCAACACAAAGCTCCAATGCACTGCAATAATGTGCCTTTCTTCTAAGGTCTGTTACCTCTTACTATAAGTCAAAACTTCTTAAAGAAGCTGAGAGATCTGCTGGCTATTTGTGCTGCTGCAGGACATCTTTATATCCAGCAGGTTGGTAGAAATGCTGCATTCAATCACTATCCAGAGGATTTAAACTTGATGTTTGCATTAGACAACAGCAGCAGGCGTCAGGTGTAGAATCGTGCTGAAATCTGACGCCTGTCAGGTGTAGAATCGTGCTGAAATCTCAGAATTTGATATATTGTGTCAATTGTTTTGATGTACACATTTTACAAATTATATATATATTTCAGCAGTGGTATAAATAAGAGTATAAGAAAAAGAGTTTATTTATATGTTTTATGATTTTGTTTTATTATGATATTTTTTTCTTGAATCCCTGTAAATACTGTTAAAGTATCAGAATGCCAAAGCCAGTCTCTGTATATAAACTGTGCCTTTAAACAAGCAAAGAGGAATTCCATGAAATTTTCCCCGGAGCTACAAACATCATGTTAGGGTATTACAAATATAATAATATAATAAAATAAAAAATATAATAATATAAAGTAAATGTCCCTACTCTTAGCCAAAAAAAAAACCCAAACATTTGACAACTCTCTTTTATTTTGTAACAAACAGGCCAGAAACTACATAGAACCCTGTTGACAAAATGGTCAACAACAGTGACAATACATGACACTGTTGAATTTTGGGCTTCAAGTTTCAAGTAACCTGGTCAACTGCCACTGTGTGGTTGTAAAACAGTTTTGCTGGTGAGAGTGATGAATTTAGTAATTTGCTTTCCAAAGAAGAAACATATTCAGACCCAAAGCACTTACAATAATTTGTATTAAAATAAAAAGGCATTACTCAGGATTTTTTTATCCCTTGAAACTCCTCAGGCGAGCTCTTAGTTTGGTAAATAAGCTTTGCACTAAATAAATTGTAGGGTTACCAGAGGAATTGAAATAAGAAAGGAATGTGTGAGTAGATCTATTTTTTTTCATTGTTATATTTTATTGTTATTGTTATTTTATTTATATCTAATTTACACAGGTTGGTTCCACTGAGATTAAGGGAGACCTGTCTAAAATCATTTTCAGTATGCTAGATGATGGATACTGTGTAAAGCACCTGCTTTGGTAATCCAAAGACATGATTGTTACTGTTTTTATTTTCAGTATTTTCTTGTTTTTTTCCTACTGCTGTTGTTATGTATTCTTCACTGATGGCCAAATTGTTTGCTGATTATCTTTTGGTTTTTTTTGCTGTTTTTATTACTGTTTATAGTCATTTCTGTTAATTATTTAGACTCTGAGTATGTTGAGCCTGAAATGAGGGCAACTCTGAGTTTTCCGTTTCACAAAGCCAGCTTAGCGTCACCCTGAGTTAGTTACCATGGCAACATGCTCCGCTTAGCCTGAGACTGATCATATGCTGACCGAGGAGCAGGCAGGCAGACACAACAGTTACTTTTCTCAATGAAATCTTGGATGTTGAGGCACAAATGAATGAAAGGCTGTTGCGTCAGGAGAGGAAAATTAGAGCTGTTTTGATATCCGATCTTTCCCAGAGGAGTATCGAAAGATAGCGTGTCATTTCACAGTCTGTCATTTATCTGAGCCATCCTCTCCACCCTCATATATCAAATATTACACATCGTGGATTTGCACTAATATAAGGGGATATAGCAAATGAGTATAAAGAGTATAATGAGAATAAAGTTTCTTTATTTTCTATGTATTAGACACAACACAGCTGACATTTTTTCCATTGGAAATAATTTCATAAAATGATTATGGTCACTGGTGAAATGAGGTTCACAATCCCAATGATTTATTTTTTTCTCCACTGACTCTTTGAAGACATTTATTGAACATTCACACTGAGGCCATAATATAATTGGCTTTGCAAAAGTGACATTGTCACCTTCTGAAATGAGCAAATAAATGAATCATGTTATTTAATCATGTTGGAGAAATACACTGACAATTTTCAATTCAGAGCCTCCAACTAAAGTGCCTTCCACCAGTTTCAGCGTCGACTCCCAGTAACAGGAAACGGTTTCTGATCCTCTACTCTACCGTCTCTTTACAGAAACAGTGATGTGTGTAATAATTTCTATTTTGCACCTGTATTTGCGTATGTGAATGAGGCTACAGCTAGAAGAAGAATATTTCTTTATTTGACAGGGACAGCTGCCATATTTTTTTTTTCATGTTCCACATGCATGATCATTAAAATCCCTAACTTAGGTGGGGTAAAATAATTAGCTGTCCTTTTAACTCCGCCTCCCGCCAGTGTGAATCATGTTGCGCGCTCAACTGATGATGGCTTTCTGTGCTCACTGTGAACACGCTTCTCTCTCAGGCTGAGCAGACTCAGACTTGACTAATCTTATTCTGTTCAGCTGATCTGGAACCGAAAACTCAGAGAACTCTGCTTAGGCTCAGTCAACTCGGAGGTTGGGATCAGGCTCAGAGTTTGTTGAGCCTGCTTTCTGAAACAGGGTCCTGGACAATGCTGTTGTTTTTGTTATTATGAATCTTTCACTAATGGTAGATTTGTTTGCCACTTCAGGGAATTCAGGCGGGTTTTATGGGAAACAAGTTGAACGGGGCCGGGATTTTTGTGACTGAGCTGACTCCACAAACCCTGCGGCCTCGCTCAGAGCTATCCATATGAAGGAGGTTTATTAGCTGACTCTTGTTAACTATTTCTGCTTCAGACTCTTAGTGCCTTCACAGAAAACCAGAACCAAATTACGTGATCAGCGTGTCGTTTGAAAATTATAAATCGGTATGGTATGATTTGAAGGAATTATATCGCATTTAATGTGAAATTAGCCTCATCCTGATTTAAAGTATGTAGTCACCTGTTAATGTGTAATGCGATCTGTGTTTTTAAAGAAGCTACATTTCGAGCCACTGTGGACCAATTGACCAGAAAACACCACACATACACTCAATAGTTCAGTGAGTGTGAATAAGAGGAACACTTCTCTGTGTCAGATTTTCTGCATCACTGATAAACTGTAGGCTCCTGTGTCGTGAGAACAAAAAAACATTCCTTAGGTGGCATTTATGTCACAATATGGTTGAATAAGTTGTATTAAGTGTATTTATAATGTTTTCTCCCAGCTGCTGATTTGTATTGTTCATACACTGACAGTGGTTATAGAGTGGTGCTCTTCAAATGTGAAAGATGCTTTTCAGATGATTTCATAACCTGCTCCTGGCCAGATTGAGATTGGCACCTGAGTTACCATGGTGATCCAGCCATGTTGAAAGAGAGACCCTGTCCTGCTACAGGAAAGCCTGGTTTTAGCCTCTGCATTCTTTGATGAACCACTAATCTGGCTTTTGTTTGCTAATTAACTTTTAACTACTGATTGTATTACTACTTTCTGACAGCCATTTCTGGAAGTTATTTGTACTCATAGAATTTGTAGCATTATTGTGGAAACAGTTCAGTGTTCATAGCCCACTGTGTGAATTCAGGGCTTTGCTGTAAAATAATTGAATAAACAATAGTTCGATGATGATGATTTTATTTTATATTTTTGTATGCGTTTCATAATTCCCATAAGTGTGTTGTAAGTGTGGAACACACTTGCTCATATGTTGTTATTATTATTATTATTATTAATAGTATTATTATATGACTTTAAGCACTTTCTTAAGGTCTTTTTTTGTAGAAAAATTGTTTTGAGGTAATTTTCTTGTAACTTTTGACAAATGTACAAATTTTTGGGCCATTTCTTGTTGAGCTGTTTATCACCATCTTCCCATGTTTTTGGAAAAAATCAAACCAAATTCTTAAGGTTTCAAACAGTTAACAAACTTGTTTAAAATAAACGCATTTTTAAAAAAAAGTCCATTGGATGCATCGACTTGTGAAACAACAGCACATTGATGCAAAACTTCAACTTCCCGTATTTTAAGTATTTACAGATGAAATTGAATGGGAAAAGGTTTCACCTGTTGGGATGGTAAAAAGGAAAAATCTCCACAGCCTTTTCCCCTCATGATTGGCGAGACACACATAATTATAGAATAAAAGACATGACAGCAGAGACCATATGCTTACTGCTTATATTTGACCCCTTCAGGGAAAAAGCAATTCTTCCTGTAGCCCCAACTGATTAAATGCAAGGCCCTGTTTAGAACAACTACCTTGCATGTACAGAATATCCAGATTTATTGTATATTCCCTGAAACATTTTGATTTCTCATAACCTGTAAATAACATTTTAACAACACAGGCTGTGAACTCTGAATGTGCTGAGTGAACACTGTACAGGTTTCAGCTGTGTGGGACATTTCAATCTATTTAATTGTGTTGCTTCCAGAAATATGAGTATGCTTTTGTACCAGAACTTGCTGTTGCTCATTTGTGAGTCAAAATGTTACAATAGGCAGTAATCCAAAGAGTCTATATTACAGCATCAAAAATATCCACACTACCCTCTGCTGGTCAGTGATTGGAACTGTGCTTTCCTCTCTGGTGCAGGACAGCACAGTGAGCCCTTTGTAAGACACTATATACAAACACATTTTCTCTCATTTATCCACAATTTCTTCTTAATTTCTTAGTACCCACTGTTTTTTGGGATTCATCCGCGTTAACTTATTTTTGCTTTTGTTTGAGGTAAGAGGAAAATCTTGCAAATGGTTCCATTTTCACAAACTGTTGCCCAGCGCAAGAAAAAAAAAAAGTTTGTATTTGTTTGGAAGATTTGTTAAAATCCGTGAAAATCATTGTATCAAATTTAGATACTGTTGCAGGGTAATTATAATGGCTGGATTATTAAATTTGATTGCTAAAGAAATACTGCTATACTTGGTGCATTGATTCAGCTACTGTAGTTTCAGTCACTGTGCATCCCTCTGCTGATCAGTGCTGGAATGTAACTAAGTACTTTCACTCAAGTACTGGATTTAAATACAAATCTGAGGAACTTTTACGTTACTTGAGTATTTTAATGTCGTGCCACTTTCCACTTCTAGTCCACTACACTTCAGAGGGAAATATTGTAGTTTTTACTTAACTACAATTATTTTAAATTTACCTTACAAATTAGGATTTTTTTCAAACCAAAAATATGAAAATATACAAGTGCAACTGAAGCAATTAGTCAATTAATCCACTAATTGTTTCAGTTGCACTTGTATATTTTCATGTTTTTGGTTGGTAATAGGCAACTATTTTTTATAACTGTGTAAGTCATTTTTTATGCTTAAGTATTTCATGGTTCCAGTTTCAAAATTGTATGTATGAGGACTTTCTGCTTTTTCTACAATAAATAAATACATTTTTTTCATGAAATGTATTTAAAACTTTTTGTATGCGTTCTTTTACTTTTAATGCTTCAATACATTTCTCTGAAATCCCATTTTTATTTAAGATTATTTATCAGTAGACCTATGTCAGTTTCACTACTGCAGAAGATCTTTTTACTGCCTTTTTTTGGACTCATGTCTGCACTTCTTGTGTCAGAATCTTTGCACACGGCACAAAACCTGCCCTAATATGGTGTTTAGGGGGTGTTACCTGTGCTAACAGGTGTCTTAGGATCAAGTGGGATTCATCATTGAATCTTGGTAAGAGCAGATTTGAATGGTTAAGAATGTTTGCTGCATCTGGAGTTGACTTCCCTCTATATTTTCTCTCACCAGAAAATTAATTGAAAACATAACAGAAAATTTTGCTGCATGAGGCCCAATGTCTGCAGAATAAGTACTTGGACAAACACGTCCCCACATACTCACACAGAACACAGCAAAGACAAAAACAGTATTTTCTCTTTAATAGGAGCAGAGCATCAATTATCCATCACTCACACATCACAATTGTGGGTTTTTTAAGCTTAAAAGGTACTCCCATGTTAAGTACCACACGCAATGAGTCTGTTTTTTATTGCTGAAGGCGTAGCTTTGTTATAAACTCAACATCTTGTGTTTGAAGAGGCAGAAAAGTCTCTCTGCTCTGATTTCTGATGTTGTATACAGCCCTTGGTGTTGTAATTTACTGTCCTTGAAGGGATGTTTCAGATTCATGGATTACACTGTTTTTATAATGAAGTAAGAAGATATCAGTCAGCACAACTACAGATTGTAGAAGCAGGTTGGAGTACAACATGGAAGCTAAACAATTTACTGCCATGGAGGGGTCAGAACAAAGCACATTTAGCCACCTAAAAAAAACAATATCACTATAAGAGTATGCTATATTTAGAATATTTTTCAATCCTTTACCTTGGTGTCAAGACAGTGATTTCCAACTGAAAAACAAATCTGTTACATCGCTATCTTTAAAGCCAGACTCCAGTGAGAAAAACAGTGATTTAACATTGTAGAACACAGGAGCTGCTGGTCTACCACTGCTTCGATTAGCTGGTTAACTGGTGTTTTTGTATGCTTTGCCATTTAAAAGGGAAAGTTTGGATTCACCAAAGTCAAACAATATCGCAAATTGAATAACTGATCAAAGCAGCAGGAGACCAGCAGCCTCTGTATACAGCAAGCTAAAATCACTTTTTTCTCAATGGAGTTGGGTGGCTTTGATGAGAGCATAGATTAGATTTAGATTAGAAAGTCTTAATTGTCCCTGAGGGGCAATTGGTTTACAACAGTGGTCAAAACACCAGTTCACACCATAATAAATAAATAAATACAACAAATAAATGCATATCTATATCTATATCTGTATCTACGTATATCTATGTGTGTGTGTGTGTGTGTGTGTGTGTGTGTGTGTGTAACATACACTACATGTTGAAATAGGTTGTCTGACAGAAAGGTTAAGTGGGAAAAAATACTCTTATAAAGTGTACACTTAAATTAATGTTGATGTTTTGTTCCTGGCCCCCATCCACAACAGTACATTGCTTAACTACAGTGTCGGTCTCCAGTCTGCTGAGGGTGTGCCGACTGACACCTGCTGTATGTAAAACACAGACTATGTATAAGTAATCCATACAACCTCACTTCAAAAAAAATCTGAACCATCCCTTTAAGTCGTCTGATACCTGTTTATCCTTGTAATAGTCCCATATCTTTTACTAATAAAGTCATGGATGACTAAAATCCTCTACAAAGTGCTAATACAAATACCAGGACCTCTGTATGGTAAAGAGGGAAATATATCACACCACTATATGCCAATATGTTTCCTACTGTTATTATTTAGTGTTAAATGACTGGTTTAAGTGTTCCAAATCTTGAGAAGCTTTCTAACCTACACTCCCTGACTGAGACAACTCAAATCAGGAGAAAGACTCGGTACGTTTACATGATGTTAAAAAAAAAAGTCAAACATTGTGTTTGTCCAATGAAAATTGTAAGAATGTTGGTCTGACTGAAATCAAATTTCTCAAAAACCGAGAAAGACAATAGAAGATAGAAGGTTTAGCAGTCTTTTTTTAAACCAAGTTTATAAAACAGAATTACTTTTGACCTTCGCTTACATCTCTGGCGTTAAAGGATAAGTTGATTAAAATCAGCAGCTACTATGAAATTCCATCTAGTTCTTTGGGCATGTTGCCCCTGATGGTATCATTCAATTCCCATAGTGCATTTTTTGAATTTGCATCAGAGTATTGTGTCCTTATGGCTCCCAACAAGGTCTGCCCATCCAGTGCAACAGCTTGACCCGGGATGTTAGGGCTTATTCATGTCTCTGTGAAGATGTGCACAGAGCAGTCCCAGATCTCCCGTTGCTGAGCGAGCCTTAACCGCATTTTATCCAATTCATTGTCCTGCGACTGGACATTAGACAGAAAAAGGGTTGGTAGAAGAGAGGCTCTCAGTCCAAGTTGGGTCAGCCTCGCCCTGATGCACCCCTCTTTTTGTCCGACGTTTTGAAAGTCCACACCCCAGTTGGATTTTAACTGGACTTGGTGTTCTGAGCATGCACATAGTCCCTTTGCCAGCCTCCCTTGGGACTGTTCATTACTTACGAGGGGGAAAGGGTGCTGCAGAACAGGTCAGGTATGTAAAAAAATGTTATCTCTGAGGCAGGACCTGTGTTTTTAATTTTGGCTTAGGTGAGGGACAGACAACTTGAAAAGGTAGAATTTTAACTTTATTTTAATCAAAAAAGTCACACCCCAGCCACCTTCCTCCTCTGATAAATAAAGTAGTCCCTCAACACCAGCACAGAGGCTAAGTGATCTCCTGCTGTAGACGGGGCCACAGCAAAACATATTTTAGCCACCTGAAAAAATCAATATCACCTTAAGTGTACACTATATTTGTATCTTGTTTCCTCTTTACCTTCCACAACAGCTGATTGGGGCAGGGGTAGAGCAGCAGCTCTGTCCTTCAGTGGAGTAAAATGTTTTTCTCAGTGGAGTCTGGTTCTTTTGATATTACGGCTTCAAATACCTGTTGATAAGAGCTTTTATACAGGAAGGTAAAGCCATGAAAATATACTAAATATAGCGTACACGTTAACTGATAATGATTTATAAGTTGCTTAAAACTAGTATAAATAATATAGGTGTATAGCATTTAGCTGAAAGAGGGCATATCTCCACCTGCACAGTCGGATAAGCTTCCGTCAATAAATTGATTCTCCCCCAGTGCTTGTATACTAGGACAAGGACAATTGTCAAATTAAATTTGCTAAATGAGCTATAACCTGTAGCTACACTAAACTGTGCATGTAAACGTACTGAGCGAGAACCCTGTATCTAAAATGTCAAACCGATGGAAGCATCTCCTCCTCTATCTTCACCATGTGTGGCTCCGATTCTCTTTTGATCTCAGAAGCCGGAATCAAAACTAGAGAGCTGTTTTCACTCGTCCCCTCCACTGCTTGGCCTTGTTGGATGGGCTGTAAGAACTGACTCCTGGACATCCTCCTCATGTGCTTCATCTCCTCCCATCTCTGTATCCTTACTCCCTCACACCCTTTGTTCTTTCTCTTTAAAAACCTCTGCCTCCAGCTGGGGTGTGTTTGTGAAGGCGCCTGAGTTTGGGGCCCGGAGCAGCTGTGTAACTGTGTGCTCTCCCCTGGAGTGGATATAGATGGAGCTCGGGAGCATCGTCTCTCGATGTCCTCCTCCACTGCTTTGAACACCAGGTCGGTGATGTCTCGGCGGAGTCTCATTAGCACCATAGGGTCTTTAATCTGACGCATATCCGCCAACATGACCTCTACAAACTGGTTGAGTATGCTGTGTTTGGATGTGCTTGCTGCAGCTGGTTGATCAGCAGAACCGCTGTCATGAGGACAGCTCAAAGACATGTCATCTGTGACTTGAGGCGGCGGGTTCGGACAGTGCTGGGGGTTCAGGCTGGAGGACGGGTCGCGTTCATCGTCTGGATCTAGCTCTGTCACATCCAGTGGGCTATCAAATGAGCTCCCCATCTCCTGGTCAACACTTCCTTCAGTCTCCAGCTCCTCCTCGTCCTCCTCCCGATCATCAAACTTGTCCTCCTGCACAAACAATAAGCAGAATCTTAAAAAAATGTGTCATTTGGGAAGCATCTGCATGTTTTTATGCATTAGATCTACTCACCAGATATGATTCACCTCGCCTGCGGACGATGTATGGCCTCAAGAAATCCAGTTTCTCTCGGAGCATCTTTTGCTGGGCGGTGCTGACCCTCTCCGGATGCCATAACACCCTCCCATACTGAGTCCGCAGCGATCTGGATCTTCTCTCAACGTCAGATACTGCAGGGTGAAAATATGCCTCAGTGAATATGCTTGATTGTAACTGAACAGAAGGAATTTAGTAGTAAGGGAGAAGTGAGGATATTAACATTTTGAAACCTGGATCATCAGTTTTCTTGCTTCATTTTGAAAGCTTTTAAACCTTTGAAACAGGAGCAAATTGGTTTGATTTCCTTCAAAACATTTAGGTGATAAGAAACTTGGAAATAACTGGTAAAAGGTGACAAGAAAATGACTTGAGAAAGAAGAACTGGAAAATTATCCAAAAAGGGGGAAAATTCAAAACTGTTTTCATAATTTTTAAAACTGTGTTGCACAAAAAATATGTTTATTAATAGTATCATATTTTAACACTTGTGAATGCTTTTTTTTGACTTGTTTTGTGTGTTTGTTTGTTGTTTCAATATTTTGTTTTTAGTGCTAATTTTCAGGTAACTTTTCTATCTATTTCTATCTAGATCTAACTTTTTATCCATTTTTTGCTCATTTTCATTGCTCATTGCCCTCTATCCATTTCTTTCTTTTTGTTTTTTCTTTCTTTCTTTTATTTTTTGAAAGAAATCCAGCCAATTTGCTTTGGTTTAAAGAAGTGCATTTTCCAAAAAGTCAGCCTCCCTGGGATGGTTGGGACAGTGGGTTGGGTAGGATGGGATGAAATAACATTTCAGCTGAAAAAAAAATCCAGTCTATATTTGTAAACCTTAAATTTCAAATAACATTTGTTTTACACATGTCTTTAAGATGATAATTTAAGATTTTATTTTCCCAAATTAATGAGATATATAGAATATGGCTTTCAGTTATGTTTTCATTTCGGTACAGATATCAGCTCATTATGATTACTATAGACTATGTGTAGCCTATATATTTTTGTAGGCTATTGACTGTGTTTTACTTTGCAAACAAATGAAAAGTCAACAATTAGGAAGTTAAAAAGTTTGTGCAGCTAGCTGTGGAGGCTATGAGGCTTTTGATTTCAGAATAAAAGTGTGAGAAATAATTAGGTCTTCGGTTTGAGATGGAAAATCATGAGGGTGTGGCTGACTGATGATAAAGATAATAATATTAATAGATGAGCCTTATATAGCATTTTTCTAGGTACTCAAAGACGCTTATGAGCTTAATTGAATTATAACTTGTTAAAAAGGCACCCTACTGTCCTAACCGACCCCGCTCTCCCCTACACTGTGCATGTCAAACATCATATCAGACAATTCTATTCAGTTAATACAGACTTCCATAAAGTTCAGCTGGTTTCATAACTGCATTACTTGCCCCTGTGCTAACAGATGTTACTTTAACTGAATGCAGCATCAAAAGCACACGTGTTTCTCCATCCACCCTCTCACCGGGCTTTCCTATGGACATCGCGAACTCGGTCCATAGCTTGGTCTTCAGGTCCTTGTCGTAGTAAGAATCCACCGAGGAATTAAAAAGGCACTCATGTTTGCGCCAGAAATCTATCAGCATGTTGTCCATAGTGGGGCCCCAGTGTGGACCCCGGATCTGACCGCGAAAATGTGTCATCGTTTTTGGGGAAAACTCCTGTTACCGAAAATAATATTTCATTACACCGGTTTCAGTCTCCCTCACGGATTATGTTTTTACTGCTTCTTCTTCAGTTTTGCGTCACTCAGGATGATAGATAATTTACTGGAAGATTACTGCCACCAACTGATCTGGAGGACTAGCTATTATATTATATTATATTATATTATATTGTATTATATTGTATTATATTATATTATATTATATTATATTATATTATATTATATTATATTATATTATATTATATTATATTATATTATATTATATTATCTTATCTTATCTTATGTTATGTTATGTTATGTTATGTTATGTTATGTTATGTTATGTTATGTTATGTTATGTTATATTATATTATATTATATTATATTATATTATATTATATCATATCATATCATATCATATCATATCATATCATATTATATTATATTATACACCGCTTTTATAATATGGTTATGCATCAGGCAAATATTAGATAATTTCTATATTTATGTTTTATTTTGTGTTTTTTTTTTTTTTTGCATTTCATTTAATTCATCCTGTGGCACTGAGAAGGGTGCTATATATATATATAGGTCCTATCAATTATTATTATTATGAGAATATTTAATATTTCATATTATTTATCTTGTATTTGTTTTGCATTTCATGTGAAATATATTTGAGCACTTAGAAAGGCGCTATATAGGTCAATTATTTGTGTTATTCTTCTTCTTCTTGTTCTTATTATTATTATTGTTCTCGCTTCAATCTACATTCAAATTTAATTTACAAAAATTAAATAAATACTGCTTATATTTCCCATGTTAAAACATGGTGGCATTTTATTAACAAACACATAAACCACAAAATACTTTATTATATAAGTATTTTAAATGATTTAACACCCCAGACCCAGCAATGCATATTTTACCTCTGTGGGACAAACTAATCAGCAGCTACTTTAAAAATCCCATCCAGTTCTTTGAGCATGTTGCTGCTGGTGGCATCATTCAATCCCTGCAGTGCATTTGAATGTAAATGATAATTTTTTTTGAAAATATGTTGCTTCTGTTTTGGTGTTGTTTTATTTAGGTGAGTCATAACTTTAGGCTTTTCTATTTAGAAATTAATGTTATTTATGAGCCTTTCAAAACCCCTGTCCCGTGTGGGGGACAGTGGGACTTGCTTCTTCTTATTGTCAACACATGTCTATACCTATGTATGTAGGTATGTGCCAGGCTGTGAAGCAGGACGGTCGTGCTAAGAGGAGGAAGACTCACCTGAGAAGGAGCCTGAGGATGCCTATTTTGGATCAGTTGTTATCATTATTATCATTGTTATTCTTCTTATTATTATTATTATTATTAGTAGTAGTAGTAGTAGTAGTAACAGTAGTAGTATTATATTAGTTTACAGCGTCTCTCAATTATATATTGAGCATTTGATTCGTATATTTAGAGTTCATACATTTTAAGAAGTTGCAGTTCAACAACAAAACTAATTTAGCTTTGATCGTATAGAATTTGGACACGATGATAACGAGCTAATAATAAAATGAGGCTACATCCTCATAGAGTTGTAAAGTTGACGTAAACTGACGCCTGGTGGTCCTCCCCCGGTGATTGACAGCTGCACAGCCCTGCCTGCGTCGCCCTACCCGGCCTCCGCCATCTTGCCTCTCTCCCTGCCTGCCCAGAAGCCGAGTGCGGAAGTGGAAACGGCACTGTGCGGGGCTCAGGGTTCCGCCTGTGGACGGCTTGCCATATCCTCCAGCCGACACAGCCTGCTTTCCATCCAATTTAACCGTTTCTAACCAGCGGAGAGTCCGGGAGAGATGGCTGGACGGTTACCGGCGTGTGTTGTCGACTGCGGCACAGGGTAAGCTGTTCAAACCGGGACCGCCGTGCAGACGGGCGGTTCGGGTGTCACCGAGGGGCTGCCGAGGGACTGTCAGTGTCAGCAGCAGCAGCAACTGGGTGTGTGTCTGTCTGTGTGTGTATGCAGACAGCTAGCCACCGAGCTAAAATGCTAACGACCTGCTAACTCTGACATGTTATGTCCAAGATAAACCCAGTCAGGTCATTAAGAGCTGCTCACACACTCTTTATTTTCCACTCCTGCTTGTTAGCTAGTGTCTTCGTTAAGCAAAGCTCATCACCACAGTGTGTTTTCTTCCTGTCGGAGACATTTTCGCTGCAAGAGCCTAGCTAGTTTATGCTGTTGCAAACCCGAATCCTGACTGAGGAGGGCTTCCCCCACAGCTGGTTTCATTCATTTGGAGCTGGCAGGCCGGGTTCGCCATAATAGTCTGACTTTCTGTGTTAATTTGGCAGTTTTTTCCACACTGATATGTGTCCCGTAAACATACGTGACCGTGACTTTGACTGGAGGAATTCAGAAACCTTTTTAGCTCGTTAGTGTGGATTTGAGCAGGCGCAATACTACTTCCTATTCAGCCTACACTTCCTCATTCACGCTTTTTAGTCCATATATGGTCGTTTCTCGGCATCCCAGCATGCTTTTTAGTTAACTTCTCTTCTTGTACTTCTTTGCCAGGTTACAGATGATTTTTTAAAATAAACTCTTTCATTTGTATTGGCCTAATAATATTATGCTTTAGCAGCAGATGTTTTAAAGGACAGAGATGCAGATACTCTGTGAGCTCCTCCTGCAGCAATGTTTGTATTGATCGCTGTGCAAACCTCCTTCCCTGCCACTGCTATTAGGCAGATTTTTTTTTTTTTAACCTCTGATGTTTTTTCTTAATAGATAAAAGTTTGAGTCTTTAAAATCTGTATTCACATCCGTTTTCCTTTGCTGCATTCCTATTTGACCCTTTAAAACCTGAGAAAACTGGTTTGATTTCTTACATGGGGGAATATGCAATGAGCAACTTGGCAAGAAATGTCCTTCAAACTGCAAAAAAATGAGGAAAAGGTGACAAGAAAATTACTTGTGAAGAGTTTTAGAAAAAGGACCATTGTAATAAAATTATCCAAAAAATAGGGAAACTGTCCAGAAGACTGTTTATAATTATAACACTAAAAAATATAATAAAATCTGTGAAAATATTTATAATTTTTCAGCACTTCTCAGGTCATTTTCTTGGTTTATTATCTTCATCTTGTGTGTATTTTCAGGTAATTTTCTTTTAAATTTTTTATTTTAATTTTTTTTAATGACTTATTTCTTGCTATTTTTTAGTCATGTGTTCTTCAGTTGCTTGTTGCCTTCTCCTCATTTTTTTATTTTAAAGAAATCAAACCGGTTTTCTCAGATTTTTACATTTGAATGATGTTCTTCAGTCATTATCATTTTATTACTGTAGCCACATGAACACACACACACAGTCATTGTATGTATCCTTTTTTATGAGTAATTCTCTCTTTGAGGAAGAGAAATGTCTTAAAACCACTGCAGCAATGCTGATTTTCCCCGACAACAAAACTCAGCCTGATTGGTATGCTCCGTTAGTTTTGGGGGCTAACATTGGTTTGCATTGCTTGCATGTAGAGGCTTGAAGTCCTCTTGCATACCTCTCCACTCATCCCCCCTCCTCCCTCCAGGCTGTTAACCACTCTGCTGCTTCTGATCTGTGCTGGGACAGCACAAGAAGTTGCAGCTGAGAATTAGGTTGGCCTGCGCTAGTTTCTACTCATCAAGCAGATGGCGTCCACTCTCTGGCCAAGCCTTACAGTCATAACACATATGTTCCAATATCAGTGACTACAGGACTTTTTTATAATCTGCAGAAGTAATGCTTAGCGTGATTGGTCGTTTTAAATGGGCACTTCGACGTGCTGTGGCTTTGAAACGTAGCCAGAGAGTACCAGCTTTGGGCAGATGTTGTGAAGTGCCGGAGGAGTTCAACAGCTGTCTCTGAGTCATGCTCATGATGTCCAAACTGTGACAACTCCACTTCCTTCTACACATCAACCTTCTAAACAGCCTGGCTGCTATTATTAGAATAGATAACTTGACCATGCAATGAATGAACCACCAGATTTAGGTCTAATTTTGCTTAGGTTTGTGCAAAACTAGCATTGCACTGACACATCAAGGCTTCTGGAGAAGAAAAAAGAAAATCTCAGTCTTAGTGCAGTCAGTGTTGGGTGGAGCAATTCTTCATCCATCTTAAGCAAACAGCTGAAATTTCATAACATGAGACTGCAATCATTGAGCCTCGGTCAGCATGGGTATGTATTATATTACAAGGTAAAGTAGCCCTACATTAAGTCTTTGAAACCTGAGCAAATAGGTTTTATTTTTTATTTTTATTGAGAATAATATAGTCATATAACAATAAATGAGGGGATGTACATTTTAATGCAAAAAGAGTTATTGAGAAGCATTTTTACATCTAATGGCAGTAAGAAAAAGTGAGAAAGGCAAAAAATAGAGGGGGAAAAAACAGAAAAAGCAGGAAAAAACACAAACAAACAAAAACAAAACAAGAATCCAAGCGCACCAACATCCACACGGCCCACTTTGGGTTCTAAAAAAATTACCTTTAATATAGCACAAAAAAGAAAAAAGATAAAATGATTTTTAGAAAGATAAAAGAAACCCCAAAATATATAGATAACATAGTTCAAAATAATTAAAATAAGTATGTAATTTTCTGTACTTTTTAACATTTCTTTGTAATTAATTAATTATGAACTCCTAATGATTTCTTTCTCTTGCTTTTTTTAAAAACTCATTTTCATGTCAAGTTTTTTGTCACCATTTCCTCATTTCGTCCCATTTGTGGGACATCTCTTGCCAAGTCCCTCAGTTCTGTTTAAGGTCTGATTACAAAAGAAATCAAATCATAGGTTTCATAGGTCTAAATGCATGTGAAAGGCATCTGAACGCAGCTCAAGAAAAGTGATGTCATTGTAGGTTTCAGAGGGTGAAAGAAAACAGATTTGCAAAAAAGTAGATGTTTTATTGAGGTAAAAAAGTATAAGTTTCTCCCCCAGAAAGCTACAAACATTTAATTGACCCAAAAGTGCTTTACTCAACTCCAGCAGGTTGTTGAGCTGAGCTACAGCTGTCCTCTGCAGTGATGTCCACCAACCAGCGTCAGACATGCAGTGCGAGCCTGTCGAGACAGGTCGAGGTAGACAAGCTGGGACTGTTCTGTGGTATGAAGATATTCAGAGCGCTGCTGCTGCTCTCTGTTTCCGACAGACGAGGTTGTTAACTGTCAGCAGGCTGCTGTTTTTATCACTAAATGTCAGTCTTTGTTTTTTTGTATTTCAGTGACATGGTGACTTTACAGGTGGGTCCACCAACATGGAGATGGTTTTATTCAGGCTCCTGCATCTAATATTCAACCGTTAACAGCATTTTAACCAAAAAATCAATTGGTTCAGTACCTTAAAAGTTGGGTCTCAGCTGGAACAAAAAAAAATAGCAAGTTTTCCTTGAACCTCAATTGTGAGCCGTGATGACATCGGTGGGCGTGTCATATTGTACAGATTGGAAAGAGAGGATGCAGAAGGCAACACTGTAGAAGTCGAGTTAGAAACTGTTAGACAAAAAAAGAGCATGCAGCGGTCTTATTAAGTGTTGCTTGAGGCTTGTTTTTGGGTGCAAGGCACTGTCAACTCAACCTTAGAAATCGACAAATTGAAGTAAACATGCTTTTATTTTTAGCAATACTGCACACAGTGGACCTGCCAGCTATATCTCCTTTTCATGTTTTTTTTATGTATTTGAACAGGATCTATTGCGTGTTCCCATTGTGTTCTCTCTCCTGGCTCTACCTTAGAAAATCAACACTGGCAGCTCTATCGGTTTCTCAGTGTGCTTGTCAGATAGGTGAGGTTGCCAGATAAGATTATATAACTGTATTCACACACCACACTGTTTTCAGATCCTGACAAACCGAGAGTCACTCAGGGGATGTGGGAAAAACAGGCAGTGGTGGTCATGAGCTCGCCGTTGCCTGTCAGGTAGCATCAGTTCATGTCAGAGGAGGATGGAGTTATTTGACCAAAAATCAGGACATCAGGGTGTCTGCAAGACCTTAAAACGGCTTGAATTCATTATTACAAATATTGTACCTTAAAGTCATTAAAAAAATCTTAAATCTGAATTTTCTTAGGTCTCAATTTCCACAAATATTTATTCCGGTCTTCCATTTATCCATCTTTTAATTTCTTTTGTCAAAATGAGTCAAGCTCTTCTGTGTGTCACAAATCTTCAAATCCAGCACTAAACCTTATACTGTATTTTCACTTAAAACTCACTTACCTGTTGACAAACTGTAGATAAACCCACATAAAACCTCCCTCTGTATGGGACTACTTATATACTATACTTACCTGCATTGTTTTTATAAGATATAGATGATTAGTCCAAAAATGAATCCTAAATTTGGTTAATAATGATCCTGAAAAGGTCTTAAAATTGTTAAATATAAGTGTCTGATATCTGTAGACACCCTATCTTGAATTGAAATGTTAAGGATTTATCCTGATTTTTTTTCTGAGATAGTAATCTGCGGTAGTACAGTGTCTTAATTTCATATTTTTGTGCCTATATGTTGTTGTTCTAGACAAATGTTGGTTGTTGCCTACATACATACGAAATTCACCATTTCTGGTGTAATAGGTAGATTTTATGTAGGAAACTTTTGATTGGTGTTTGGAAGGGGAAGTGCAAAAGTTTTCATAAAAGTGTTACATGTTGAATCTAAAAAGTTGTAGATTGGTCTGTAGAAGCAGGGTTGCAACAATTTGAGATTTTCATGGTATGATAACCGTCTCAGAAAATATCATTGTTCACGATATTACAATATATGGTATACATACATACATACAATACAGTTACCTTAAGCATTAAAGGAATAAAAACAGAAGTATTTTTTAATTTAAAAAAACCCCCAAAACACTTCAGTACTATAACTTAAACTATTAACTGTTTCTTAAATTGAAGTATGTGTCAAAAGTCCAAGTTCTGAAAGTAACTATAATAGAAAGAAATTCTCCTTCAGGTTGCAGTTTTTTTCTTTTTCTTGTCAATTCTGTAGACAAACAAATTTACACGATACGATAACTGTCAGTTTCCATACCACTGTATACCTTTAAAACCAGTAGGATTGCAGCAGTATACCAGTACACCAAGACACACACAGTTTCCACGGTGATGGAAAACCGAGAAAAGATGTGGAATTTCACAGTCTCATTTTCTAGGACTGTAAAAGCCATGGAATAAGTAAAAATCATTGAGAGTTTTGGAAAAGTAATGGAATTTCCTTGTGTGTCATGAAATGGTGCAGTAATCCTCTGTGGCTAACCTTCCACGTAACACAACATGAAAGCAAATTTATTTTCTGAAGCTGTCGATGTAACATGGTGATGCGGGACAAGGTTTTGTTGACTATCATACACGTCTCTTGGTTTTCTCCCTACGTTTCGTCTCTTCCCTATGTTTGCCAGCTAGCCGAAACTATTTCTGAATCTAATTTGTTTGCAGACTGCCTGACCAACATGGTCAGGATTTTTTAATTTGTTATGCTTCCCTAAAAAGTCCTGGAAAAGTTTTGAAATTTTGTTCAAGAAAATGTATGGTAACGCTGGACACAGTTAGGACAGTTTTTTCATTGTTTTATCTCACATATACTGCCCACACGCCTATTTGAGACCAAAGTTTGCTTATAATGTTTGCAGGTCATTTCAAGTTGAATTCAGAGCAGCCACTATTTTGACCAGGATGTGGCCTGTTATGCCCACAGTGCTTTGGCAGTCGTCAGCAGTGTCCTCTATCAGTCCCTCGGGCCCTGTGTGCAGGAAGTATCCGAGTCCTGTCTGGGTCCAACTCAGTAGGGACTACATCTGGTTAGCATGTGCCCCACAAAACAGCATTTGTAGAGCAGAGACACAGAGGAGGCTGTTCAGTATAAAGTCTTTGATGCTCAGGCTGAAGGTGTCTGAACTGAACGTTATATGAGCCTAGAGATGGAAATATTGCTCATGTGTCCTAGTCGTTATGATATTTGTAAACATCTTATGTCATTTTTTTATTCAGACAACTTCCCTCTTTGGTTAAAGGTTAACTAACTCTTTTTTTACTGCATAGAGAAGTAGGCAACAAAGACTGCAGCTGTGTTGAGGTCACAGCTAGTTTATATTAAGGACGCTCAGTTTATGCAGAAGTGATCTTTTTCCCCCCGAGACAAATATGAATAGCGTTCCCAATGCTACATGAATGGCTCTTTTTAATAGCCTCCCATTAGCAAACTCCAGAGCTGCCGCTGCTCTTGGCACCCGGCCAGCCCGCCAAAGGACAGTGACGGCATTGATCAAAACGATAGCTGAGAACATGGAGGCCAAAAATAATCTTACTGGAGTAAACTTTCATGCATATAAATGTAGTGGCAGCAGTGTAGCAGGTGGTTGGTTTTGTCTGGCGTCGATGTGATGAAATGTGACGTTTCTCTCTTGCAGTTACACCAAACTGGGATATGCAGGGAACACAGAGCCACAGTTCATCGTTCCATCATGTGAGTATTTCACTGTGCATTGACACTTTCCCTCACACCAGCCAAGAGCTCCAGTGACACCAACAATGACCATGATGCATCTGTGTAGGAAAGTGTTTTGCTGTTTTGATTTCATTAGTCTTTTTTTAAAAAACAATATAATAAAACAACTTTGTTTTTTTGTTGTTTTATCTTTGTTTATTGTCTGAGGTTTTTTAATGTTCTTTTATTTATAATTTCTTATTTCATTTAAATAAACTGTAAATGTAGCATGTATGGAGCCAGGGTATGCTTCGCATCAAACTGGGTAAATTAAGGGTTTATTCTAAACAAACATGAGTTTGTGATCGTTGGAACAGTGGAAATACCAACCAAAATGATTTCTCTGAGTTTTGTTTTGTTTCTGTGACTTTGAATGACCTGTTTTACAATGATTAAATTACTATTTATTTAAAGGGTCCCTACAGAGATACACCTTTTTGTTTGTTGTTATGTGTTCAGCCAGTAACAACCCCAAAATTGCCATTGCCAAACCAACCAGACTCCATTTAAATAGACAGTAAATTTAACGTTATAAAACACACTCCATAAGAAGTACACAAAAACAAAATAAAACTCAGAATCCATCTTGATTCGTCTTTCCACTATTCCAACAATCACTAACTCTGTTTTTTTTACTTTAATAATTCCCCCAGTTAGATGTGAAAATATGTTGGCTCCATACACGCTAAAATCTCTGTTTATTTAAAAAGAATCTGGTGAGTTTGGAGATGGCCGATTCGGGTCTGTTTCTGCTGAAACAAAAAGTATGTTACTCTTTAACAAAATGGTCTGTGTCTATAGGGATCCTTTCTATAAAATTGTCAGACACTTAGAATAACAATCTGAGCCCGTCAGTGGCAAAATCAAGCATTTTAGTGGATTTACATTGACAGTGCTCAAATGCTCTGAGTGGTTACATTGCAGACTGATTCACTGCTGCTGGCTGCAGCCCTCCTCTTCAGTACTGGACAAGTTTAAGCAAATGTTCTCATTAGTCACAAAAACATGGAGAAATAGCATCCATGTTGAAAAATGCTGAAGTTATCCTTTGTCTCTTTCACATCCAATTTTAAAGTTTCAGTCGCTTTGTAAAACAGTTGAAAACAGTTTGATAATTCCTGATCATTTTAACTTTTTTTATCAATAAAATGTACACAACTTTGTAAGTAAGTTTGTCCTTTCTGTTGCTCTCTGCTGAATTCTCCTTTTTCTTGTCAGGTATTGCCATCAAAGAGTCTGCCAAGGTTGGAGACCAGGCCCAGCGGAGGATGATGAAGGGGGTGGATGACTTGGACTTCTACATCGGAGATGAAGCGGTAGACAAGCCCACATATTCCACTAAGGTATGTGACCCTGAGAGCTCAGCACACCCACAGAGGCCACTGGCAAAGCAACTGTTTGATATTTTCCACTTTCTTTAGAAAACTTATATATTCAATGTGCATGCACTGCATTTAGTGATTCATAAAGAAGAAGCAGGTTAAAGGAGACTTTATCTCCATTTTGCTAAAATGATGGGTGACTGCTTTCCTTTATTGAAACATGGTGGAGCCAGACAGAGACTTTACCAGGGTCAAACACAGTGTCCAATCTGTAAACTCATTAACCTGAGAATGTTACTGTTGAATGACCCATGATGACCTGTATTTCTCCAACAATCTGGCCTTTTAAAGGGTGTTCCTTAGCATTTATTTTTGAAATGATAGTCTATTGGCATTTTTTTTCATTTGTAGAAATCACTGGGTAAGTTGAACCCTCTGCATGCGCAACTCTTTGAAGTAACAGAGATTAGATGAAAATAAGACAAAATATAATATAACCCAAAGTTGAGACGCAGAGTAGCTGATGTGGTAGTGCAGGTTCTCCATATATAAAGGCTTTGTCCTTGCTGCAGTGGATGCGGGATTGAGTCCAACCCATGATTTTTTACTGCATTACATCCTCTCTCACTCCAACTGTCACACTATAGCTTTCCTATCAAAATAAAAGCATAAAAAGCCCCAAAAATAATCTTAAAAAAAGATAACCCAAATTCTGTCTGTTAAATGTATTGTGATTTTGCTGACTATTATTCCTGTTTATCTGGGACTCCAGGGATAATATAAAAGTTGTCAAAAGTAAAAAAAAATATAGCAGCAGCACCCACAGTTAACATGTCCTCCGTGATAGTAGGCCTTTCACAGAACACTCTTCATCGCAGGAAAAGCACAGGTGCAACTAATAGCATCGGTGGCTCTGCTGCATGTCCCAGTAAGCCAGTTAGTTGGCCTGTAACACACCAGAACTGTGTCCCACTTCTTTCTGTGCCACATACCAGTTCTGAGCCGGTTTTGAGTTTGCAGTGTGTTCACCTGAAAAGTCACAAAATAAAGTATACTTGTGTTCAAATGTACACTACGCTCATACAATGCAACATACAAAGGAAAAAAAGGAGCTAATTACATGTTGGGAAATAAAAATTACATCTAATTGTTAATGGTTAAAAAACATTTTGCTGCCTTTTTGTTAAGTTTTGTCGGTAGTAGCATTCCAAAGTTTTTGTTAGATTGGCATCCAATGGTGTTTTTTTTACCTATTTTCACAAATTAATTAATATGTTCATTAATTGTATATTAGGAGTGGAGAAAAAAAATCTCAGTATAGCATAGTTTCACAACATTTGCTGTGGCAATATTGTATCGATACACCGACCCCAAGTATTGATTTTTCTTAATTGTATAATTTATTAATATTGTAAATACAAATTTAACTTTTGGCAGCCTACTAGAATGATAAAAACTATTGTTTTTTTTTCCCACTTGATACATTTTACTGCAAAAAAAATATTAAAGTGAGAAACTTAATCTTTAAAACTTGGTTTAATAGATAAAACATGTGTCAACTTGTCCTTTGGGGACAGTTGCAATAATACTGTGTTGTGAGTCAAGTATTGTATTAATTTCATATTGTGGGGTCTCCGGTGATTCCCACCCCTATTGTTTATTAATTGCATGAACAGCACACTTAAAGATGAGTATATAGTATATATGTTGTAGAGTTGGAATGCAGTGTTATAAGGTAATGGGACACAGTGTAGGGCCCTGCAACACCATAATGGAATGCAGCCATAATAATTGTTATTTATAACACCAGTGTTTGACAAGTTGAAATATTCACTGTGAGAAAGGTCAATATAAGGAATAAAAAGCAGACATTAACACTGTACTGCATTATACAGTGGAAAGAAAATGGGCTCTAACGTGACTCATGTCCGTCTTGAAGGAAGCGTTATTGAACATGGACATGGTTCACTAAACTACCTCCATCTTCAAGTGTTGTAGCCTGAAACTGACATAACAACTGCAGGATGTCATTAGACAACGCACATACTGTGCATTTCAGACATGGCTGCTGCACTAGAAATGTAGAAATTAAGGAGACAGTTCACCCCAAATAAAAAAAAATCAAAAATACTTTATTTTTACACATTTTGCATGTGGTGCTATGCATTAGTCTATACTTTTTTGATGTGAGTCTCAGAATGTTGGAGATATCAGCCGCAGAGATGTCTGATATAATGAAACAAAATGACACTCGACTTGTGGTGCTCAAAGTGCCAAAAAACTACATTTGAAAAACTCAACAGATTTGTGTCTTTCCAGAAATCATGACCTGGTTACTCATGATAATCCACAGACCTTGTTGTGAGCAGTTTCATGTAGGAACCATTTTTATTTTTTATCAACTGTATCACCTTGCAGAAGAAGGCATTCATGGCCTCATGGACGAGAGGCTCATGCTGGTGACAGTGCTAGATGTAAACATTAATGGCGTCCTACTTAGCTGAGCTGTGATGTTAGCTAGCTCAGTGGTTCTAGAGGCAAATTACAAATTACATCTCCTGCTAGCTCAGCAGGAGATGTAATTTGTAATTTTTGATATTGGGCTACACTGTCCTCTTGAGAATTAAATTCAGCTTGCTAATATCCAATTAGTTCTGCTGCTTATATATTATATATACAGTCTCTACACATGCAACATTTTTGCAGCTATGTGTATGAACAAGCTTATATGTTGGATTACAGTCCAGATATTCAGCTTCAATGATCAACTGTGTAGTGATCTCACTAAAACATAGACAGGTAGTTAAATCCAAAAGACAAAATAAATATAGAAGAGGACAGTAGTAGTTTTTTTTTTTTTTTTTTTTTTTAAAGCAGTGTGGCAAGCAGTTTGACGTGTTTGACATGCTTGCTGTTTTTGTGTCTTGTATTCATGCTTTTCTGCTGCCATCATATCTCAGTACAGTGTTATAATTAGCTGAACTCTTGTGCCAACAGTGGCCGATCCGTCATGGGATTGTGGAGGACTGGGACCTAATGGAGCGCTTCATGGAGCAGATCATCTTCAAATACCTGAGGGCTGAGCCTGAGGACCATTACTTCCTTCTGGTAAGAGGCTTAAAACATGTGGTTAGTCTAAAACAGATTTCCTGCCTTTAATGGATATTTTAAAAGTTCTGCATTCCTCTCTACGTATGAAATTAAGACTTTGGCTCATGGGCTTAAGGCCAATGTTATTTGCAGCCAGAACTGTACTTTTTACCATTGATGGTCTCATGTAAGCTCAACGACGCCACTCGACAAAAACAATATTATTTAAATGTCGGACAAGTATGCTGCTTTTAACCACACTCTGTTACAGAATAACCATATGTGTCTGTGGTTGTGCTATGTCTCTTTGGTCTGCAGACAGAGCCTCCTCTGAACACACCAGAAAACCGAGAGTACACAGCCGAGATCATGTTCGAGTCCTTCAATGTACCCGGCCTGTACATCGCTGTGCAGGTGAGTCATGCCTCATCATCGGGTGTGTTTAATAAGAAAGTACGCTCGATACCTTAAGATATTTTTCTCAGCTGATTTTATAATTCTGTTATGCTAACATGCGCTCAAAAGTCAGGTTTAAATTCACTGTTTCATCACATTGTAGGCATGTGCTGCTTCCTAATGTGACCATGACAGTGAGGTGTAGTAGTACGCAGGAGTGTGTCACAGAATACTTGTAGGCTATTTCCATGTGAACACACAGTCAGGATGTAAACATTATGACATTTCTCTGTGTGTGTGTGTGTGTGTGTGTGTGTGTGTGTGTGTGTGTGTGTGTGTTTGTGTGTGTGTGTTTGTGTGTGTGTGTTTGTGTGTGTGTGTGTGTGTGTGTGTGTGTGTGTGTGTCAGGCTGTTCTAGCTCTAGCAGCCTCCTGGACGTCCAGACAGGTGGGAGAGAGGACGCTGACAGGCACTGTCATCGACAGTGGAGACGGTGTCACCCACGTCATCCCTGTGGTGAGTTTTCCAGATTGACAGACATGCACTCTCCAAAATATATATCTCTGACACATACACATGTCCTAGTACTTGAACAATCAACATCTTTGTGTGTGCTCTCCTGGTTATTCATGGATGAGACTAAGACTCAGAGTCTTTGACATTAAAAGGATCAATATGACTGTGGTTCTTTTGATTTTCTACCTTAGGGTGCGAGTTGATGACGTCACACGAATGGTTGTCTGCTGTAATCGCAGTGTAAAACACTGTAGTTTAGACTAGTTTTACTAGTTTTTAACATAACAAGTTTTGATACAATGGAGCTTGACAGATTTGAAGAGAAGAACCAGGGACAAAGTTAAAAACCAGCTGCCATGGCTTTTTGAGCCAATAAGCCCAAATATAGAAGTTAAACCTGTTTCAAAGGAGTGGGACAATGTCAGCAAATTAAAAGTGAAGATCTGCCTGAACTTGACCAACATTACATTCAGTATCAGGTTTCTGCTGCTGACAAACCACACAAAACACCTCCCCACACCAAATATGTGCTCTACCACTGTCTCCATCAGGCTGTCAGACCACAGCAACCATGTGAGATGCTTGTAACGTTACATCAACATTATCATGTCTCAATAAAACAAGCTAATGTTAGCCCTAACCCTGCCACCTTATATCAAGGTCCATATCATTCCTACCATGCAGCCGAGTCAAATGTAGGCATTTTCTGCACCACGAAGCATTGGTAAAATAGATCAACTGCATGACTCGCCATCAGAAGAACTGTTAGTGTTAAACTTGTCCAGTTTTCCTGTGTGTGTGCGTGTTGTGTCTTCGATAGCTGGTGATGTCAGTTTGGTGTTGCGTCCCATTCTCTTCTCTGACGTAACAGACGTTTATCTTTGATGTGGAGACACCACCAATATCCTGCTGGTTCCATGGTATAAATTTGGAAATGAAGTGCTCCCTCTTCATCAACACAATCAGCTTATAACTTCAGGCTGATTAGCTGCTCTTTAGATCATAAACCGAAAGTTTTACTCTGTTTACTCCTCACCAGCTCTGTAATGGCTCCTCTTTAGCTATTGTATATGAATATAAGTAATTCCAAACCCCAAATTTTCCTTAAAAATAGGGAATAAAGTGGGACTGCAGCCTACCCCTGCACTGCCACTGGGATGCCAACAATGCAAGGTGTCCCACCGATCAGGCGTTATGTGCTTTCCTGTACATTCGTGCAGTACTCTTCCCAAAAACTTCTTTCACACAAGCCATTAAAACTTATTGTCAGAGAACACAACAGCCATCAAAGAACAAAATCTTTCTTACAGTACTAAGCTCCCAGCTCAACAACTCCTGCAGGCTACAGACAGTCAGTAGTCTACATGCATGGTTTAGTAAAGCTACAGTTATAGCTCTGTTAGGCCATTTAATTTATCTCTTGTCCATGTCCGAGTTTACAAGCACTGGGGGGAAGTCGATTTATTGACAGAAGTACGTCCGATTCCACCACGGCAGGTGGAAAAATGTTCTCCTTCAGCTAGTTGCAATACACCTAAATGATTTGTACTATCTATGATTAAGACCCAATCACAATTTTAACTGTTTATTCATAATAATTTAGGGGTAGAAAACTGCTGTGTCATGTACATAAAATCAAACGGCGCTGAGAAAACTTAATATCAGTTTCAGAAGAAAAAATATTTAGAATATTTTTACTGCTTCACCTTGAGAAGAACCAATCCTGTGAAGTCACCAACTAGCTTTTTGAAAGATGGCTGCTTCCTGCTGGTGAAAACATGAAGTACTTTCTATTTTTCTGTCAAATCTGGGGGGATATCAAGTTTGATTGCAGTGTCATAATTTGCCTTAAAAAAACGCCATAAAAATCAAATGAACCACAGTCATATTGTTCAGATACTTTGGTGAAATACTAATTTGAATATATTTTTATAGAAGTTTGATTTTTTTTTTGTAATTCTCTTTTTATTGGTTTATGTGAATGTACAGGAACAAATTACACAACCAAATGAACATGAAGACCTTTCAACCATGTAAAAATAGAAATTGAAACAATACATAAATGATATAAACAGGTAAAGAAATAATAGTATAAAACAGAATGAACAAAAATAAATAGTTGGGCAGGAAAGGAATAAAAAGGGGGTAATAAAATAAATAAAACAATAAAAAATTAGGGTAGGAAATAAGTAGAGAAGCAAACAAAAATATGCTGTGTAGATGAGGGTATTGGATCAAACCATACACACGTAGACAATGGGTGGCTACTAGTTACACTATGATGTGTTTCTGTCACTTGTTAAAGAAGGTGGATTTCTATATTTAATTGATCTCTTGTAGAAATTTCACATCAGCTTGGTAGGAGTTTTTATAAATATCTATTCAGTTGTTGGCCAGCTGTTTTGATTTCTTACCAAGTCACAGTCATTTCTTTGCTTTGGTAAGAACAGCATTAGTGTTAATTCCCTTCATTATTTAATCATTCATTTAACATCATTTAACACTGATGACTCATATTTAACTAGAATTAGGGGCAGCAGTGTGTAAATATTATAATGAGGTTTTATACATTATGCAGACAAGAGTTTGGAACCCCCCTTCTCTCTGTTAAAAAAACATTTCCACCTGTCAGCTTGCTCAGTAACTGGATAGTGTTGATGTTTCAAAGTAGGCCACAGTGTTTGAGAGGCTGGAAGGAATTACTCAGTTTTAGGAAATGTGCTTGCAGAATACATTTAGCGGCTGGGTGACTGAGTCAGCATGTCCGTAGCCGCTGCTGAACATGCACAAAAAAGGAGCCAAACCCAACACCGTGGGATATGGAAAAGTCCTTGCAGTACACACATCTGATGGAGGAGTATCAAGCTAAAATAACTCTAGACTAATGACTTGTGTTTTTTCTCTCTTGCTGTCTGTCTCTGCATTGATCCTGTCTCTCTCAGGCTGAGGGTTATGTAATTGGCAGCTGTATAAAGCACATCCCCATCGCAGGACGAGACATCACCTACTTCACCCAGCAGCTTCTGAGGGAGAGGGAGGTGGGCATCCCTCCGGAGCAGTCGCTGGAGACGGCCAAGGCGGTCAAGGTTGGTCCTCAGCTACAATTCCCATCAACCACTCTCTCTGCTATGGAGGTGCTGACTGGAGTCACAGAAGGAAATTCATTTATCTTTAGTGCCATACAACATAACCTCTAGTTTCACAGCAGTTAAACTAGTGGTAACAGTAGTGTTTCCTCTGAAACACGGCATACGGCTGAATATGGCTATTCTGATGTCTCTATTAGGGTTTGGCAGGTGTGAAAATGATCGAACTGGTTTGAAGGGACCAACCGATATTGCCCTTTCTGCCGTTTATTAATAGTTAATGAGACCAATCACAGATAACAGACAGGCTGTGTCCACATTGGTGGTAACAGACTAGTGTTTGATGATACAGAACATAAATCAAGAAAGACAGGTACATTTCCCCTACTGTTTAGATTTTCCAAAATTTAAGAACTTTGTACTGTTTGGGAGAGACAGCGTGAACATGTGAAAGTTCTGTAAAATATTTCAGGAGGAGACTTTAAAGAAAAATAGAATAGCAGTCAGAAGAGAACATAATAAGGTCATTTATCCAATACCTTCACAAAATTGGCCATAAAAGTCTTACATATTTTGTTATACAGGATTTTGCCACAAGGTGTCACACTTGACTCAGCAGCAGCTCCCGAGTGGAACATAATGAGATGCTGCTCTGTTGCTATCTTTGTGGCTGGCTTTGCAATGGAAAAACAATGCCTTTTGCAACTAATAGAAAAACTACAGATGCCAGAGTTTTCGGCTCGTTGCCAGAGGTTTGCAAGCTAACGACTATTATCACTGTGCTTCTTTCACTTCAGAAATGCAGCTGCAAGCTACGCTTTGTAGTCTTTAAAGTACTTTTCTTCTGACTTGCTCTAGTAGGTGGAGAGAAAATATAGGTAGAGCTGCTGTGCCCAAGTCTTATGATGATCATGAAAACCTGCTGTGTACTGAGTCATAAGTTAGCTAAAATGTCAGAGACTCTCTTTTGTAAAAAGACACACAAGTAAAACACAGCGGGCTCTCAAGTCAGCATTATGATCTAAATATGTCCATCCGATAAGTCCATAACGCAATTAATGTAACAGGCCAAGTCAGGGCTGGGCGATATGGGCTAAAATGATATAGCAATACTTTTAGGCTATATCTGGATACATAATATATATCTTATATCAATATATCTTGATATTTTTAAATCTCCTCAAAAGCTCTTCTTTAATGCAAGAACTTGGAGACATAATCAAACATTACAATTCCCTCTTCGATGTGACAGTATTGTAGGAATAGCTATTGGTACTTAAAAATATAAGCACTATTCCATTTTTGTTAAAAAATCATAAATAATGTAGATATAATGACTAAGTGGGTAAAGTATTAAAACAAGTAGAATTGTCTGATAAGTTGAAAAAAGTGCATCACTTTACTAAAATGCAAACTTTAAAATCAAGAAAAAAGACAATTTGTTCCAGATCACGATATAACAATATCCAATATCTAAGAAGATGTATAGTCTCATATATGTGATATAACGAATATATATTGCCCAGCCCGAGCCAAGTAAACAATAAAAAATGGACTTCATGTTCAGTCTCATCATGAAGTGTTTTCTCTTCAGGGTGACCATTAAACTGGGGTTGGGAATGATGGGAAGTCTTTTAATGCTTCATGTTAGTGTTTCATTTGTATGCAGTCCTGCTTAATAATATAACACACCTCCAAAGCTGCTTAATAAAATACCAAGTGGTTGGTAGAGGAGGCACATCTCTCAATATGTATTTTTTTTAATTATCAGAGTATTGCATACATTCATGAAATTATCTGTTTTTTTGTTTTTTTTTGCTGTTGATTAGCGTGATTGAAACTATTACATAGGAGCATTACATCTGTACTCCTCTTTTGTTCTTGTTTTTACCTTTTTAGATAGAAAAATATATTTTTAAAAAGTAAATAAAATTATTTAAAGTAATAAAAAATAATCTGTATCTTGAAGAAAATAAATGACTTAGTTAATAAGTAAAATATAAATAAAAAAATACAAAGAGTAAATAAAAAATTTAAAATAAATAAAATTATATTTATATATATATACGCAAACACACATATATAAATATATATACATATACACACACACACACACACACACACACACACACACACACACACATATATATATATATATGTATATATGTATAATTTAAAAAGAGGTTAATAGGATAATAGAGCCTGCTTTTATTGAACCATAGAACAGGGATGAACAATACAAAAAAACATAAGAATAGAAAAAATTCAGTACCTTTGTAGGGAGACAGTCCAGCATTTTTTAAAAATGGTAATACATCAGATCAACACTCATACCAAATTGTTTTCATTGTACAATAAAAACGGCGTCATTTCATCATATCTGTGGGCTGACTTGGGAGTTTTTGTTTTAGTCTGCTAGATCTCTAAAATCTGTATCTTTTTCACAAAGGAAACCCATTTTGAGCATATCTTTGACATCTCTCAGTATTTGATGATGATGTAGTGGGTGTCAGATTTCTGTGAGAATGTAGCTTCATGTGTTTTTTGCCTGGAGCATGGGGGTGACGGTGAGGGACTTTTGATTTCACAGGTAAAGTTATGTTTAACTGTGATGAGTTCTGTGATATCCATAGCAGATTCACAATGTATCAAGTTATTTAATGTGCACCTTTTCACCGGCACATCGAGAGTGATAAACTCTAGTTTGAAGAAGTGGGACGTCTCTGTGTTTGTGCATGAGGACAGCAGGTGGCACCGTTAGACCGCCTGTTACATAGAGTTGCTGTCTTTCAAGCCTCACTGCTTTTGTTTTGTGTTTTGTTTAGTTTCTGATGATTAACGCTGTTCTCCAAACTGAGATCAAACAAAGCTGTAGATGTGCCCCCCGCCCCCCGCCCCCATATTTTCCAGGTCACAAATTGATATGACTTTTTGTTTATGCCATTTGCCTTCGTTTATTGTTGCTGCTTCTGTCAGTCACTGCATTTTATTGATTCACCTCAATTCTCCACAATTCCCCCATGTTTATTAAGTAGCTTGTTATCCAAGACTTTGTTCTCGATGTCAAGGACCATCTTTCATTACCCCGAGACAGACAAACAAGAAATAATGTGAATTCAAATAATTAGCATTAGCGTGGAAGGGCTGCGCGTTGGGCATATTGCCAATCATGTCAGGAAATGTTAATTTAACCGCTGTGTGGCTGGCAGTATGGACCATGTTCCCTGCAAATCAAACTAATGACATCTCCTCTGAATACAGTGCACTGTTATCTGCTGCTCATTCATATTCACTACTACAGCAGCAAAATCAATTACACTCCAACCTCATGCATGTTCACAAATTGAATGTGTTTTCATAACTTCCCAAATAGCGGTAGAATACACCGCAAAGGTAAACAACAAACAGCCCCTGCTCTCATCATCACTCTTACATTACAACACAATGATAACAAAATGTTGACGAAAAAGACGAAGAAGACATTTGTACGCTGATTTTTCTGGTTGATTTAGAATGACTGATGATAAAGATGAGTTTCTACATGAAGAACAAACAAAGCTGTGTGTGCAGCAGGGGGATAGAAAATGGTAACGATGCTACTATAGCTTATAAATGGACATTTTCACATAAAGCAACTTGCTGTAAAACCAGTAGAATTACTGTTTTAAGGTCATTTCTATGCAACGCCCATTTACAAAACCTTTTATTTTTTTTACCACATGCCTGCTGATACTTTGATATACATTTATAATCACTAGAAGACTAATAAGAAACATGAACTTTTTTCTACTGCTAGACTAAATGTGCGTTTCTTTGGTGAGATTAGCACCACCACGGTCATTTTCAGCACTTTTTGACGGCGGATCAGTCTGAAATCATGCAGGTAGTGATGGAATAGTCATCGGTGAGCTGAAGAGCTGCAGGCGACGCGCTGCACACCTCCAGCTTTCACTATACACTGCTTGAATTCTTTGAAAAAATATGGGAGAATAAAAGCAATGAGTAACCTGGCAAGAAATGTGTCACAAATTCCAAGAAATTAGTGAAAGGCAACAAGAGAATGATCTCAAAATTAGTTAGAAAAAATGGAGGGAGGTAAGAAAAACTGATTTTTAAAAAAACTAGGGGAAAATGTCCAGAAAACTATAATAACTATAACTATAACTATATAATTGCTATTATTTATATTTAAAATTATGTTTTAGAAAAAACAAGTAACACATTTTTTAAAAAAAATTCAACTGCTTTGGGGGTCATTTCCTTTCTTTCTTTCTTTCTCATCTATACACAGAGATGAAAACGAGCATCAGAATTCAGGAGACGCTGCAGCCTTGTTACCTTTTCACAAGCATTACTAACACAGCCTCAGCTCTACTTAAAGGGATTTATAAGCAGCACTGTAAGTGTTATCGTGCTATGGTGAAGCTGACTCTCCATCTTTCCTCGTGCTCTCCCCACCAGGAGCGCTTCAGCTACGTGTGCCCAGATCTAGTCAAAGAATTCAACAAGTACGACACGGACGGCTCCAAGTGGATCAAGCAGTACACCGGCATCAACTCCATCAGCAAGAAGGAGTTCACCATCGACGTGGGCTACGAGCGCTTCCTGGGGCCGGAGATCTTCTTCCACCCAGAGGTCAGTGCGGTGTCAGTCAAAGCAGAGAACAAAACTGGAGCATTTCACTTCGAACCTTCATGTGTGTGATAATTATTGTTGACATGTTGGTGCATACGCTGCACAGTATAACATGTCTTCTTTGTTTACCTTTTTTCCCAGTTTGCCAACCCTGACTTCACCCAGCCGATCTCTGAAGTAGTGGACGAGGTCATTCAGAACTGCCCTATTGATGTCAGGCGTCCTCTTTACAAGGTAAGCTGATGTTCACCATGACGACAGGTTTGTGTGAAATAGAGCTCTGATCCGGCCCAAAAATCGGGCCCGAGCCGTCATGAAGACGCACAGTTTCTGTCCGAGCGCGACCCGAGCCGGACCCACGCAGCAGTTTTGAGCCCAAGCCTGATTTAAAAATCCCAACTGTGTACTGTAAAAACAGGCCTATAGTATATAACATTTTACATATTATAAAATACATGTTTTTTAATGGTAAAACATGTGTTACAAGCTAAGGGCTTGCGTGTTTTCTCACGCTGCTTCTTCCTCCTCTCTTCCTTCCATCATCTTGTGCACGACAGGTTCTGCAAAGCGGGCTGCACCCCTCAGTGTGTCTGGTACGCACAGTGATGGTGATGCAGCACGTAGATGTTGATCACCAGTCTTTGACTCACTCGTTTTCCATCCCTCTCTGCCCTGCGTTGTCTCTCTCTCCCCTGGTTCTCCACATGTTTCGTCGCTTTCCTTCTCTCTCTCCGCCCTCTTTCTCTCTCTTTTTCTCCTGATTAAGTCCATGTAAACTCCTGCCAAAGTTCCATTTAAGCATGAGAAACTTCACAACAGTTTCATTAAAAAGAACAACAAAAAACCCGTTCAATTGGCATGAACCAGACCCGATTCAAACCCAAGAGAATAGTGAGAAATTACAGCCCGGGTGGCCTGAACCCGGCAAGTCGGATTGGTCCCAATAAGCTTTGGCCCAGAACCAAGGCTCTTGTATGAAACAGGCTTTGTTGGGTTAAGATCTTTGAATCTTAACCGAATGATGATAAGAATTAATCGATGATTGATGAATCGCTTGTTAAGAATATAAGCGAACGTGTGAATATAATGGACTAATCAGTATGCTATGAAATGCTGTCAAAAGAAATGCAATGTGTTGCTGTGAGCTTTGACTGAGGATAAAACGCATTCAGTATTGTTTGTAATAAGCAAAGTTTTAACTTTTTTTCAATAACAATTAACAGATTAATCGATCATTAATTTTACAGATTAATCAGTGAATGAAAGTGCTTAAGACCTGTTTTGACTCATGGGAAATCAGACAATTTGTTACTTAACTTTGCAGCCTATCAGTTTTGGCGTATCATTGAAGATGATTGAAGGGATGATCAACAGTTGTTACTTTTCATGTCGACATTAGGGGAATTTAAATTTTCAATTAATAATCTGCAGGATCTGCCTACTATGAATTTAGAGATGTTTCTGGTGCAGCAGCGTGTCCACTTGCTGAGCCCCGTTAATCAGCACAGGAGTGCATTTTAAAGCCTTAATTACAATCCAGAAGCAGAATTATCTTAAATTCAGCTTGAATTCTTTCCTAATCTGCAACATGTTAATGTGGAGGTTGAAAAACAGTTCCTCAAGTGCTTCTTCTTCTACACCTTTGTAATCCCCGTCACATTTTCTTCCACAGAACATCGTTCTTTCGGGAGGCTCCACCATGTTCAGGGACTTTGGGCGGCGTCTGCAGAGAGACTTAAAGAGGACGGTTGATGCCCGACTGAAGATGAGTGAGGAGCTGAGTGGAGGCAAGCTCAAGGTGAGTGTGCGCTTTAATTTATACGCAGCGAAGATCGATACTGCTCGACAACACACAATTACTGTGTGAGGAGAGAAAGTGAGAAAAAATGTAAAGTTGATGTCCTTTCTTACTCTAGCTATTGTCAGCACAGATTGTGTGCAGAATGTAGATGAGTTGCTTCCAATAACCAATGTATAAAGAATAAAGCCAGGGGGGCTGAACGTAATTGAAACGTTTCACCTTCAGGGAAAAAGTATATAGTTGGTCTCTCCTGCCTCCTGCTTAGTTGCTCAAGCCGTGAAGCAATACCTGTGATTCAACTGGGTGTTAAATGTCATCCAGCCTCAGGCTGAGCTGACTGCCATCTGTAAATCCAACTCCACCATGGAGGAAGCAGATGGTGAATGTAGCCAATCAGAAAATAAAATAAAACTTTTCACAGGTGATATGAGATGTTTTTTTCTAAAAGAGAAAAAAAACCTGACATCAGGTCCAAAATATCCTAGACATGAGGAAAACACATTTCAGGGATTCAGCTTATAGACATGTGTCCAAGCCCTAATTATGTGTGTAAACATACATGTACATTTCATGTTTAAACGGGATCCTATTTTCCCATGTTTTTGTGTCAGAGTGACTAGTGGGGTAAAAACAATTATGAAATTATCTTAATATTGAACAAGAGCTAGTAGCAGCAATACTGGCTTCAATGTAACCACATCTGGCAGGTGCCCCCCTTCATTTTCCGTCCGCTCAAAATGTGCGTTGTTTTCTCCACCGATGGGCTCAGAATGAGGGGTCGACAGATTATCGGCTTGGCCAATTATCGGGACAGATATTTTGCATTTTGCCGATATTCTGTATCAGCGACCATAAAAATATAACGCTTAATTAATGAAAAAGTGTGTGTATTAAAGTCAGCCTCCCCAGGGGAGGCAGTCTGCTATACATGTGAAGACAATGTCAGCATGAGAGGAACTATTACTTTGTAAAAACCTCTGGGAGCTATTTTAACTTATTCAACGTCACAAGAAAGTTGCAGGGAATTTGCTGTATATGATGTTAAAAGTTTCGGTTTTGATTAAACAGTTTCATTTTTATTGTAAATGCATATCGGTTCCAGATATTGGTTATCAGTCTTAATAACTACTAATAATGGGTATTGGTATCAGCCCTGAAAAACAGTATCTGTGAACCCCTACTCAGAACGTTATGCAAGTGTCCATTTCTCTGAACCTTTTGCTCGTTCTGGTCCATTTTGTGTCCGAGTCTTGCTGAAGGAGAAGTGCCGATCTGAAATCTCATGAGAGATTTCAGAGACTCGTTGCTGGAATTAAACCGTGAAAACAAAAGTGAAAATTGTATAGTTGGCAAAAGTTTGTTGTGTTGGACAGGTTCTCACAGAGTGCTTGAGGTGCTTACAGTACTTGAATTTGGCACTCCGAAATTTAAGTTCAGAAATAAAATCAGACAGGTTTCAACTTGTTCCTTGAAAAAGTACTCAAATAAAATTGAGAGAACTGAAAATAAGTTATTTTATGAAACGTATTAGCAAAATGTTTTGAAAATGGAGGCTAAGAATAGCCGTGCTTGTAATGATTTCAAACACTGTAAGATCGGTATGAGCTTAGAGCTCAACAGGCTGGTAACTACTAGTAGATAGCTGCTGCTAGGGGAGGGTTTTGATAAAGTCAAAACCAGAAGACAAATAATAAATTAATTAAACGTAAATAAATAAACATAAGATGTAAAATGTGGATATAAAATAATATAGAGAAATAGACCAAAAGCATCAATTACAGAGGTAATAAAAGCAATAAAATATAAAAGATAAAAGGAAATAAAATAAATAAAACGTGAATTAAAACAGTATATTAATAATAATGGAATACTAAAAATAATTTGATGATTCAAGTCATTGATTCTGCGAGCCTCATCTTCTCAGGCAGGAAATGAAATGAAAAATTCTGCATGATTTCAGAACAATACTTTCTTGTCAGTGAGACTTGGACACAAAATGATATCCTGAGTCTGTCAGAGGCTAAAACAAACACTTACAGTGGATGTAAATTGAAAGCGCTCAGTTGCCCTCAGTCCTTAATTTACAGCCTGTCTTGCCAATACCTACTGCAACGCTGTTTCTTAATGCTGCACCAATTTCAAACAATTGTTGCTCCTGCGAGTCACTTAGACACAAAAACATGGGAAATTGGGTCCTGGTTTAAAAATAATGGAGTCCGCCTTTAAATGTGAAGCTATAGGGTCGCCTGCTCATTCGGGCTGATCAGCCGGGCGCTTGGTTGTGTCTTTTGTGTGCCCTTTGCTGCATGTCACCCCCACTCTCTCTCCCCCTGTCACACTTTAGATGTCCTGTATATAATAAAGGGAAAAAAAAAAGAAAAAGTACCAATAAATGTCCAAGTGGTTCCAGAAGAGTTTTGCTGTGATATTTTGGTGAAAGTGTCACTTTTATATTTGCATTACATGTTCAATCTGAAAGACTTCATTATTTGGCTCCGCTGTGTAGTTTTTAATTTCTGTGAAATGAGGACAGTTTCTGGGGTGCCTGGTGGATCAGTGGATAGAGCGGTGCCCCCATGTATGGAGGCAGCCCTTTGCTGCATGTCTCCCCCTCTCTCTCTCCCTCTTTGCTAACACTAACACTGTCCTGTCAATTAAAGGCAACAAAAGCCCCAAAAAATAATCTTGAAAAAAAAAAGAATCTTTAATATCTTTAAAAGCTCCCTCTATTTGATCCATCTCATTACATCAGGAGTTTTAAACATCAGTATTCACAAACTGCTTTAAAACACGTGTATTTCAGTATGGAATTCATGAGAGAATGATTTAGAGGGCAGTATCTGTATGTTTCACTTCCAAAAAAAATATAAAAGGACATAATAATTAGACAATATGAAGTTGCCAGGTAGAATTTTTGGTGAGGTGCTGTGTATGGTTTTTGAGTATTAAGTATTGACTGCTAAATAACTGACTGACAGACCATCTGCTGTTATTTGTTGATTTATTTTTGAGAAAGGGGGCTGGTAAAATAAGATTCTTATCTCCTTGCCCCTTTTTGATCATGTAATGTAACATACCATATAACTAGTGTTCTGATTTGAATTATGCATTTCCATTATCAGAATAAAAAAGTGAAAGGAAGAAGTCATCCCATCACCACATCCATCCCAGTACTGTTTCCTCCCCCGCTGCAGCTCCTCTGCTTTAGAGTAACTGATCCTGATTGTTCTCCCTCTCCTCCCTCCGCAGCCCAAACCAATCGATGTCCAGGTCATCACTCATCATATGCAGAGATACGCAGTGTGGTTTGGTGGATCAATGTTAGCATCAACTGTAAGTATTTCAAACACGCACCCGCACTCTGTTTATCACCAGGTATGAGTTATACGTTATGACAGGAGCGTGGTGTTTACTTTTAAGTTAAACCGACATTATTTCGATCACCTCGTGTGACATTGAAGGCTGCGCTCTGCTTTAGTTCAGTCCTCACTTGCTGTGTCATTTATTTTCGTCCCACTGAGTGGAAGTGAATGCAGTGGGTGGTCCTGACATTTCATTATTCTTTCTCCCCCTTTGATGCGTTTTTTGTGTGAGCGTAGCAGATCATTTTAGCAGCGTGAAACATGACTGGGAGCAAAGGTTTCTGACAGCTGATTTGCAAACGGGCTAATTGATGTGAGAGTTGGAAAAAATAGTTCCCTGAGAGGAAAAAAAATCTCTTTTGAGTTCCTCAGTTAAAGAAGACTTCATATTCTGTTAGCAGCTTCTTTAATTGTCTTCTTCTTGATGTAACCATTCAGTACATTTTCATACAATAAAACAGATTATTATTGTCAGCTCTATAACACTGCTTCTTACAATACAGTTTTCATTATTTAAAGTCCTACTTAAATTACTTTTTTTTTTTTAAATTAAGAGCACTGTTTACATGTAATTCACAGAGCTGACCTTTATGCTGTACTAAGAAAGACATAAAATTACAATTTCAGACTTTAAAGCTTTTACTTTTGCTTCCCAAAAACAGCTACCTCAGTGCAGCTTTTCTCAGCAGCAGCACCTGCAGTTTGTTTAAAATGAATAAAATGACCATCATGCGTGGACTAATGAAACAACACCAGCTGCAGAAAGTAGATATGCAAATACAGTGGAAACCACATATCCTGATCACGTCTGTCCGGGTCAGACTGATCACTGTAAGCTGATGAATCACCAAGTTTTCATTTATTTCTCATGCAGATAAAGCCCCTTTCCCACCACACAAAAACCCAGTAAAGCCCACTAATATCTAACTTTTTTCTTTAGCTGCAAAGGTTACAATCAGCATTCATTCTCTGGACCATTGACTCTTTTTCTGTTCTGTTCATTTTTCTATTTTTGCCCCTTTTGCTGTGCAACTTAGCATGTAGTATATTGAAAATAATTCTTTTTTATGTTTTTTCACATAAAAACATAGAGGCATCATGCAAAAACCTGCCGGTTAAAGGGTTACAATTATGAAAATTAATGAATATTTGATATTTATAATTAGGTATGATGGTTAGAAAATAACTTTAATATATATTTTTAAAGCTTAATTTTTGAAAAGTGCATTTTGTGTGCAGAGCAATATGAGTGTGAGTATTTGACACTGCACAAATATAATAATGTAAAAAAAAAACAAAAAACAATGTAGCTGCTAATCATTGACATATCCCAGGCTGAGATGATAAAAAACTATTTTGCATGTAGTATATTGAAAATATATATATATATGTTTTTCATCTAAAAACATAGTGTCATCATGACAAAAACCTGAAATTTAAAGGATTAAAATTCTGAATATTCATGAATATTTGATATGCATGAGTGGGACTGATGTTGGTTAAAAAATTATCTCAGTGAAAGTAGAAAATAATATTAATGTATAATATTTTTTGATTCTGAAAAGTGCATTTTGTGCAGAGCGATCCGAGTGTGTGTGGTATTAAAGCAGGTCTAAAGGGTTATTGATGCGTTCGGCCCGCGTTGGTGCTCACCATCGTTTTCTTTGCGCTTCCAACAGCCCGAGTTCTACCAGGTTTGCCACACCAAAAAGGATTACGAAGAGATCGGGCCGAGCATCTGTCGCCACAACCCCGTGTTCGGAGTCATGTCTTAACTCTGGAGCTGCGGAGTCTAACGGCGGCGGGTGGGGGCGGTGCAGTTAGGCCGTGGAAAGGACAGGATCAGGAGGTGGGGGATGGCGGTGCTTCTGTGCTTTTTGATTACTTGTTTCAGCTTTGGATGTGTGGGACGAGAAGGCGATCCAGAATATATAAAGGAAAAAAAAAGACCAGACCAAACACAGAGCGGCTGGAAAATTTATTGTGAATGTTCCTTTTTTTCTTTCTTTCTGTTTCTTTTTTTTTTATTATTATTATTTTTTTGTCAAGATGAGGGAAAATGGTTTGTAAGCCAAAACAGTTTTAAGAGCATTTCTGGATCTGTTGAGAACATGCAGTGAGTGATGATGATATAGATTATGATGACGACTATAAAGATGGTGTTGGTGGAGGCTGAGCATGATGACAAAAAAAAACATCGAAATATCCTGACACCAGAACATATTATTTATGTTTATACGAGTCCAGGCAAGATCCGATGACTCTGGAGATCATTGACGACTTTAGAACATATTATTCTCTCCTTTTATTGTCTGCATTCTTTTCCCAGCTTCAAATGCACATGTCTGTGTATCACGGTAAGAGCTTGTTTATATTTCATACAAAAGTTTTTATATGTAAAACTTGGGAAATCAGGGGTAAAAAAAAAAGTAAAAGATGCCAATATCAGTGAGAGACTGTTTGAACCCACGATGCAGCTTTGATACACAGTATCTTCTTGAGTTTTGAGCAGGTGTTGTGTTCTTCCCCACACGTGTCATTTCTGTCTGCCCTTTAATTCTTTAACCAGGACATTTAATTTCCATCTGCTTTCACTTGAGACAATGTCAGGATTCCACCTCTGTGATGCAGTGAGAGAGAAGAGAGAGGACGTTATAAAGATGAATAAGAACGACTGTCAGACCAGTATTGTTAGACTAGAATTTTTTTTTATTATTAAATACCAAATTATTAAAAGAATGGGATTTGTGTATTTAATGCCTTGCAACATTCCAATAAAGGCTCAAATTTGTTTCTAAGTAGTGAAGTCTTTGTCTTTACTTTTTGCTTATTTTATGCTTGATGCTCATGCATTTTTATTCGGGCTGCATTCAGTGTTCATTTTTCACTCTTTAACCCTTTGAAACCAGGTGCGACATCACTTTTCACTATTTACTATTTAAACCTTGAAGCTCTGACAAAATTGGTGTGATTTCTTTCAAAAATATTGGAGAAAGGCAATAAGCAACTCAAAAATGTTCAACGAATTGCAAGAAGTTAGTAGATTTTAGTAATTATTTAAAAAAAGCTACAGAAAAATGTCTAAGTGAAAAAAGAAAAAATAGGGAAAGCCTATATTTATAATTATTAGAATTACATATACTGTATATAAAATGATGTTTTAAAGTTGTGATTTTTTTAAAACTTCCAGATCGTTTCCTTGTTTGTTTGTTTTTTAACTTTCCTTTTTATTTTTTTTTAAACTAATTTTCAGGTAATTTTCTTTTACTTTTTACAAATGTATTGCTAATTTAGGGTAATTTCTTCATTCATTACTCTTTTTTTCTTTCCATGTTTTTGAAAGAAATCAAGCCAATTTGCTCCAGTTTCAAAGGGTTAATTTGCTTGTCACCTAAATGTTTGAAAACACTGAAAAATTAAAGAGCTTGGAGAGCTAAATTAGGGTTGTCTAGTCTATGGTTCATTGACCGGGTGTGGCCCAACAACATGAGGTATTTTAAAAAACAAAATATATTTGACGTAAATTTGATTAAGCTGCAGTTCCTATTATGGCCACAGAGTGTCACTATCATCACATCAGTCACAGGAAGCACACTGAATTTATTCAGCACCTATTTGAAAAGCACATGCACTTCTTTACAAAAGGGGGAAAAGTGTAACTGTTCACATCACTAATCACACTACCCAAACAAAAACTGCAGATTTTCATTTCTTTATTTATTTTAGTCTTAAGCTCTGATCACGAATGAAAATCTGGAAGCAAACTTTATGTTTTGTTTTTGTTTGTAAAGTAATAATTAATATTCATTTTATGATTTTTTTTATTTTTATTTTTATTAAATCTACAGAAAAGCTGTGGAGGTGTTGTTGGAATTCTGCAGGTGCAGATTCAGTGTGAGTTGATCACACAATTCAACTGGTGCTTTTAACATTTCACTGCTCTAATGAAAGACATCAATCAGTTCTCTGTTGTGTAGAGAATCAAATTTAAAGATACAGTATGTACCCTAGAAATCTTATCCTCAGCCTCCAAGATCTACAATGTGGAAATGATATATATAAAATACTTACTGGGAACATTTTACTCTCCAAATTTCAAAAATCGACCCTAAGGATGAAGCTTGGTGCCTCCACCTTTAAGGTTATGCACGTCATTAAGTTGGAATTTTTCTGCTAACTGACAATGAAAGTCATTTTTATTTTGATTTCTGCCTGAAATTGCCCCTAGTTCACTGTGCTGTCTTTTCTATTTCGTACTGATAACTGTAAAAGTACATGTTGCAACATGAGAACTAATATGGTGTTTTGGTTTTTGCTAGATTTTTTTCAAAAGCATTGGAGAAAGGCAATTAGCAATGAAAAAAAGGTATTAGCCAAAGATTTGCAAGAAATTAGTAAAAAGTACAAGAGGATTACCAGAAAAATAGGTAAATAAATGAATGAATGAATGAATAAATAGATAAAAAAATAAAGTTAAAACAAGGCAAAGAAGAAAGTGTGCTTAAAAACTTATAATAAGTCCATAATATAATGTAAATGTACTTATTTCTTGCAATTTATAGAACATTTATTTCCCGGTAAAAAAAAAAAATAGAGCAAAATGTCTATTCAACTATATTTCTAATGATCGTAATTAATATAATTATTTATGCTTTTTTGTCAGGTCATTTCCTTGGCTTTCATTTTTGGCTTTCAGGTAATTTTCCTCTTTGTTTTCTTTCTTTTAAAATGTTAAGTAGAAAATCACCAGGCTGTCCTCAAGTTGAGGTCTTGGCACACACAAAGAAAAGGAAGCTAAATCCTACATTAGAACATTATCTACCTCACGCAGTAGAAAGATTGTAAAGACCAGCAGTCTGTGCTCCAAATTGAATGTATTAATTTAATTTCAATTTATACTTTATTTTTATTTCATTTTATATACATTTTTGAATCTTATCTATTTTCAGTTTGTATCTTTGTCTAGCTTTTCTTTTTCCTGTTTTACACTTTATTTGTTGTCTTGCAAAACAAATTTAGTTTAAAAAAAGGAAAAAAGAGAAAGAAAAAGAAAGAAAAAGAGAAAGCCATCAAATCTCGCCCAAAACTGCGAGATTACAAGTGACTCCAGAGCATCCGCGAGGTCAAGGGTTAAACGCCAGTTTAACCTGGGCGACTGTTGGGAGCTAGGCTAAGATCAGAGCCTAGCCTAAGATCAGATCTGACTCTGCAGCTCTTCTCAAGGTGAGTCCACTGATTAAGCTGCTAACTGTTGGTTTTTAACGCAGATTTGTTTACTGGCTGTATTAAAGTCTGCTATGTAAAACTTTGAGAAATGGCAATGGCGGTTAAACTCGGGCTTTTTGTGGCACTTTGGTGGAATTATCTAGCTTTTGCCATGGTTTGACAGGCTCGGATGCAGACATCCATTGCATTTTTTCCAGGTCAGTGTGTAATGTGTGTTGTGTATCAAAGCACAGGTTGCTAAGTATAGGGCTAACAGTGATGTATTTTTATTAGTCTGGCTCTTCTTGGCAGATAGTGGTATTGGCATTTTTTTCCATGTTTCTAATCAAGTTTAACCCTTTGAACCTTCGAAATTATCTTTGTGTGCTGCTTTTAGATGCTTTTCACACGTATTTTAACGTTTGAACCCTTAGAAAATCAGTGTTATTTTGTTCCAAAACATTAGAAAAAAGGCAATGAGCAACTTGGTAAGAAGTGTTCCACAAATTGCAAGAAATTAGTAGATTCAGGAAACTGTTTTAAAAAGGCTAAGAGACAATGTCTATGGAAAAAAGAAAAAAAATGTATTAGTTTAAAAACTATATTTAAGTACATATTTTAAATCCTGTAAAAATAAAGTAGGCCACTGGAAAGGCATAGGCAGTACCACGGCATTGTGTTGTCCTGAGTATTTAGAAGTCCTGACAGTATGATTTTAAATGCTATGAAAAATATGGACCCTCATCATTCTATTGACATTATACTGGAGAGGCTGTAATGATGTTTTCCATGCAGTGTAAATCATGTGCCATGGAGGTTACACTTGCGCCACATTGCATGAGGGCTTTTATTTTGAAATGGAAAAGAAAAAAAATATTTCTTCAAATCTGTGACTGATAAAGACATTGAAACCGTAGAGGCGGTATAGAGTCAACATAATTATCAAAGGACAATTTTTACTGGCTGTTTTTGCTGAAACCTGTGCGCATCATGCAGAAAAAATCAGCAAGACTCCATTTCAACAACATGGGTGCTGAAAACCCCCACACAGTGATACCATCATATACCATATATCCCGGTAAAATCAGGATATATGGTATATGACGGTGTGAAAAAAAAGCCTATTACTGGCTTGAAAATAGTTTTGAGTAATGTGTTACACTGTTGTTATCCTGTCCGTTAGCTTTAACTTGAGTCTCTTGCTTTACGATAGCTCCAGTGTGATAACATTGTGGGTAGTATGTGTAGTTGAACTGTGGTAGACTTCTCTTTATTGAACTAGTACATGGATATCCCTGTTCCCACCACAGCGAAACTTCGCTGGATGATGCAAAACATGTCATTCGGCAGAGTTTTGCTGGCTCTCTGGCTGATGTTTGATCTACAGAATGTGCTTTGGCATTTTTGTGTTAGCTGCCACCCATGCCTCATGTCTCTTTCTAAAACTTGGGCAAACTTGATCAAATAGTGAATATAAATCAATATTCTGTTGCTGCATTGCTTATTTCTTTCTTCAAATGTTTTCATTAGTTATTGTTATTGGTCTGTTGCAGTGCAGTGCATTCTGGTAGTTGTAGGTTTTCTACCATCTTAAGTAAAGATGAATGCCCACAGCCCTTTTTGTTTAGTCATATAACACCAATTTCAAAAGTATTTGAGTCTTTCTACTGCAGAGACAGACTAATTCTAATAAAAGACCATCTTTCCAGAAGAGACATTGCCTACTTATTGCACACTAGTGTGGTTTGGTTGTGGTTTTTAACTACATTTCATAATGCCACTTTTGCATGCTTTTGTCATGTATATGGTATGATGTTTTTTTTATGTGGCAAAACAATGCCAGCATCTCATCAAACTCAAACTTTCACGAGGTAGTTGTGTTTTGGTCCTGTAGGGCAATAATACTAGGATTACTACCAGAAAACTTAAAGAGAAACCCCCTCCTTTCTCTGAAATACCTTTATGTATCTTACCAATTCAGTGCAGCATTTAGAAAAGTTTTGTACAACTACTGCAAACTTGTCTATGAGACTTGTTGTTTATGTCCTTGCACAAATTGAATTTAAAATGTGAAGTTGTACTCGTGAGACAGTGGGTTGCAGACAGGCCAACAGAAATTCAGACCAAAAACATAAACAATGAGGAAAATAGGGGGAAGCATTTTGCAAAGTGTTGCAGTGGGTTCCAAAGTCTTATGGAAAACTTTCCCAAGAGAACTGAAGCTCCTCTAGCAGCAGATGAACACTTAGGGACTGTTTGGTGCATTTTACGTTCTTTTCATTCTTAATTTTTTTGAAAATTTTGGCTGTGTCTGCATATGCATATGGCAAACGTTTTGGCAAGATTGTGTGTTTTTGTTTATATATTGGGTGTCTTTTTTTAAATTATATATGGCATATTGATAAAATACATTGTATTTCCATTGGGTGCACTGTCACAGTCATGTTGCTGCAAATGATTGACACATCCCAGGCTTTCGATAATCACAACAACATAAGAAAAATATCTGCATGTAATATATTAAAGAAAATTTTTTCATCTAAAACATAGTGACAGAAACCTGGCATTTAAAATAGGGGTGGGTGATATGGCAAAAATATCATATCGCGTTTTTTTTAAGGCAGGATCACAATCACAATTTTATCACAATTCTTTTTCATTTGGGATTCTGAGACTAATTTACATGTTACTGAACAGTGCAACCAAGCTAATTTCACAATTAAAAACATATAGCCCTAAAATAAAAAAGAATAACACAGCATTTAGGCTGAGGTACACTTTTGAAGAGATTTCAATCTGTGTGTGCAATTTTATTTTCCACTTTTTTGATGGGAACCATGTCTTTTGTGAGGTAAAAAATTGGGGGACAAATACTTCAGTGTTTTCATTTTCATCCATGACTTCTGACTTGTGAAATAAAGGGGGAGGGGAAAGACAGCCAAGACTTGACAGTTTGCTATGACTGGTTTATCTGGGTATGTATGGGGAAGGCATGAAACAGACCAGCAAGTAGTGAGCTTCAGCTGAGAAAAAACAAGACTAGGTTAAATCCTAGTATATGGCTGGACCGTGTACAGTGGTTCCCAACCTTTTTCCTTCAGAGACTTATTTACTATCACTGAGTACACTGAAGACATATTTTAGGGATATTTCATATTAAAATAAGAGAAAGGTTGAAAATGAGCTAATGTCCCTGTGGCCCCAGGCCCCCTCATCACTACGTCTGCCCCTGGTTATAATAATGAGAGCTCAGTGCAAGCGGCTGGATGAGACACGGAATGATGTGCTCTAAATGTTTCCATCCAACTGACTGAACCTAAAACTAACACAAAATTTAGAAGTCTAAAGAAATCACTTTCCACCTCTGAATATTTGTCTGTTGGTTCATTCAGAAACGTTGGTGCTGTGAGGAGAAGCTCCGCTGTGTCTGTTTGTCTCTCTCTAACTGTACTGTGCTTTTGGGCGATCAGCTGTTTGATCCCTGATAATGAAATGCTGCTCGGTTGTCAAATAATCGGCTGTATTCTACAGTCAGTCCTTCATTGCATTACATGATTGTTCAACACTTCTGCTGTCACAGTGTTTTGGCGTGAGATTTGCTTTGGTGTCGTGAGAGCGCAAGACTGACAGTGAAAGCGTGTGTAACACGCCAGGAGTGTGAGAGTTGGCAACCTTTAAATATGTTAAAATGCAGAACAATACACTTATAACGTTAGACACAGTCACACAGTGGAGGAGAGCTTCTTTCTCTGGAGCTCTACCAGCTGATCACACATCCTCCCTCTGCAGCTACGCTCGGACCCGGGGATGAACGTCCCCGTGTGACTGGCGGAGGCTGCGCTGCCTGCAGCGACTCTCTGAGCCAAACCGCATTCTGCGGTCCAGCTAAAAAGTCCGGATGTGTCGTGTGTATGAGCTTAGAACTACAACAGAGATAATGTGGACTGTAGCATGATACAACAATCTCTCTGTGATGTTGTGGACACATTCTAATTCTTTACAATCTGATATTGTAATATCGCACACCCCCACTTTAAGGGGTTAACATTTTGAAATAATTCATGAATATTTGATGTTTATATAAATAATAAATGTTGCTGCTGATCATTGACATATCCTAGGCTGTGATAATCAAAAAAATAATAATCTACTTAGCATGTAGTATATTGGAAATAATGTAATGTATTTTTGTGCTTTTTTCATTAAAAAACATAGTGGCATCATGAAAAAATCCTGGCATCTGAAGGGTTAAAATTCAGAAAATGAATGAGTATTTGATATTTATGACTAGGAAGGATGTTGGCTTAAAAATTAAGTCAACAAAAGTGGAAAATGATATTAATGTATAATATTTTTTAAATCTTTTTTTTAAACGCAGTGGACCGTCGGACCCAGCTCATCCCCCTAAACAAAACATCATAAAACAAAGACCGAAAACTGGGCTGCCGGTGACCTCCAATCCCAACCTAGAATTTCAAACAGAATAAAGGAAAGCTTAACAGAGGGCCATCGCTCTGTTGTCCCTGCTGTTGCTGTGGCCCTGTGAATGAAGCGTTCAACACAGAGAGCGCGAGCGTCATCATTGCCCGGCCTTACCCTCCCCCCCGGAGCACCTCAGAGACCTGTTATTAAAGTCTTGTTTTCAACATTTTGATCTCTGCAGTATGGATGACAGATGAACTTGAACAACACAGCCTCATCTAAATTGAAGGCGAGTGTTGCCCCTGTGCTGGTAATCACTTCTCACTGAAAGTCAAACAATACAACACAAAACCAGGTGGAAATCTGCATCTAAATAGTGTTATCCTCCTGTCAGAAAGTCAATTAGGGACAAAGCTGGCGCAGGGGCAATTGTGTTTGTGTGAGATTGTTTTCAGCTGGCAAGGATGAATCAAGCTTTTGACGTCCATATTTAACTTGAAGAGTTTTCAAATTTGTCTGAATAGTTCCAGGTAGACCTGAGCGATATGGCTTTAAAATAATATCACAATATTTTGAAGGAATATTACGATACGTGATATATATTGCAGTATTTCTTAGTATCCTTCAAATTAATGTCAACTACTAAAATAAAACAAATATTGAATGAACTGCAATTACAATAATGCTAAATAAGGTACAATAAAGCTATAGTAGCTACTGTCAAATAATAAAGTTGAATACACTGCTGTTATAATAACATTTAATGAATAAGGATAAAGAAAGTTAAAGTACTTTTATAATGCAATTTTAAAATGTATTGTCATAATTAAATCAACCGAGGACCCATGGTGCTTTTATTTTGAAAGACCTAGTTCATTTCAGTCTGGAAGTGTAGATGTTTTTGCTGTGGGCTTGAAGCCTCCGGTCAACAGTTTGTTTTTGTGTTAGCAGACAGTTAAACAGACATCGCGGCAACTTTAACCGTGAGGATTAACTCCCTGTAAACTGGCAACAAACTGGCAGCACTCCAGTTGACATATTAATATTTGCAAGTCTCACTGGTGCTCCATGGTCACAAAATATGAGAGATAAAAGAGAGAGAAAATATAAGATAATATACTAATAGTATTTGCAAATCACAGTAGTGCTCCAAAATGTGACTGGAGTCCTGCAGAAGTCCTGCTGTGTGTGTGTGTGTGTGTGTGTGTGTGTGTGTGTGTGTGTGTGTGTGTCTGTCTGTGTGTGCGTGCGTGCGTGTGTGCATGCGTGTGTGTATGCGTGTGTGTGTCTGAGTGAGGCAGAGAGCTGCAGGAGAGAGCGAGAGAACCAAAATGCCAGTGGCTCATAAAAACAACACATTTTATACTCGGTGGTTACGATAAAGTCATTTTATACATCACACGAGGAACTGGCCGAGATACATCTAATATATTCGATATATCGCCCACACCTAGTTCCAGGTTAAGATTTTCTTTTAAATTGTCTCTTTGAAGGTGACTGATACGCGTTCAGAGAAACTGAACAAGGCTTTTTCTTTTTTTGTCATATTATGCCATATCAAAGTGCTGATGTTTTCTGCATTTTAATATTCTGTTCATATTCAATATTCTGTTCTACATCATGCTTGAAGTTCTTTATCTGACCAACAGATGTCACACTCTCCACATATCTAAATTTTCTTTTCTTTCTGAACTGGTATGACTTTTGTACCTTTGCATGAACATGCGGCCTAATGGAAAGTAATTCATTTGGGTATTTAGCAGCAAGATGCTCACACGACTCAGTGACTGAAAAGACATCCTTTAAAAAGGTCCTCCTTTTTGCAGCAGTTTAGGTGAAAGGTCTCAGTAGTGGGAGGAATTAATGTCCAAACCAGCACCTTGTGCAAAATGATGTGCAGGCACCATCCAAAGAGACTGCAGGAAGGTTAAATACGGATACGTCAAAGCAGGCAGATCGATTTGACAGGGCATTTCCTCTTGGAACCTAAATTGCCATCGCTTTCACTCCTCACAGCCAATGTCCTGATTCATTTGAGAGCTAATGACACATATACTGCAGTGACTGCTGGTCATTGTGCCTCATAGTAGAAAGTAATATCTTTTTATCTTCAATAACAAGCCAGAAATCAGATGCTGGCTCACTTGAGTGGGTGCCAATCACAAGATGAAGGCTGAAGCACTCTGTGAATGTTGGTGGTTATAATGTCAAGCTAAAGATGGCTGCTTGGTACAGAAACACAGAGGATGTGCCATTTATTTTGCAAAAGATGTGTTTTATATTTGTGACTCTCCATATGAGAGTGAGGCTGAAATGTCACTCCTTATGTGAAATGATCAGCAATAAAAAAAACAAGGCTTTTAATTACAAATTTACCAAAATCCAACAGGCCGATGTGCTGAATAGCCAAAACAAGGTGTCATTATACAAAATGGCGCTACTATATGTTTGTTTGGAATAAAACAAAGGCAGCCAAAGCATGACTGTAGATGACACATTTGAAGCTCAAATTATTGAGAAGAAAAGGTGCAACAACGAAGTATTTCGAGGCTTTACTGTTTTGCATGTCTACAAATTCTTAAACATGTGGAGCTATTCTCATGATGCTCCACTTTGTTTGCCAATGTTCTGTACCTTGTCATTTTCAAATTTTAAAAGACCCAAATCTTAATATTTCCCTTTTTGAAAGTAGGGCTGGGTGATACGGCTAAAAAATGATATTGTGATAATTTAGACTATATTACGATACATGATATGTATCTCGATATTTTTAGATCTCCTCTAAACTACTGTAGATTACTAAACTACAAAATTATTAAATGAACTACAGTTACGATAGAGTTTAATAAAATATTGTCATTATTAAGGTAAATAAAGTACTGTTTTAATCAACTTAAATAAAACAATATCACAAAAAAGTTAAATAAAGTACTGTTTTAATCAACTTAAATAAAACAATATCACAAAAAAGTTAAATAAAGTACTGTTAGAGTTAAATTAATCAAAGCATAACTGGTGCTTTTATTTTGAAGCACAAGACTCGTCTGGGGCTGGAAGTGTTGATGTTTTTGCTGTGAACTTAAAGTTTTTGGTCAACAGTTGATGTCAGGAATTGGTGTAAAGTTATATCATTAGCGTGGCGTCTCATAGTTTAATGATTTATTCACTGTAAAACAAACTAACAGCTCTCCGCTTCATACACTAATAATACATGCAAGTGGCACTGGTGCTTAATGTGACTAAACAGCGATATATATCACAATAATAGATTCTGTGAAAAGACTTTTTTTGTTTTTCATGTGGAAAGAGGCTATTTTAAAGACTGTTTCATTAATGTTTATGATTGAATTTGGCTCATTCAATAGTCTCATGATAGACTAAATTACTTTAGAGAGCTCAATTTTTTTCTTTGTTTTTTTGGCACAAAAGGGGGAATAATTAACAAAAACAATATAATCATCAAATGGCGTGTCAAAGCTGTAAGCCTGGTCCACATACTGTTCACTAGTAGAAGAACAAACCTCAGTCTTTTGTAGGTAAGTGCTAGCAACTGAATATCTTGCTTGACATTTGGGAATATTACTAGCTGTTGTGCAGTATGTATACTGGCTAATGCTTAACTTTTCAGAACTAATTAATTGGAAGGGTACTCATTGAACGCTGTCTCTATTTTCCCTACATTACTACTTAATTACAGTTATTTCCAGGAAACTTCCCAGGAAATTAGCAGAAAATTACACCTGTAAAATAAAACATCACCATTAAGTGTTGCAGAAAAGTGGTTGCAGTCTATTGGTTTCTTTTCACAAATTTCCATCATTATTTGTGTTTTTTGTTCAGTCTGCTGCTCGCCTTCACTTACTACTGCCCCTACCATTCATGGATTTCTTGGGGATGTGTCTTCTTTCTTTCTTTCTTTTTTGCTGTTGTTAAAGGTTCAGCACTCAAATAAAATAATTTTATATCCTAGTCATGAACAGAGTGAGTGTTTGGCTGTGTTCATCATTAGTATTTTAAATATTTCATGGTTATTTTCTGCACCAAATGGATTTTGAACTATATTTAGTTGGCGGCTGCAGGATACGTCTTGTTAATTTCTAGTATGCATAACCAATACTCTGAAGGAACATTGGATATGCTGTGGCAAACATCTCGCGGGATAAAAACAAGTTAAAAACAAGTACTGTGTATCAGTCAAGAGATAATAAAATATCTCAGCAGTCAGTCAAAAAAACAAACAAACAACTAATCTACTGATTAGCACCTTCCCCTATTATGTGTAATCATGCGATTTGGTAGTCTAATATGAAAGTTAGAACTCTTTCTTCATTAAAAATCAGTCACAACTTCTGGCTATACACCAAGCACAATCCAGGCTTTGGTGCAGTGCTGATTCAATCTGGTTGTACCCTAATGGATAGCAGTGCACTGAAAAGTTTTATTTTTCTGCCAGACCTCTCTAGAAACAGCACAAATCTTCTAAGTACCTATCCAAAAATGTAGAAATGAAAAAGATTCTAGAGAAATTGAAGTGTTTCTGTCCAGGAGCATGAATAGACACCAAGTTTCAAGGAAATTGTTGCCAGTAGTTTTTTGCTGTTCTCAAGGTTCAGCACTCAAAAAATATATATTTTTATGTCATAGTAATGAACAGGCGGAGTGTAGCAATGCTTTAGTTTTGTTCATCATTAGTCTTTCACATATTTCATGGTTATATTACAGATCAAATGCATTTTGATATTATGCTGTGCTATTTAGTTGGTTGCTTCTGCCATAAGTGTGAAAGCAAAAGTTTAAAGTAAGATGAGAAGATGATACCACTGTTATTATTGTTCATTGAATATTATGATACCTCCAGCAGCTCGTTGGTTAGGTTAGCTTAGCACAAAGTGTGTAAACAAGGAGTAAAGCTAGCCTGCCTAGACATTCAAATCCTCCTTTTAAAGGAACAGTGTGTAGGATTTAGTGGCATCTAGCTGTGAGGATTGCAGATTGTAGTCAGCTGAAACTTCTCCTATTTGCCAAGCATGAATTCCTGGTGTGGTTTCCTAAATGGTTCATTATTCAGTATTTCTAGTGTATTGTCCGAGGAGGTCTCACTCTCTCTCTCCAAAACAATTAGACCCGGTGATTTAACAGTACAAGTCGGTGTTTCTTTGACGCTGTTCAGTTCCCACAGACAGGCCACTAGCCCAGCACCTACTATTGTGTGATCTCCTTTATTCTCCAATCAAATAAGATCTAGACATCCAGGAGGTGTTTTACCATGTGCTGAGATATCTGCAGAGGTCTCTTCCCCTCCAAAACAAATGGGCCCAGTCATTCAAACCTGTACTAACACAGAAAAAAAGCAATTTTAATGGCCCTATCTAGAGCCAGTGTTTGGTTTGTTTATACTGTGCTACTGTAAAAAAATGGCAGGTCAACATGGCAGGCCTAGTTGACAAAAACCTGCCCACTGTGTACATAAAAACAGCTCATTCTAAGGTTAATGAAAACACAGCAATTCTTATTTTCAGGTGATTATACAATAAAGGAAAAATACTTAAAATATTATATTCTATTTCTGTCAATGTCCCTCTAAATTCTACATAATGAACCTCTGTGAAGTCAAGGTGTCAATATTTACCCTTTTTTGTACGCATTAAACAAACAAAATCAATATTAATTAGTAGCCTAAGCTTTAGAGAGACTGGGATTTGCTACCCTTTTTTTGTTTTTTTCACAGAGCCGGGCTAGCTTTTAGCTCCTGTTTCCAGTCTTTGTGCTAAGCTAATGCTAACTCGCAGTTGGATGTAACTACAAATTTAGTTTGTGGTTTTGATTTTTGTAATCTCCATCTGAAAGTGAAACTTATTCCTAACACTCTCATACCTGAACAACAGAATAAGTCAATATCCACTGATCCACTGGCCCCAAAACAACACATATTGTCGTCATAATGGTCACAGTTTTAAACATGTCTGTTACGTAATGAATAGAGTTGGAAACCAAAACTTGGTTCCAAATCAGAACTGAGTACTAAAATTAAAAAAAAAAAAACACTTCTGCTTATTGGATCCTAAATGGGGCATAAGAATTGATTAATGCAAGTAAAGGCAACATATATTTGCAAGGCCGTGGCTCATCTGGCTACCTTCCAGGACCCTTTTTTTTTATCTGTTAAGAGTCAGGACCTGTTACATCACCCATCAACACAACAGTGAGCTGGAGTAGTTGTATGCATGACTAGTGCGTCACAGCAGCAGTCACAGTGAGACCCACTTGTCATAAACATGTTATCCTTTAATACTGTGAAATGATATGGTCTACCCTATTTAAGCACCAGTAAAGGCTGCGTAGTATCCTTGTAAAACGTAATTACATCCTCATAAAGCCCAGTGTTTCCCATTAATAACCAAGACCATGGTGGGCCACCATAGTGTAATTTGTCCCGCCTTAATCTCAGTGGAGCTGGACTGATGATTAAGAGGCGTACATCAGGCAACATCAGGCACATTAAAAGTGACACTAAACCGTTCATTCTGCTGGGCATAAAGCTGTCTTATACTTAAATTGCAAATATCTCCTCTCATCTATCGATCTGATCAGCTGTGAACGTATCAACAGATCAGTTATCCACCTCACAAGTGACATTCAGCTGCAGAGAACATAAAAAGAACTCCACCTGCTGTGCTGCGCTGTAGTCCAGATGGTGGCACTACACCAACTGTCTAAAATTCACAAGTCCGAAAATTCATGACAAATATTTTATATGTGCTACAGCTTTGCAACTTATACCAAAATTTACGCCCAGTTGTGAAGAAACCTTTGTACACCTCACTGTGGTACAAATTATTAAGTGTATCACTGTTTTTTTAATCAACAATTGTAAAACTACTTAAATCTATCTCCTCCCACATTTTTGGCTCAGTTTACACCAACTTTGCTACATGGCATCCTTAGGCCGTCCTACACAAACAATCTGCACAGATTTTTGATTTATCAAAAATTGAGCCTACAGTGCATTAAAATGTTTGATTGTAAACAGTGATCTAAAATATACTTGCAAATTATTGCTTACTAAAGTGTTTCAAAAGCTGAAATTTAGATAGTTTTGAATCCTGCTCTTATGTAAAGTATTGCAGTCAAAGTGGTATCTTTAAACAAGTGTTTCACTTATGAAGCAAATCAATCTTTGTAAAAACATTATTGGAGTGTCCAGTGGCTCAGTGGATAAAGCAGGCGCCCTATAAATGAAAGCAGTGTCCTTGCTACAGTGGCAGCAGGTTCGATTCCAACTTGAGGCCCTTTGCTGCATGTCATCCCCTCTTCCCCTTTCATGCTATCGATTTTCTGTCCTGTCTAATAAAGGCAAAAATTACAAAAAATATTCTTAAAAAAATAAAAAGGAAGTTATCAACATATCTATGCTATCTAGATGAAGTATGCAATTTCTCAGAATTTATTGTTGGTAAGTGAATTTTTGACAGCAGTTTGAAATCTGCCTGTCCATGCTCAGACAGCTGATATCCTGCCCCCTGGTGGTAGGTTCAGTCATAGTGTGAAGCCAGCTCTGGTTTCTCACTTGGCATATGGGACACTGGGATAGTGCATTGCCCATTGTGTCTGAGGTTGTGAGTTCAAGCCTCGTGATGCTGAATGCAAATTCTAATGTGTGGTTTTTCATTGTTCGCTGCTTGCTGCTGAAAATGCCTGGCCCTGTCCCAATGCTGTGCAGCAGTTAAAATTGTTTTTGTTGTTGAACCTTTGTGGTGTGTTCCCTTCAAGTGCCCTTGACTCGAAATCTTTAAAGCACCCATGCTTTCATTTTAAAAAACTATGTGAATAATAAGATGTTTTATCTTGGATCAATTTGCGTTTTTTATTTCAAGTCTTGATCAATGGGATAAAGAGAATATTGCAGTTTGATTAAGAACTAAATGCTTAATGCAGATAATTTGCACTCTTAGGCTTTGACTCAAAGGCATAAAATATTATATAATAAAAGCTGTGAAGTCATAACGATACCTTAAATTAACATTGAAAGACCAACAGCAGAGCTTCCTTATTGGGATTTAAAGGGCTCAGCAGGAATGGTATTCATCAAAATTAAAGTTGTCACCCCACAAAGTCCTTGCTTTTTTCTGATCTCACTTTATGTCGATTTTCCTTCAGTAAACTACAAAGAGCATGGTCAAACTGAAGAGTGGAAGGAGGACATCAAGGTTGTTGGATTCTTTTTTTATCATCTGGGGGCTGAACTTGGAGGAGTCAGGAAAGATAGAGTCAGGGGAGAAGAGCGGAGATAAAAGCGGCTGAAGTCTGAGGGTTGCATAGAAGTGGATAAGATAGAGTCCAGGAGGACGTATCAAGGAGACAGGCAGAGATGTGGAGGGTGATAGGAGCTTGAAGGAGGGATGCATCCTCTCCTCCTAGCTGCTGAGAGCAATCAGTAGATGGGACGAAAAGAGACGACTCAGACCATATCTGTCATATTCTCTTAATCATTGCCTCTTTCATCTCTGTCAAGATTATCTCCTTTTAAAGAAGTCGTAGATAATGCTGATGTGGGTACTATAGAAACAAGATAAGAGCGGATTCGACACAGCATACGAATCTTGATGTGACCCCTAATGTGACTGCTATTAACCAACCCAAAACAGCACTGAAAGGAAAGTAACACATTGTGAATATAAACTAAATAGTGAACCCAGGGATTCCTAGGATTCGAGGACATGGGGGTAGGGATGGGTGATATGGCAAAAATCTCAATCACAATCTTTTTAAGGCAGGATCACGATCATGGTTTATCAATTCCTTTTCATTTTGAATTTAAAGACAATTGTGCATGTTACTGAACAGTACAACTGAGCTAATCACCCCATTTACAAAATATAGCCCTAAAATAAAAAAGAATAACAGAACAATTAGGACCTTTTTGAACAGATTTTAATCGGTGTGTGCAATTTTGTTTTCCACTGTTTTGATGGCAACCATATTTTTTGTCAGGTAAAATATTATCGATGTTGAATTTTTTGGAGGGACAATTCGGTGTTTTTATTTTCATCCATGACCAGTGTTTTGGCATGAAATTTGCCTGGGCGTGAGAGCGTGAACCTGACATTGAAAGCGTGTGTCACGCCAGGAGCCAAACTAAGAATCCCCCAAGTTACACCATTTATCAAATCCAGAAATTGTAAAAACAGAAATTATAGTTTATTTTCAAATTTCCGACAGTCCTTGAACACATCATGTGGGACCAACAGGTCATGCATTTTCCCCAAGTCACTCAGGGGGGCTCAAGGAAGAATATTGGTAGTTTTGGGGAGGGTTTAAAAAAAAAAAAAAGCCATCCCCCTCCTTTGATAAGTAAAGACCAGTCCCTAAGTCCTATTCTTATTTTTTGAAACTGAAGTTTCGGGGCTATTTATAAAAGATTTGGGGCTAAAGCCTCAGACGCCCAGGTCTAAGGGCGTCACTGGGTGAACCTAAATTTAATGATTCTGTAGCTGTTTATATTTTGCACTACTATTTCTTACAGAATGTTTAATTCCTCTCTACAACCTGTGTGCAATCGTCAAGGTAATATTCTTGGCAGAGAGAACGTATTAACATAAGGATGTTAATATGTCTGGCTAGAGATTGCAGAGAGGGCGTAGGCGGTTTTCGAATGTCTCCAGGAGGTAGAGTGTCAGCCGTGCTCACTTGGCAAATGTACACATTTAGGACATAGAGGAGCAGATGGTCAAGCTGACCTTAGTGAGCCATTCCAAAAGCTAAAGCTGTGTTTCCCAAACAAAGGACATTATGGGATGTCACATTTTAACAGTACCCATGCCAAATAGGAATATTTTTCATAGAAATAATCATTATTTAACGCTTATATAATGCAGTCCAAAACATAAGGACTGGTCAGAGCTGGTGTAATTCAGTGTTTTTCTGACTGTCAGCAAATCTCATTAAAAGAGCAAAAAGAGCGAGGCGTTGTCCTGTTACTTACGACTTCCCTACCCTCTGTGTGGCACTCAGCCCCAAGCGTGGTGCTTCCATAGAAATCAGAAAAGTGGCATTATTCAGTATTTTTACATTAATAATGGATCTGTTGGAAAATTTGAAAGGGGTGGCTGGTAGTGATAAGCATCATCGCTCGACTCTGCAGTTTCTTTTAGCTCTGTTGAGTGGTTTAACATGTTTCAGCTCATTGTGTGGGTTTTACACGTAGACTGTATATAAAGATGGATGACGCTTACAGTCACAGTACAAAACTGAAGCCAAAATATTGCGGATAGGACTGCTGCCATCTTGCACTTGTGACATCATTTGGAGCCACAGTCTTCACCGGTACTGAGTTTGTGCCCACCTGTCTGACCAAAAGCGAGAAGTGCTGTTGATTGTGAGCATTCTGATTGGCACACATAGCTGTCAGTCATGACCTCAGTTCCCTTTTTTGACATTAAATGCTAGTAATAACTAAAATCCAAAAGAAAATTAACACTTACATACATACGGTGTGATAAGTATTCCCTGCATTGAAAGAAACCATCTTTGGGAAAGATGTATTTCCGTTCTTTGAGTTTTTAGTTGGCAGGGGGTCAAGGGGCATTCTGTGGTCTCACTCTAATATCCATAGTTTTTTTGTGGGTCTGTGTTTCCAGCGCCTCAGGTGGACTTCTTTTTATCTCCTCCGCAGCTGAATGTTACTTGTGGTGTAGATAATTGATCTGTTGAAATTCACAGCTGATCACATTGATCAATGCAGCTTTTTGTAAGTGAAAGAGAGTTTGAGGCCCAGCAGAGTGAACGGCTTAGTTTCACTTTAAGTGTACTTGACGCTCTGCTGCCTGTCTCTGCCGTGACTGTGCTATAAATAACCCAATGGTGTATATATTTTAATACCACTCCTAATTAAATTAGTCAAGCTCCATTCATTGAGACTATGGCGGAACAAATGACCACTGTTAGCAGTGTCAATACGGTTAGAGGTGCTAACATAGTTAACAATGCTAATAGGGTTTTGCCGCTCAAAATGAAGCTGCTTACTCACCAGTGTTTTTTGGGGGGAACTTGGGGGTTGGCCCAATGTTTACATGTTCTGCCACCAGGATGTCGTTACTAGCTGTGATCACTGAATGAGTGATGAGTGATGAACTTAAGCTTCTACCTGACCCAGGTGGTGCGCAGGGCCAAGGAACAAGGAACAAGTGAAGACTGGAAGCTGGGCAGTAGGCATGTTTCTACATGATGACGCGGCTAGCTGCCTGACTTTCAGTAACTGCCACAGAAAATGAATATGAAAGTCAAGACATTTACATTACAAAACATTAAAATTTCACCACCTCTAAATGGATAGCGCTTTATAATGCCCACTGAAGCAATGGAGCACTGGGCTAAAGGAAAATCGCCTCTTGTATTCACAACTTTTTTCTTAAACATTAACTTGTTGCTTACAGGTTAATGGGTGACTGCTTATCAAAAGCAAAATCGCTTGCAACTGACGTTCCTGGTCATAAAGAATGAGTTCTATTTATTTGATTAAAAAAGGCTACGTTGTTTCTTAATACAGCAATCAGCTTAAGTCTTTTACAAACATTACACATGTTTATAGGCATTACATGGATGCTATGATAGCATAACTGAGGCCCCATGAATACTCCGTCATACGCCATTAATACTCCCTGTTTTTGTTTTTACTCCTATTACCAATTAATTGTTTAATGCCACATGTAGACATAAATGGCTATAAAGTATTCCGCTTCACTGGTGTTACATCATGTTATTGTCAAATGTCCTACTTAAGGTGGACATAATGATGAAAACACATCATGGATAAGCAGTTGAAGTCAGCAGTCCTCTAAAAGTTTGTCACAACAGGTTGAATGTTAATTAGCTGCATTTTCCAGCAATGAAGAGGTCTGGCAATCAGCACTTTGATAGGTTTGAAAATAACATCAGACAGCTAACGCAGCTCCAATTAGGCCAAATCATCTGTCCAAATTGCATGATCATTGGCCAACAAAAAAAAGAAGGAAAAGCAAAAGAGCCGTTGAAATATTAACAGTGACAGTTTCAAAAGCCTTGGTGACAAAAACATAACATTGACAGCTCATACATGGAAATACTGTATAAAAATATTTTCTTGCAAACTTGCATGCGGCCTAACATGACTCACCTTTGTAGCAGTGTTTGCAGTGGGGATGTATTGACTTTCACTGTTACAAGGTTGCACATGTATTTCTCCAAACAAAAAGGATACTAAGCAGTCTAATGGAACATGGCCACGCCTGGCAAAAGCATGTTGCTGCTCCATTGTTGCATCTAGCAGATCAAAGTTGTTGCAGTGACAACAAAAGCCTTTGAGCCAGGTGACAGGTGTGGTAAATAACCCTGTCTGTGACCCTGGGGATTCCTTTGAGGATGCTGCTTATAGCTAATAAGGTGTGAGGCGAGCTGTAGATTTGCTGTCAGGACAGCAGGATGTTAAGGCCTGTGTGTCTGGCTGACTGGTCTGGGGTTGTGATACAAGTGTCAGTGGTTCAAAGGCTTGTATTGTGACCAGGGGGACGAGAGCAAGACAGCAGGCCTGATGAGCAATCTTTGCCGAGGAGCCTTCTGCAGGGATTGTGAGTGGTTGATATGTGCTTGTAAAAATAACAGAGTGTGGAGGGAAAGCTGTGCAGCTCAACCTCTTTGTTACATGGAGAAAACAAGTTGTTTTTTGGAATGAAACAAATAGTCAAGCATTTGTTAATCAAGGGAAATTTTGATTATAGGTTGATTGTTAAATTCATGTTTCAAGAAAACATGCAAACCACAGTGCCCCAGGAATGAGTCATAAAACCCGAAAATGAGATAGCATGTTTGCACTAGAGGTTCCCTTGTCTCCGAGTCAATGTTTTTTTTGAATGGGTTTTCATTTAAAAGCCTTTAACAAGGTCTGTGGTTAACACAAGCTTAAGAGAGAGAGCTTATTCTACAACATAAAATACATCAGTAAATTCTGCACTCATGAATTTGCTGAGAAAAACCAGCTTGACCATTTTAAGACAGTTAAGCTAGTTGACCAGGTTTTTTTGACCAGCTTAAGGTTTTTTTGCATACATTTTGATGGTTTAGCTGGTCCATACCAGCTTGTGATAGTCACTCTAGCTGGTTTATCCATTGAAATTTCTGTAAAATTGAAACTAAATCAATGTCCTTGCGTATGGACAACTGATAGTGCCATGAGGGGGAAATATGAAGAGCAAAGGGCATTACTCAGTTAAGGCTATAAGTCTATAAAGATAAATGTGCACAGCTTGATAGGCTAGTCACACGAGCATGTTAGCAACAGTCTCTTTTAAGACATAAAGGTTTCAAATTCAGGATTTGGGTATTTACTGTCAGATTTTATGTCATAGAACATAACATTAAAGTCTCTCAAGCTAGTATTAACAACAGGCCTTATTTCAGACATCTAACCAAAAACCCTTTCAAAAAAACAATTGACTTCGATACGAGGGTACTGGGAGTACTAAAATGCTAACTCATATTCGGGTTTTAGGACTTATTATTGGTTTACTCTTATCCATTTCCGTCAGTTGCTTGACTATATTGACTATGTCAAAGTAAAAAGTTTCACAAAATATCTAACAAAATGGTGAGGAAACCTAGGAAGCCAACCTTTTCTCTGAGCATACTTTGCTTATATTTAATGCAGATTTACAGACACAGAATTGTAAATTGTATAGAAATAAAGATCTAACCACACACCATACACTAGATCTGAACCACAGTCTAGTTTAAATTATTCTTTCTGCAACAATGTATCCCAAAAATTGTATTTGCCAAAAACTTTTAGTCGTACATCAAGATAGTGTGTAAGACACAGTGATACATAGCCATAGTTGTTTATATGGTACTATTTCACTTTTGTGAACTTTACTCTTTCAAGAGAACAACTTTCCTCACTCTAAGTCAAAAAGGGTCATTTAAGCTTCAACTGATTGTGTCTGAGAAATAGCATTAGCTCTGCCCCTTTGTCACAATCTGATAACTTTTAACATTGAGAACTGAATGCATTTTATCTGATTGCTGACGCAATTTGTGGAAGTTCACAGAAACTTCATTGTCCTGGATGTGGGTAGATATTTTTAATTTGCTGATGTGATGTTGGACTAGCATTGATGATGCAGGGAGGCGACGTCTTGCATGTGGTCCCTCTTGAGTCAACGACAGGGCCCACATGTGAGCTTGCTGATAGAAAGAGAAAATGTGTTTGCACACACAGTGGAACTTTTCCAGTCAGTTTAATCAGAGAAAGCCAATGTAGAGGAACTTTAACAAATGCTTACACACATTCATACATACTCTAGGTGCATGGTTCTGCCTGCTGGCAACCGTGCCCACATACAAGAATGATATTAATGGAACATGAAGAGTGTGATGGATGTAAGTGATGAACGTGTTACCTTCTGTAACCCATATCTTGAAAGTCATGGGAAATTGAACACAGTTCTCCCACCTTGTTCCATTCAAACAGGCCAGGCTAGACTGCCCTTTTCTCATTCAGGTCTAATCTCTACCTTCCTCCATGTGCATCATGGTAGATGAGAAAATTGAACAAGGTTTGAGTAGTGTTCAGATGAAAAAAGATTGCTCATAGTTTGAAGGATTGCTTTTTGCTGGAAGTGATGTCATTTCAATGCCAGAATTTTAAGGTCTTGACAAAGGTTATAGTACTTTTGAATATACCATAGCTTGGGTCCGTGTGAGTCAGTGTTGGCTTATTATTTTTAGACTAAGTTGACTTATTTTTTTTTTTTTAGTTTTTAGGATGTATAAAGCTTCTGAATGCAAAATAGCTGAATGAAAAATGCAATAAAATAAAAATTTGTACTCTGGTATGATTTTGGTTGTATTGTATTAAGCACTTTGGGTTACAGTTTTGTTTGTATGAAATCTGCTTTACTGATAAAATCTGATTGGTTGATTGATTGATTAATTGATTGATTGATTGATTGATTGATTGATTGATCGATTGGGTAAACAACCAATTGGCATGGGGCCACTATGGAACCTGTAGACAATATAGTAGTTCTGCACAATTTGGTAAAAATGTGCAATTGTGAGTATACTGAGCAACACTGCGATTTGCGATCGCGATTACGATAAAATAAATAAATAAATTATATCATGAGTCTACCTTCTCAGTTATCAAGGAAAATGCAGAGAATAATAATAGTTTTGAAGTGTGTATTTCTCAACAACAGAAAAATACAAAACCCAAAAGTTTTTACAGTACTGTTTTCAAAATAACTTAAACTTTTCCAAAAAAAATAAGTTTTTTCCATTAACTGGCTAAAGTTTTCTTCTTGGCTTTGGCTGCAGGTGGACTTTCCACATCCAGGCTATCCTCCTCCATTAATACGGAGGAGGCGGCCTTTGCAGTCTTTTATGCGGTTATGTAATCTCACAGCCTGAAATCGTGATTGCAATTACGATTAGATAAATAGTGCAGCACTACCATATAGGTGCCTTTTTTCAGCCCAGTTAATACCCAGTGGGCCCCACATACATATGTTGGCTGGTAAATTGCTTTTGGCTACAGACACCTGGGTACTTGCCTCTGCCATGATGCTATATATGCCCAGGTGTAAATAGCCAGCCTGTTTTAATGAACTGTTTCATGTACATTTTCGTACATTTCACCATGAGCCAGGAATTTGTGCATAAACTGTAGCGTTACCATGGTGATTTAAACTTTCCACTTCTCATAAAGAAGCGGCACCTCTGTAGTCATGTCTGCAGGGAGGTAATCATTCTGTCTTCTAAACTATATGAGACACATCAGAACCATTGGAATTACTATTAACTTGTCTTGTGTCTTGACGGATTTGACCAATACAGATATCAACAAATTCTTGGAAACAAATGCCTTCTGCATGAAGACCTATTTTTGTTTTAAATTGTCTAATAATAGTATTTATTACGATTTTGAGCAAATCAATTTATAAAATGATCGATACTTATTAGAGGCTGACCGATATGAAATTTTTGAGATCAATACCAATTGTATTGTGGAAAAATTCACCGGTTACCAATATGGCCACTGATATAGTGGATTTATGAGCTGGAATGAAAATACATCATTTCTATGTGGATTGTGCACTGATTTTGCAACGATATGACTATGCAAAAGTACTAAGAAGGCTGCTTTCTTGAACAAACAACTTTTGTTTAACAACTTTTCGATTGAGCATCAAACACAAACAAAAATAATAAATAAATTTAAAAAAACATCTGTACTGTATGTGTTCAGCATCAGTCTCCACTGATCATTCAAATGAAGAATACTGTATGGTCTTTGCTGACCATTTAAATAAAGAATGAATACAATAAAATAAATAGTCACCAGTAATGTTTAGTATCAGTCAATTGCTGACTATTTTAATACTGCCAGTCAATTAGGGGCATTCCCCAAAATGTCAGGAAGCACCACAGTCACAGAACAGTCCCTAAGTAGGCCTAACGGCTTTGTTGTGATCCTTGCATATTTACATGTTGTTCTGCTTGTTGGGAGTTTGAAGGAATCAGATATCAGTTTATTCTTTAAACATGACCAAGCCTGAAATTCTCTACACCTGAATTCAGATTGTGATAAGCGTGTCCCCTCGTCTGCCTGTCACTGTTACTAACACGTGCCTGGTGCCGGAGGAAAGAGAGGGGAGAGACAGTGGCCTGTCGGCCGCTTACAGCGGTGTTCTGTGGTTACTGAGTGCAGCGAGCATGGGAATAAATGACAGTATATTTGCTCCTTGTTCCCTGATGATCTAAATAAGTCGATAAATGTGTCTCTTGTTGCTTTTTCAAATATAATGCCACCGAGAGGGATCGAAAAGCCAATAAAGAGAGACGAAGTTGGCACATTAGTAGTCCTCTCATCCCGTCACCCTGAGACTAAAGCTCGTCTTGTTCGTTTGCAAAATGATGGAGCTAGGGATGCAACAATATCAGAATCTCACGGTACGATATCTTCACAGTATTAAGTAGGGATCGACCAATTATCGGCTTGGCCGATAATATCGTCCGATATTCGGTATTTTTGCGATCATTGGCATCAGCCGTTTTTTCACCGATAACCGATAAAATTAATTAATGTATTTTAAAATGCGCTCCTTCGGCTCTGATGCAGCCGTCTCTGCCTGAAGTCACCACTCTCTTGGTTGTGTAACAATGTCCCGCCCACATCCCTCACTGATTGGCTACTTGGCACAAGTGAGCCAGTGACAGCCAATCAATCAACACTGAAGCCTCTACATGCAGTGCCACAGACACAGAGGAGAAACAGAGGACTGCTTTGGTGGCTGATCCAGCAGAAAAGGTAAGGCAGTGTCAGTCAAAGTTTCAAAGCCCTTTAGGATGATTTTAAAAATACCACAACCTTGATCAATATTAGCGATAACATGCCCAGAGTCGACATTTCACCAACCTACTTGTCTAGTCACATCAAGCATATGAATTTGCAAGATAGGACTAGCATCACTCACGACAAAAAAAAAAAAAAAAAAGATGTGAGTGAAGATGACCTGAAGTCCCTTGCTTAATTAAATAAAATTATGACATAGGTAGGCTGTAGCAAGTATAAGGGAGGAAAACCTGCAGTTTGGCTGTTGAGATTAAACTTTTCACAACTTCAACATGGGGTAGACTATTTAATGATGGCTCACCGCTACATTATAATTGACATGACCAGCCGCTTTAGAGCTGGGGCCAGACGCACAATAATAATAGGAGACACTTACGGTTATCATTACTTTGTGGGAATAATTAATCTCCTAACGTGTCTCAGCCCGTGGGGCGGCTCCTGGTTTGTCAATAAACAACACCCGAGGCGATTATAGCCTATAAGTTTAACACCACACGCTAACGTGTCCTTGTTTGTTTATACTCGCCTCTCCGTCAGCGCTCATGCTGTCACTACACAACGATCACACAGGATAGATGTTAAATATTCATCTTTTTGCCAGTCACTCGTAAAGTCCAGGGAAATGATGGGCCATTTCAATGAGTCAAGCAGAGAGCACACGTCGAGTTTTTTCAATCAATAAATTTACCGTTGCGTCTAGAACCCACCTGTGTAAAGTAGCCTTTATTGTTTGCATTTACAATTGCCAAGTGCCTTATTCTTATGTAATATGACATACACTTCTAAGCACAATAGTGTACATTTAATGTTCTGAGATTCTGAATATGAATTCATTTCTCTAAATAAATAAATATAATAATAAATAAGGAACTATAAGTGAAAAACTCTGGTGAGCACTGAAAGTTGTGTCTTTATTTACTCATGCTGTTTTATGTAAAATTTTAATCTGAAAAGTAACTATTATATCTATAAAATGAATGTAATATAATGAATATAATTAAATGGCATTTCAATTCAGATTATTTGTTCATGTTATGTTAATTATGAGAACAGTTCAGTTTATTTTGTTGATTTTTTTCAAAAATTCAGGAGGCTATTTTATTTATTTATTTATTCATTTGAGTGAGTTTTGGGAAATGCTACCAGAGGACCCCTGCACTTTTTGTTTTAATAGGCATTTCAATTAAGATTATGTGTTCATGTTATTATGTTAATTATGTGTTCATGTTATTTTACAAAAAGTTAAGGCCATTTTTTTCAGTGTAAACAAACAGTATACTGTATTCATTCTAATCCCAGGTGTGTTTCTGTAAATTTTGACACCAAAATTTTCATTTTTACTGCAAATAAATATCGGTTATACATATCGGCTATCGGTTTCGCTTGGTTATTAATAATCGGTATCGGTATCGGCCCTGAAAAATCCATATCGGTCGATCCCTAGTATTAAGGCCACGGTACGGTATTATTGCGGTATTGTCAACAAAAAAAAAAACATGACTTGGAAAAAATTCTATTGGTGTGGAAAATTAGGTGCCAGGAATGTTAAGGATAAACACGTTCGCTCTAATTGAACACAAACATAATGCTCAGATGTTCTAATCTTATTTATTACTACCAACAGGTATTTTCAAGTGCAAAGAATGATGCAGGCACACATCAAGTGTTTTAAGTTAGAAGCAAATATAAAAAAACTTTCAGTTGAGTGTCTTTAAACTCACTATGTAAACATCCAATGTAACAACTGGAAAACAATGTTCAGTTTAGTGTCTTTCCACTTTTAATTGACAATGTAAACCCATGTTTTAACGAATAAAAACAATCATTTTCAGTTTAGTGTCTTTCAAATCGCAACAACAAAAAATGAACTTGTGCAATCAGACAGGTTATGGGGTCACATTTTAAGGCCCACCCTCTTTGCTTCTGCAATCACAAATCTTGGGGAAAAAAAAGAAATAATACAATATCCTGAGACTCTTTGTCAGCTCCCAGATTCACTCACACAATCTATCACTCAGTCACCTGAGACAGGTTCTTTTTCAGAAAAACTAGCATGTCGACATTGTGAGGAAGAAGCTGGGATCTCTGAGTGGAGACAATATCTCCTGCACAAAAGAAGACCCTCTCACTTGGGGCTGAGGTTGCTGGCACTGAGAGATAGGACATAGCCAAAGCTGACAGCAGAGGGTAACGCTGTGCATTCTCTCTCCACCACTTGAGAGGACATGCAGAGAGGGAGATAGAGGCCTCTTTGCACTATGAGTCTATCTCTGCTTCTATCCCAGCCTGGGCCTTTGTGCTGCTGTCCATTTGACTAAAAGAATCCCCCAAGAGATCTTCAAGAGCAGTCTTCTTGGTTGGAGGAGGACACATCCACCTCAGTTGGAGCTGCATTCAGTCTTTGTGGGAGATCACTTACAGACCCTGACTGTCCTGTAGCTTCTTTAGGGCTGCATGACACTGCTCCTTCTCCCTTACTAGGGTTCTGTGGAAGCAAGGAGCAATAAAAATATAAAGGGATAAAGACTGTATTTTTACATCGAACGTCTAGTTTCAGTTCGATTGGCACGTCACCTTAATTCAAGCACAGCTATTTTTGCAGCGACGCTGAGAATTCAGCAGCGGCGATACGCCGCTATGGAATGTACATAGGGGAAACACTGCACAAGCATACAATATATTAAATTTCCACTTTGACAATATAGTAAAATACAATACATACTTGGTTCTGCATCTGTGTTGCTCTCAATTTCAACCTGTTGAAAACATCCTCCCTCTCGTGGGCATTCGGGTGGGGAAGGTTCCTGAACCGGGGATCCAATGCACTGCTATCTTGCAGAAACTCCCCTTGGTATCGGCCTGCCAGCTCATTCAGTATTTGGGCAATGATGCTAGAATTGTTGCCTGGTGCCATGCTCTCTTGTACCGTGTGCTTGAGGGGCATGATGAGGGAGACTGTCGGCTGAGATTCTTCATAAAGCACAGTTGTTGCTTTTTTCAACGGCGTGAGAAGTTGAACAGTGCCCTAAGTGTCTGCAATGTTGGCCCCGTCTAAAGAGTCTATCTCACATGCACTGCGTCTTACTTCATCACTTAGCAGGGCTGCAGCGACTGCCTGTCGCTGCTCCAGGTAACACTTGAGCATATCGAGCGAGCTATTCCATCGTGTAGCAACATCCATTTTCAGTTTGTGCATGGGCAGATTTAACATTTGCTGCTTTACAGTCAGCACCGCTGCGGCAGTTGAGCTGCGGTGAAAAAATGCAGCTACGCGCCTTACTCTACCAAGTAGGCGGCTGACACGATTAACTTTTAAACCTGCCTGAAATGCCAGATTCAATGTGTGGGCGAAACAGTTAACATGCGGGGACAGCCCGGCCTCTTTCACCGCTACAGCCATGTTTCCTGTGTTGTCAGTGACAACAGCAATGCCATTTGACATGTCGATCCCCCACTCTGAAATGGCAGATGTTAGCACCTCTGCAATGTTATGCCTGGTGTGTGACTCTAACAAAGCCCGAGTTTGAAGCACAAAACATCTCATCTCCCACTCACCAGTCACAACGTGTATTCGGTTTCGAAATACGTGTAATGGTATTTTGAAACCGAAATACCGCGATAGCTAGATGGAGCCATTGTTTATTAACTTAACATGAATATTTCAATGTGGCTTACCGTGAAAACACTCCACTCCACTGTCCGCTCCACTGTGACACTCTGTGCTACATGTGCTTCAGAGTGCTGAGAATAGTGTAAACAATAGAGTTGGCGTGCACTCTGCTGGACAAACTATGTAATGACACAATTTTGAAACTACCCAATCATCGTTTTCTGCATTATATGGTCTGTGAAAAACAGTTTTCTTACTGGTGAATATTGGTAAAAATATAGGCTGTTACCGATATGATTCGATGTGTCCGTGAAAGGCTAGTATCGGCCAATAATATCGGTAAACCGATATATAGTTCGGGCTCTAATATTTATGTTATTGCCCCAAGAAACACCAGAGAACATTTTTTCTTTCTTTTTGCCTTCATTTGATAGGACAGCTAAATTTTGAAACTACCCAATCATCGTTTTCTGCATTATATGGTCTGTGAAAAACAGTTTTCTTACTGGTGAATATTGGTAAAAATATAGGCTGTTACCGATATGATTCGATGTGTCCGTGAAAGGCTAGTATCGGCCAATAATATCGGTAAACCGATATATAGTTCGGGCTCTAATATTTATGTTATTGCCCCAAGAAACACCAGAGAACATTTTTTCTTTCTTTTTGCCTTCATTTGATAGGACAGCTAAAGTGTGAAAGGGGGAGAGAGAGGGGCTGACATGCAGCAAAGAGTTGAGGTTGGAATCGAACCTGTGGCTGCTGCAGCGAGAACTCTGTACACAGGGCCCCTACTAACTGAGCCACCGGGCGCCACAGAGAACAAATTATTTTACTACAAACCCCAATTTCAATGAAGTTGGGACGTTGTATAAAATGTAAATAAAAACAGAATACAATGATTTGCAAATCCTTTTCAACCTATATTCAATTGAATACGCTACAAAGACAAGATATTTAATGTTCAAACTGATGAACTTTGTTGTTTTTTTTTTGCAAGTATTTATTCATTTCGAATTTGATGCCTGCAACACGTTCCAAAAAAGCTGGACAGGGGCATGTTTGCCACTGTTACATCACCTTTCCTTTTAACAACACTAAATACGTGTTTGGGAACTGAGGACACTAATTGTTGAAGCTTTGTAGGTGGAATTCTTTCCCATTCTTGCTTGATGTACGACTTCAGTTGCTCAACAATCCAGGGTGTTGTTGTATTTTGCGCTTCATAATGCTCCACACATTTTCAATGGGACTCAGACTGGAGTGCAGGCAGGCCAGTCTAGTACCTGCACTCTTTTACTAGGAAGCCACGCTGTTGTAACACGTGCAGAATGTGGCTTGGCATTGTCTTGCTGAAATAAGCAGGGACGTCCCTGAAAAAGATGTTGCTTGGATGGCAGCATATGTTGCTCCAAAACCTGTATGTACCTTTCAGCATTAATGTTGCCTTCACAGATGTGCAAGTTACCCATGCCATGGGCACTAACACACCCCCATACCATCACAGATGCTGGCTTTTGACCTTTACACTGATAACAGTCTAGATCGTCCTTTTCCTCTTTGGCCCGGAGCACACGACGTCCATGATTCCAAAAAACAGTTTGAAATGTGGACTCTTCAGACCACAGCACACTTTTCCACATTGCGTCAGTCCATCTCAGATGAGCTAGGGCCCAGAGAAGCCGGCGGCGTTTCTGGGTTTTGTTGATATATGGCTTTCGCTTTGCATGGTAGAGCATTAACTTGCACTTGAAGATGTTGCAACGAACTGTGTTAACTGACAATAGTTTTCTGAAGTGGTCCTGAGCTGACTTGATAATAACCTTTACCGAATGATTTCAGGTTTTATTGCAGTGCTGCCTGAGGGATAGAAGGTCACAGGCATTCGGTGTTGGTTTTTGGACTTGCTGCTTATGTGCAGAGATTGCTCCATTCTCTGAATCTTTTGATGAAATTACGATGTGTAGATGATGAAAGCCCTAAATTCCTTGCAATTGTATGTTGTGAAACTTTGTTCTTAAACTGTTGGACTATTTGCTCATGCAGTTGTTCACAAAGTGGTGAACCTCGCCCCATCCTTGCTTGTGAACGACAGCCTTTTGGGGATACTCCTTTTATACCCAGTCATGACACTCACCTGTTTCCAGTTAACCTGTTCAGCTGTGGGATGTTCCATACAGATTTTTTGAGAATTCTTCAACTTTCCCAGTCTTGCCCCTATCCCAGCTGCTTTCGGATGTGTTGCAGGCATCAAATTCAAAATGAGTGAATATTTGCCAAAAATTTTTTGAAGTTTATCAGTGTGAAAATTATATATCTATTCTTTAGGTATAGCTTTTACAATATAGGTTAGCTAATCATTGTATTCTGTTTTATTTATGTTTTTTATGCTCTATTGGAATTTGGCTTTGTAGATGCTGTATCTGCATATTCAAAATTAGAGTATCTTTTTTGGAATTGACCCAAATTGTTCAGATTAAAATAAATATATTTAAAAAATACATGAGAAGGGCACTGCTGATTGTTTCTTCCAATAACAATACGTGGATAAATGATTTCCCCACAGCTGCAGTTTCATAGTAATTGATCCTCAATGACCTCAGTAGTCTTGTTAAAGCTTCTGGGCATTTTGTAGTTTTAATACAAAAGAGTCCTCGTCTCACCATCCAATTTTCTCATGGTCTTTCGGTTAAATGTGAATGAACTGTTATGAGCTAAGGGGGTGGATTGAATTCTGTCACAGGGGGCAGAGCAGTAAAGCAAGGCGGTTTGAGAAAGAAGGGACAATCAATTGTGGCTTCTTGCCAGAGATATGGGCTGTTTATTCAGAGAGAGGGGAAATAAGATAGGTCTCGAGATAGGCTGCAGGAGACACAAAAACACTCTGAGGTAATCAGATTTTACCCACATTTCCATACGTGGGACCTTTTTTTCTGAGAAAGCCTTTGAGCCAGTGGCTTTGACCTGACTCTGCGATGTGATTTTTTCCTCCAAAATACTAGTTGTTTCATGTTAATCTAACAATCCGTAAGGGATAATATTCACAAAGTTATAAGTTCCAGTTGTAATGTATGAGCATTCCCTGATTTGAAAGTCCAGATTCATACAAATGCCAAGTGACTTAGTACAGCTATTTATTTATTTTTTTCTGAATTGGTTACATAAATAACCCCAGCTCCAAGCTTTAGCTAAGCCTCTCCGGTGTGTTATGGAAGCATACTGACAACAAAAGATTTGAGAGAGCATGAAACAAATTCTGTTGCCACTATGTGTGCAAGTCAGCCTATGAGAACGCATTAGGCACAGATTTGTAAGAGCAGAATTAGATTTGTGCACCTGGGAAGACAGAATTGTGAGCGTAACAGATGACTTGAGAATCCATAAGGCATTGTGTAGCAGTCACTAGGGATTTTCTTTTTTCTTTTAAAATAAAATCTAGGACAGTGAGTTTTCTAACCACCAGAAGGAGACAAAGAGCATTATTATTTTTTTTATGTGTGCGGCCCTTTTTATCATTATGTGTCCCCTCTCTAAATGTCTAAATGTCTGTTCTCGGCGTTCATTTCGACAGGATTTGTGCTTACAGATATGGCCCAAACGGATCATGGAGGCAATGTAGCATAGTACAAGCAAGATACAATCATAGGAGACACGGCAAACATTTCAAGAAATGGGGAAGGGAAAGAATCTGTTACATAGTGAAATAATTCTCTGTTCACATGTCGCAATGTATTTGATGGCCTCACAGATTACCACTATCTGTAACACTGCTTACATTAAAAGGTACATTATTACATCCTTTTACACCTTTGCCATGTAAGTTGCTGTTGAAAACCTTTGACTGTGCCCTATTGTGCTATCTAATTGCTGTATCTATGTCAGCATAAAGGACATATGAAAGTATGAGGGCAGTGATGTTTACAATAGGTGGGTCTCTGTTAAACCTCTGTTAAATTGTGCACATTGAAATTGCAAATTTAAAATACGCCTAATGGAAATGTCAATTTTGAAAAAACTTACAAACAAATTTTTACTCTCGCATAAGGCTGGGGCGACGCATCGACGTAATCGATTACGTGAATACGTCGATTCACGTAATGTGTGTCGCAAGTCGCACCGTTTCACACAGCGCGCGTAATGAGTGCGTGAGCGGCGCAGAGCATGTTGTTTTTTGTTTCGGCGCTCGTGTATCAAGTTAGAGCGTGCACACTGCTCGCCCAGGCAGCGCTTGTCAGGCGCGTCTTAGCTGCATGTCAGCTGCAGCATCTACAGAAACGGTGGCTTGCCATTCTTTTACGCGTTACGCTCCCGTTTGTTGAGTCTATACCACTTTATACTGCAGTTTAAAGTCTCTCTCTGTCACAGAGATGAGGAAACACAATGATGTTTGTTTTACCTCAACTTCCTTGCCTCCCTTTCAAAACAAAAGCCTTCTGACTGTGTCTCTGTGGACAGAATGCCATCAGTTGCTGATACAATGTATTTTATTTTGAAACATTTACAGGACGGGGTTGTCAGCTGTGCAGGAGCTTATATAACTTCATAAATGAGAGGAATATGTGCTTATAAATGTGAAAATACAGCACTCATCAGCAGGCAGCGATATGTCTTTAGGCCCAGTTAAGGCTGGACTATTTTGATGCAGAAAGAATGGACTAGTTATAATTATTTCTGTTAGAGAAGAGTTATAGTGTTTTTCAAATTGCAATTTTACTGTAAAGATGTTTTGTTGGACTGCTAGATTTGAGGTTTGTTACTGTAACAGAGAGTAACAGTTTTGTTACTCCTCCTAAAAGTGACTTGAATTTTTGGGGCAGCGATTGCGGGTTTGACTCTGGCCTCGGCCCTTTGCTGCATGTCATCCCCTCTCTCTCCCCCTTTCACACATAAACTCTGTCAAATAAAGGCGAAAAAAGCCCCAAAAATATATTTAAAAATAAAAAAGAAGTGACTTGAATTTTACATTGTTTTATTAATTTTGCCATTGAGTTGCTCAATGTAGATTGCATGACATTCCTTTTACTTGTATTTGCCTTCAAGTGATTTCTAGCATTGTGGTGTCATACCCTGTCCCTGCGCCAATGTTGCTTACAAAAAACAACAGGAGCCTGGCACTGTTTTTTCAGAGATATACACATACCGAAGTGTCCTGCAGTTCCCCACTTGAGTTTTGGTTAGCGTTCGGTAGTACCAGCTTCTGAACATCCTGCATGTTCCCTCTAGACCCCAGTGGACCATGGCACGCTGCAGTGTTTACTCTGTCTCAGTACATCTTGTTTGCTTTACAGTTGATTTAATGCCACGAGCATTTATGCTCCTGCATGACTGTAAATAGGTCTTATGAGGATAAGAGCAATGCAATTATATCAGTAAACATGCAGGAATATACACCTTAAATCTCATGAGGACAGATTGGATTCAGATTTTCACTCAATAATTCTTCTTATATCTACATTTAATGTGTTTTGTCTAGGTCTCTCATAAAATGTAACGCTTAATCACATGGAAACGGTTCCTTCACATTATGAACTTTTTAATTTTTTTTTACACTTTATTAAACGACCTTTAACCTCGAAATTAATGCTTAGAAAACCATTTATTTACCTGTTAATTACAATTTCATTGGAAAGGCAATTGTCTTATATTCTAAGTAAAACAGACTCAAAACACACAGGACGAAAGTAAAAAACAGTTTCAAAATTGCTTAATAGCAAAGAATTGGTTTGGTGTTCCTATTGCTGTGTTTGAACTGAAAAATGATGCAGATAAAGAAAGCAGGAGTCAATAATGGTACATATGCAAATATGGCAAGCTCGCAGGTAGACTATTATTGCCCGTGTGAAACGGTTATTGCTGTGAAAATGAAGCTTTTCCTCATTTCTCGGTGTTATCTTGGCATTTGGTAACTTGCGGGAAAAATCAAATGGGAGCAATAGAAATATCATGGGAGCAATAAAAACTAAATCTATTACAGGAGGGCCAGTAGGGGAGAAAGTGATGACAGAGAATATTTAATCTATAATAACTCCATGTGGGATTATTCGAGAAATGTTTGCATACAGTTATTTTCCCACTTCACTTATGAACAGCTTTATTGAAATGTCATAATTACATTCATTTTAAGTATTTGTTTTGTTTGTTGGATGCACAGTATGCACTTATATATTCAGTATATACTCTGTAACTAAATTCAAGTTCTTGCATGACAAGCATACTTATAGTGCTGTTGCTTAAAAACAGTACAGTCCAGTGTTTAGTTCTGAATCTCGGCAACACGGGATGATAGAAACTCATTCATTTATTCATTGTATTCATTGTTCACCGTAACCGCTTGTCCTCGCAAGGGTCATGGGGGGCTGGAGCCAGTCCCAGCTGTCATCGGGCCGAAGGCGGGGTACACCCTGGACGGGTCGCCAGACTATCACAGGGACAACACATATAGACAGACAACCATACACGCTCACAGTCACACCTAAGGGCAATTTAGAGTCACCAATAAACCTTACTTGCATGTCTTTGGAATGTGGGTGGAATCTGGAGACACATGATAAAAACTTTAATAATCAAATTATTTACATAGCAGCGATTAGAGGTTAGGAATTATACAGACAGTAAAGTCCCTCCCAAGAGCACTGTTACCTGCTCTTGCATGAAAGAAGAGGCCAATTCCAAACACAGAACTTAAATTACATACCTGATAATCTTCCTTTTTAAGATTTCAAAAAACAAATTCACTATTTTTGCATTAAGATAAAACTGACTGGTTAGGCACTGATGGCACGCCTGTCAAGCTGCGTAATACAGTGCACAGCACTGTTACGCTTATGCATAGAAAAAAACGTACAATGCATTTTATTTCGAAACATTTACAGGACGGGGTTGTCAGCTGTGCAGGAGCTTGTATAACTTCATACATGAGTGGAATATGTGCTTATAAATATGAAAATACAGCACTCATATCAGCAGGCAGCAGCATGCCTTTAGGCCCAGTTAAGGCTGGACTATTTTAATGCAGAAAGAATGGACTAGTTATAATTATTTCTGCACTAATTTTACTGTAAGATGTTATGTTGGACTGCTAGATTTGAGGTTTGTTATTGTAACAAAGAGTAACAGTTTTGTTACTCCTCCCAAAAGTGACTTGAATTTTACATTGTTTATCTATTTTGCATGTAGATTGCACTACATTCCTTTTACATAAATGGAACAAGCTCTTGTATTAATTTCATTTTGGAGAGACTTTATATCAGACTGTATACACAAATTACCAGTTAAGGCTGGGCTATTTTTTGTTGGGGAATAATGCCCTGCAATGTATGACAAGTTTTAAAATGTTATTTTCAGTAAATTTGTTCTTATATTAACCGAGTAATGAAAAATAATAGTTAGATCAATAAAAACAAAAGATAAATGAATTGATTAATCTAAAAAATTTTTGTGGTGCAGCCCTACTCTCAGCCTCTAACAGACACATACACAAAGCAGGGCTTTTGCAGAGCTCCAGACTGTGACTGTTTAGTCACATTTTGCGACCATGGCGCTATAATGCGATTTACAAAATATTATTATATGAATTAGAGAGCTGTTAGTTTGTTTTCAGTTTATAGAGAATTTTATAGAGAAATATAGAGTTCTTCACATTTAGCGGTACTAACAGTCTAACTTACTGAGTAGTAGTGGTGATATTGTGAGCAGGTAAGGCCTGTGCTGTATTTGCAGAGCTGGTATTGTGGCTATTTAGTCACATTTTGTGACCACAGAGACCCAGTGTGACTTGAAAATTATGGTCATACGTGATCTGGAGAGCTGTTAGTTTGTTGCCGCTCACAGTGAATGAATCCCCCCCGTAAAGGCACCAATGTATCCGTTTAATTGTCTGCTTATGCTAACATCCAACTGTTGACCAGAAGGTTCAAGTCCATGGCAAAAACATCAACACTTTCTGCCTGAGACAAGCTAGGTCCTTCAAAATAAAAGCACCATGGATCTCGCTTTGATTTAAAATTTCATAATAGAGTATTTTATTTTACTTCCTTATAACCATTTTTATTTATTTTAACAGCAGTGCATTGAAATGTATTATATAAAAGTAGCTACTTTATTTAACTTTATTGTAACTGCAATTCATTCATTAACTTTGCATTTTAGCAGTTAACATTAGTTAAGAGGACGTTTGGAGATATCAAGATCTATTGTGTAATGCGATATAGCCCTAAAGTATAGCAATATTATTTTAAAGCCATATTGCCCAGCCCTAGTATCACATATGCACTTGATGGCTACATACATGATACCATATTAATCCAAATTATATTTATATTATATTAGTAGTGGTATATTATTTATTATTATAGTAATAGTATATTTCCCATAAAATTCTCATTTACCATATTCTTTGATAGCTTAATTTCATGTTTAAATGATTAATGGCTTTCTCACAGCATCTAAATGCAAAGTAAAATGTCTTGTTTTTAGCCCCAGCTGAATTAAATGCTTGAAAATCACTGTTTGAAACCACATCAAGGCTCAAATAAGCAGAAGAATGAGCTGCTTACTCCACTGCCACTGACCAATACAAGCCTCAAACATGTGCCTCTGTGGAGCTCTCACACTAATAAAGCATTCAGTGTCCATCCCGCTCAGCTGGGGAGTCTCTTAGATCACAGCTCATCATCTACTGCATCCCCTCTCTCATGCTGCATTGGAATAATGATTTAAAGTATCACGGCCCAAGTAGCGTGAACAAAGGGATGTGAACACCATGAAGCTCTATACTTCAAGGATGAGCTACAAAGCTACAGGCTCGTCCATTTGATGTGATTACACGGTTCTGTACCTCATTATGAGGATGTTACTTTTTATTCAGGAATACAGGAGAACAGAACAGAGTCTCTAACTACAAAAACTATTATTGAATTTTCTGGAAGATGTTATTTTTGGGAGTAGTCCATTAAGTTTCAGTAAGAAAACAGGTTTATGAAGGCACATAATCTAGTCTAATTAGGCTGGTTTGAATTGGGTTCATTTTTAGCTTTGGTTGGGATTATCTGATTGTATCTATCAGTTCATAAAAAAAGAAAAAGGGAATAAATAAAATGAAACAAGACAATCACTTCAGATAAGATTCCTCCCCACTGCTTTTTCTCAGTACGATGCTGTTTGATCTCATCTTTCCTGCTGCTCCTCCACCTCCTCAAACATCATCTTTTCCTGACATCATATTATACTGGCACCATAAAAGACCATTCACAGTCCATTACTGCTGAGCATATGTTATACTTACCCATTCAGCATGGTATAGCCTTCATCAAAATATGCTTTGATGTGTACTTAGTGCAGATCCTTTGATGGTAGATTAATCTGCATTCACGTAAACAGACTCAGTAAAGATCACCTACCATGATATTCAGTGGTATCATACAAGCACAATACCTTGAGATATGTTGGATGATTATTTGTGAATAATGTCCAGTGTCAGGGTTTAGTACCAACACAGGAATACGTATGCCCTCTTTGTAGCAAGATGAAAAATATGGGTGTGATGGCAAATGCGCATCTAGCTCATTAAACTTTAATGCTGAAGAGGTTCGTCACAGATGTTTATCTTTTTATCAACCCTAACCAAATCATTTGTCCACAACACTAGCCAAGTGTACGTTGCCTGATCACACCTTAACCATAGCTCATTTGCCGAACAACACATGCAAATAGACACAACCATAACTGCCAAATGAAAAACAGATCATCAACACTTGTACACTTGTAAGTCGTAAGTCAATATAGAAATACATTAACCAATTTGATACCACATTTACAGTTTAACTAAATGCTGTGCAAGTCTAGAAACAGTACAAGTTGCACACAAAATCAGATGTTTAGGGGCACTAAAAGGTGAACCAATGTGCATCATTTTATCAGCTAATGATAAGACATCTTGATTTTAAACACTGGATTAGGAGAACCTCAAAGCTTCCTCTGTCAAACCAGACCAGAAGAAGAACCAGTTTTGAACAGTCAAATGAAGTCTTGATTCACTCTTAAGCAACGCATTAGCCTGAAATGGAGCCAAATCTTTATGAGACCTTCAGTGGCTCTAACAGTCCTTTTGAAGCTGAACAGTGCAAACTGAAACAGAGCACACACACTTGTGAAGATAGAATATGCAGTGATTCTTGTAATGATCTATGTGCTGCCAGAAACAAGGCATTGATTTTAAAGGCCACTTTTGAGATTGAGCAGCTGATGGAAAAGAAGGATTTTGTGATGTTGAGGCTCTTTGAAGAGTCGCTGCAATCCACAGACACTTGGCCAAGACTTTTCACAAAAGGCAATTAATACTGTATCACAAGAGGTGCAATAGTATATTTTAACATGGTCACAAACTGTGTTGAAGTCAAGTCAATTTCTTTCATACTGTTTTATTAATCTTCTAATACTGTCCAATTTCCAATGAACTATGGGGATTTTTTCTTTGCTGTGCTTTGTTCCGTTAACTGCAAAGATAAAGAGACAGTGGCTGACAGGCAACAAAGGTCATAAGTTCACCTGACAATTGGCATTTCTCCTGCACACATTCCTAAGTAGGGGGCAGTGTAATACCGTTCTAAAGTTCAAGATTTGCATTCAGTTTATTTCCAATGCCTTCTTTTTTCAAGGTTAAAGTAAAAATCATTTTTTTTAAAAAAGATTTCCTTTCTTAGAGTCATCCCAAAGAAAGCTCGTGTTTCCCAATAACTAAGGCTTTCTGCCAGCAACGTGTAACAATAGTCCAATGTTCATTATCATCTCTTCCAATCAGCTGCAAAAAAAAAAGCAGCTTGAATGAATGCAACCACTTGAATTTCAATAAAAGAAAAGCAATAGAGCTGTTGCTGAATATATTGAAAGCAAAATTACAGCCATATGGTTGTATGGTGTCCCCTCCCCTCACCAGTCAATATGCACTTACAGTTTACATGCATGTCTGTGAAAACATCTTCCCCTGGCAGCACAGAAGATCTCTACAGTAAGAGAATACAGGTTACAGGTTCAAGACTAGTGTCACCAATTCAGTATCTGACTACGTGTTCCTCTGTTGCTGAGTTATGATATTGAGTTCTGGACAAAAAAGTGTTTTTGCAGAACATTACGATGTCACAGTGAGGCTGACCTTTTGGATATAAAATGTCAGTACTTAATCATTATGTTAGTAGATATTTGTGTGAAGTTCTGTCATAAGTAGCATAGGAAGCCCTGAGATATGGCCATAAGCATGTTTTATGAGGTTACAGTGACCTTGATATCTGACATTTGGTCACCAAATTCTAACCAGTTCATTCTGGAGTCCAAATGGACTTTTGTGCCAAATTTGTGGAAACTCCCCCATTGCCCTCTTGAGATACTGGGTTCACGAGAAAAAGTCTGATACAGGGTATACAGGTTATAGTGAGCTTTCACCCTCAACCAGTTTATCCTGGTTTAAGTGGATGTTGGTGTTAAACTGAAGAAATTACCTCTAGGTGTTTCTGACATGATAGCGCATTCATGAGAATGGGACACATACTTCTGTAAAACAAAAAAACATTGCTGTATGCATGTAGTAGCAAGTGAGTCTGAACTTAGTGAACTCAGCTCCATTTACTTGATAGAATATATTTATTATGGTGATGCATTTATTAAAGCCTTACTGTTTATGGATAGTCGGGGCCGGGCGATAAAATGATCTCGATACGGGATCGGGGTAAAAAGTGCGTCAATGACTATGACAAAATATGGTCATTTTTACTCAATATCGATAGGCCTAGATAGATTCAAACAGCTTGCAAGGGGGGTACGCCTGCTGCTGACAGTACATGTCCATTTTTCACTGCAAGTTTAGTGTGTTCTGAGGTGAGTGTGCCGAGGTGAGGAGAAATTCAAAACAGTGTAGAATAGGCTCGGCGGGCCCCTATGCCTGACCTGACCCCCTACAGGGCCAAGCATTGTTTCTTTGTCTTGTCTTTTTTTTAAAGTCTTTCCCCGCCATTGTCTGTCAATTTGTGTTTTTTACTGTAGTGTAGGGGACACTGTTACAGATGTTGTGTAATAAAACAACATTTCCACGTCCAAAAACAAACGAACAAGATGATATAAGATACCAGGGTGACGCAGAAGAGGACTACTAATGTGCTGACTTTATCGCTATTAAGCAGCTTTTAAAAAATATTTTTTGCCATATCACCCAGCCCTAGTTTTGCTTCCCTCCATTTTGCCAGCGCCCAGATGTCCCTGCTCATTTGACAGTAAAAATGCACCATAAGACATTTCTGATCATTCTTGTGTGCCCGCCGCCACCTTGTACACAGAATATAAAAGCAAGCCATCAATCTTTTTCTTATTTTTCACCTAAAATATGTAAAGAAAAAAATATCACTGCACTGTCTAGCTGTACTACAAGCGTTTGTGAACTGGAAATGGGTACTGTACTGTTTCCTATATTCTTAACCCTCTGGGATCACTTTAAAAAAATATTGTTAAGGCCATTTAGGACAAAAATGTCCACTCCCAAAACCTTTCATAAAAATACTATATAAAAAATGCTTTTCCCAAATTTTATGGCTTAAATATTTTCATCAACTTCAGTCATAATCAAAACTATCAAATGATTAAATATTGTTGGTATTTTAACCCTTTAAATGCCAGTTTGAATACATGATGTCACTGTGGTTTTTGACCAAAAAAAAAGTCATTTTCAATACAATAAATGAGGGGAGGCTGGGAGATGTTTTTTTTTATCACAGTCTTGGATATGTCAAAAATTAGCAACAACGTTGATCTTGATGCATTCATAGTTTTTCGTGCAGAGTCAGATTTATAATTTAGGACCCATTAAAGCCGCTAAGGACACAAATGTCCACTTCTAAAAACTGCTATAAAAATATTACAGATTCATATTTTTTCCCACTTTTTGACTTTAATCTTTTCATCAACTTCAGTCCTGATCAAAACTACCAAACATGTAATTATTTTTTTTAGGATCTTAACCCTATCTTGAACAACAACAATGATTTTGATGCACTCCAGAACATTATAATGCATTCTGTAATGTCAGGGTTTTATCTTGGAGGAGAGTAGTAAAATTTGTCATAATTACTGTATACTAGCAGATGGCAACATTTTCCCATCATAACCCTACGCATGACATGGTTGTTATTTTGTAGTTTCTGTGCCTGTTGAATTTTGGAGCCCTGCCAGGTACTGAAGTAAATCTATGCAACTGATATGATGTAGATGTAATGGTACAGATGTCAAAGTAAGAGCGCTGCTCTGTCAGTGCCTAAGGCATACAAGTGTGACACCAAAGGCCACCTTTCGCGTCCACATGCAATGCACACAGACGGTGCAGATGAGAATGAGGTTATTCACTGGCGGACAGCTGGAAGGCACCGGACGCATCCACATGCAATGTGCACAGACGGTGTCACTTGACAACATGGCTGGGTAGAACTGATGGCATTGTTATCATATGCTGGCGGACATCGGGCACATCCACATTCAACACGCGCAGGTGGTGTCAGTTTACAACGTGACTGGACAGAGCCAGTCCTGTTCAGATATACTAAAGAAATACTGAGGGATCGCATCAGATAATAACGCTGACAGTAACCACATAGTATAAGAAACAAGAGTGCGCTTATAGTGTGGGTGGGTGGATGGTGCCCACAAACAACCGACTTTCATGAATGAGTTTAGAGATTGCTTCCCCTGTGGATGTGTGTTTTTTTTCTTCACCTTACCATTGGCCTCTTTTGCCTAAACCTAACCACCCCATCCCAACCATCATAACAATCTGCACTGTGGAAACATCAGGATCATGCTGCTTTCTGCATGCTGTGACATCACAGTAAAAGGCTGCTTCATCCCACCATGTGCATTTGTTGATATCACTGTAACAGCTTCCTGGTGAACAGCTGACGTAGAAGGATACCTGAAACATCATAGGTAGATTCAGAGGGTCCCGACAGAACGGCACCATGTGACGAGTAGGGAGTTAGACCATGTTGGGTATATTGAATAATATCTTATGTGCATGAATGTATGAGTGTGTGTATGAGAGGCTTGAATGTGTGAAAGTGTGTGTGTGTGTGTGTGTGTGTGTGTGTGTGTGTGTGTGTGTGTGTGCGTGCACACGTTTATGTGCATGCGTGCGTGAGAGAGAGAGAGAGAGAGAGACACAGAGAGAGAGAGAGAGAGAGAGAGAAGTGAAAATTGTGAGGTGAATATTGTGAAAATATTTCTCTCTTTACATGCACACACACACACACACACACACACACACACACTTCTCAGCTGAGACCACACTTTGACATCTGTACCAACACACCTACATCATATGAGTTGCATAGATTTATTCTAATACCTGGCAGGGCTCCAAAATTCAACAGGCACAGAAACCAAGAAATTACAAGCATTTCATGCAGAGGGTTATGATAGGAAAATGTTGCCATTTGGTAGTATACAATTAAAAATTACAAATTTTACGACTTTCCTCCGAAATAAAAACCTGACATTACAGAATGCATCATTATATTCTGTAATGGCTGTGAGTTTCATAAATTTGTGTTTTTCCCATTTGTTTTCATGTAACCTCATGTAAACAAACTGGCTGTTAAAGGCTTAAAATCCTGAAAATAATTGAATGTTTTGGTAGTTTTGATCAGGACTGAAGTTGATTTAAAGAATTAACCCAAAAATTGGGGAAAATATTATTAGATATTATATTATTCTGAAATATTTTTACAGAAGTTTTTGGAAAATGCCATTTTGTCTATAATGGATTTAACAGGTTTTTGATTATAAATCTTACTCTGCACAAAAAACTATAAATGCATCAAAGTCAATGTTGTTGGTAATCTTTGACATATCCAAGACTAGGATTTAAAAAAAAATCTCCCATCTGCCCTTCATTTATTTATATTCATTTTTCATGAAAAGCAGTGACATCATGTAATCAGACCGGCATTTAAAGGGTTAAAATCCTGAAAATAAATAAGTGTTTGGTAGTTTTCATCAGGACTTAAGCTGATTAAAAGATTTAACCCCAAAAAGTGAAAAAAAATTAGCAGTTTTTGGAAGTGGGCATTATTGTCCTTAGTGGCTTTAACTGGTCCTAAATTTTAAATCTGACTCTGCACAAAAACTATGAATGCATCAAGATCAATGTTGTTGCTATTTTTTTTGACAAACTCAAGACTGTGATAAAAAAAAACATCCCCAGCCTCCCCTCATTTATTATATTAAAAATATTTTTTGGCGGGGGTCAAAAATGGCAGTGACCTCATGTGAAAAATGATCCATTTGGACAAAAATAACCAGAATGATCCCAGAGGGTTAAAATGGAGGCTGAAAAACCAGGCAACACCAGTTGATAATGAACCGAAAATCTGTAACTGATTTGCCTACTTCTTGCCTAAAATGTTTACAGGAGCATATTTTAGTGTACTGTTTAGCTGTACAGGCAACTTGCATTGAATCACTGCACTGTTTTTTTGTTTTTTTTTTACCTCTTGAGCATAACCGAATATCACAACCGGTCAGGTACCAACAATTTCAAAAGTATTTGTGTCTTTGTACTGCATAGACAGCGCGGTTTTATGAGAAGACCATCTTTTTGTCAGTGAAATACTTTTTACTCTAAATCATGGAAGAGCTAACATGCCTACAGTACCCCTTCTTGACGCAAACAATGGTAATTCCAGCTGTGCAATTGTGACTCTGTCTGTATATGTAAGGCACCTGTACAGCAACATTCAAATTAGGGCTGCACCTAACGATTATTTTTTTATCGATTAATCTATCTATTATTTTTTCGATTAATCTATCGATTATTTTTTTATTGATCTATCTTTTATTTTTTTATTACTTGATTAATATAACAGCGACAACAGTTATTCTTTGTTACAATAACAACCCTCAAATCTAGCAGTCCAACAAAACATCTTATGGTACAATTAGTGCATTTTGAAAAACACTATAACTCTTCTCTAACAGAAATAATTATAACTAGTACATTCTTCCTGCATCAAAATAGTCCAGCCTTAACTGGGCCTAAAGGCATATCGCTGCCTGCTGATATGAGTGCTGTATTTTCATATTTATGAGCACATATTCCATTCATTTATGAAGTTATACAAGCTCCTGCACAGCTGACAACCCCATTCTGTAAATGTTTCAAAATAAAATGCATTGTATCAGCAACTAATGACTTTCTGTCCACAGAGACACAGTCAGATAGCTTTTGTTTTGAAAGGGAAGCAAGGAAGTTGAGGTAAAACAAACATCTTTGTATTTCCTCATCTCTGTGACAGAGAGAGACTTTAAACTGCAGTATAAAGTGGTCACGTGAGCGTCACATGTACAAAAAAAACCCAAAACAAAACGGAAGCCACTGTTTTTTCTCTGACACGTAGCTCAGACGCGCCTGACAAGTGCTGCTCAGGGGAGCAGTGTGCACGCTCTAACTTGATACATGAGCACCAAAACAAAAAACGACACACTCAGCGCTGCTCATGCTCTCATGAGGCACGCTGTGTAAAACAGTGCGACGTGTCACGTCACGTCACCCCAGCCCTAATTCAAACCATTGACAATTAAATACATCTTGAAATGTAGACTACACAGGCTTTAAGACGATGGAAATGCTTAGAGGGGAAACTCATGTTTCTCATGTTTTTCAGTCATCCATCTCAAAAACATCTTATTGCTACAATTTGTATCACTACGTGTGTTTGCAGTAGTCACGTATTGGCTCACAATTTAGGTACTCAACTGCAACTCAAAGCATCTTTTTAGACTGATTTCCTCCAAATTAGGAATTTAGCTACATAGATTTTGTATTGGGCTGTAAGGCAGTTGCAAGACACCTGTGATTGCACAGCAGTACTGTGGATTACCACATCCAGTGTTAAGCTGACAGATGACCGAATGCTGCTTCAGCTGTTGTAGACAAACTGTAGGTTCAGCACCAGGCTGTCAACACTAACTAAAAAAAAAAACAAGGGGTGTATTGTTTCAGCTACTGGCGAGAGGACAAAATACGATCCAGGAAGGTGATAGAGCCGTGAGTTTGAAGGATCATCAGATGCCAAAACACAGGAATTTATAAAACGCTGAGTCAGGATTTCGCAACTTTGGGAATGGTTTTATCTTTTCACCATAACAAGAGCCAGATAAATGATAGAATGATCTTAGACAGTAATCCACCACAAAAGAGTGTTGAATGTTTTCACATTGTAGCAAACATTAAGCCATGCTTTTCAGATTGTGTTAACCACTTTGTTTAGGCAACCTTCACTGTCATGGTTACAATAATAACAGTTTGGTCAATGTCCTGGAATAATCATCAACCTGTTGAAAAAAAACAAAACGTAAAGTTGACATATGGTTGGAAACTGTAAACAGTGACCTCCCATGTTAAAGTCAGAGTTTTTGGTTTGTAGAGTATAGGATTAAATGAAAAAGTGAACGCTATCCTTAGTATACGGTTAAGAATTGTACTGATGGAGGTTTTCCCCACAAGCATCACCAATACAATGTTGTTTTCCTGTGGATGAAGTGCGTGTGAGCACAGCTGAAGAAATTTTGGCTATCACTATGGAGCATATTTAATTTACCCTATAAAGGGCTATTGGCCTGGAATAACTGTGTATTTCATTTAACACAACACTGATTATTTGTAAGGCAGTATCCCCGCCAGCACCAAAGTGAAATGAATTTGAACATTACGCAGTCATTGGAGTTGGAGCTCAGTGTGTCAGCGAAGGCTTGAGTGCAGTTTTGTGGGTATGGTGTGCAAAGGCTGAACAAAAATAGATTTATAGCATCCTGTCCCGGGCTGTTGGTAACCTTTCCCTTGGGACATCTTAAAAAGGAGCTACCTAACCCCCATACAGACTATTTAAAGCCGTATCACTCAGCAAACATTTGATGTGGTGATCTTGTATTCACCTTACATTGCACACCGCACCAACAGAAGAACATTTTCACTGAATTCAATCTCACAAACATTTTCACCCAAAGACTCTGAAAAAGAAAATGATTTTGTTCTGAGGAGCCCACACAAGCTCAACACACCATAAAGAATGCTGATTACATTAGCTAAAACTGTTATTGCCTCAATACTATTACCTCTAACTCCCATGGTGATTTTCTGTTAATAGAAAGTTGTGTAGCTCTCTGTGTGCTTTATCTATGTGTATGTTTGTGTCGGCAACCATGTACCGTATACCTACGGCCGCGTTTGCATATATTTGGCATCATTATTTCCTGACCGCAGGTCACCCCACAAAATAATGGTATACAATTTTGTTCGGTGTTAATTATAAAAGCTAGATTATTTTCTTCTTTCGATTAGTGTGAGGTCTAATGGGGTTTTGTGGATTTGTGTCACTGACATACTTTGGAGAAATGAGCCCGGGTGTAATGACTTGACAGGTGAAAATGCCAATTTAGTGTAGTGTATCAGAATTGACCTTATCAAGGTTCAGAATTTCATCAATCCACAAGAAATGGCTGTTCATTATAAGTTTAATTTGACACTCCAGTGGTGTGTGTCCTGGTGAACTTCTCATTAAAGAATCATAATTAATCATAGTGTGTGTATGTGTGTGTTTGTCCCTGTTATAATATTTCCCAAAGAAGTAATCTTAGTTCAGTGCCACTGTATAAGTGG